>NW_024080820.1:725088-1188885 GCF_003009895.1 Hyaena hyaena
AAATGGGACAAGGGAGAATTTATTACCATGAAAGCACACTCTTGTGTTATAGGTTTCAACCCTCTAGCGCAGATCCTTGGAAATGGTGCCGACAACCTGTTGGGATGGCTCTCAGAAGCTCAGAAAAAATGATGATTCATGCTAAGTGGAATAGAAACTGCAAAGTGCCATGACAGGTGGTGGAGGAAAGTATCAGGAAGACTGAGAGAAGTGATGTGCTGAAGTGGACATACCAGGTAAGGAAGATAACCCACCAACTGACTGTGGTCCCTAAGAGGCCTCAGAGGACACAAAAATGATAAGGAATGTGCTGGTGAGAGAGGCACCAGCATCATTAAGGAACTCAGTGGTACAGTCCTCTATAAGCCAGGGCTGGAGTGGGAGATGCTAAACTGGGTACAAAACTGGGTTCCCTGAGAGCAATGGACACAATAGAACCTGGGACTAAGAGATTGGTGGCAGTGCTTACACATCAGAGGAGAGATGGGTCCAATAACTATAATTACCCTGGAGGTGAGCATGGTAGCCAGGGGGCTTAACCCATAGATAGCTATGGAAGAAGTTAATCAAATACTGTATTCCTAGATAGATGGGCATCCTTTTGACTTATTGGGGGTACTGTTTAATGTATACAATGAAAACAGAGCAGGTATGGATGATTAAGAGGTTGAAGGCAACACAACCTGATAAAAAGTCACAACCTTATGAATAGTTTCTAAATCTGAGCCAATTCTCAGAAATGAAACCACTGACTGAAGGAGAAGTCAAGACCCCATGAAGAAAGACTCTGCAAACACCATGACAAGTATATTCAGTAATGATTTCCCCAGTCTTTCGCCCAAAGAAAATCTGTGGTCATTTACATAGGTGACTGTACCCTGGGTGAAGAGGGAGTACCGAGATATATTAAAGACTGTTTGGCATAAGACCTAAGCTGATATTGAGCCCCAGGGATTGAAGCATCATCATGCCTCCCATTAAAGTGGGGGAGGGGGTAGCATATGGTGGCCTAGTAATAACGGAGTCCTATATGATTTATGACTTAGGGGGTTTCCACTGGATCTAAAGATCCCCATTGTGGTCATTTCTCTAGTTCTTCAATGTAACAGTGGAATGTAGACATTTGGTCATTGGCAGAACCCTCATTCCCATTAGTTCCTTGGCTCCTAAAGTAAGAGCTATCATAAGGGGGAGGGCCAAGTGGAAGCCCTCAAGCTGCCTTCTACCTGCTCGTCGAAAACCATAGAGCATCCTGAACAAGAAAGAAAATGTAATCCTTAAAGACCTAATGCATGCAGGGGTGGTGGTCTCCCCACATTTAATTCAATGTCTTGTCCCTACAAAATTCACATGGATACTAGTGAATGGCAGCAGACTACTGCAAAATCAAACACATAGCAGCCCCAATTGTGGCTCCTACGGGAAATGTGAAAAACAATGCATTCATGCAATCTAAACCATATGCCTAGTGTTCTGGGCCAGTCACAGTCCTTACCTGTGTTATTTTTTTATCACTACCAGGGAAGAGAACCCTTCCTGGGTTTCCATCCCAATAGTTACGGGATGGAAAATGGCACACTTATAGTCTTTTCCAGGGATATGTTATCTCTCCTGATTAATGTCGTAACACAGCCTAGAAGGACCTAGACTATCTGGACATTCCTCAGAGCCTCACATTGGCCTACTATATCAATGGCATCATGTTAACAGGGCCTTGAAAGAGGACTCACTAACCATGGGACCAAAAATGACCATTGACCACGAGTTGGATTCTGTACAGACTAACAAGTCATAAGGTTGTATACCAATCTATCACATGATGAAGCGGTATATCTGGGATTGAGCAGGTGGCTCACTACCCTTCCGTCATGTCATCTACCACTGTTGCATCAGCCCCTACTCTTCAACTCTCCAGCATGGCCATATATGTGGGTCTTACAGGTCATCATCTGTGATGAACTGGTCAATGAATGGGTCAGCTTGACATCAGTATACAAGCCAAAATGGGCTATGTGTATATCATAGCCCTACTTAGAAGTGACCTTGAAAGATAATGGTAAAGTTAATCTTTCTAATGTCACAGCTTCAAGCAGTGCACAGTCATCTATTTTGTGTGGAAAAGCAAATGGCCATGTATGGGTCTTGTAACCAAGGAGCTGAAGTAGGAGTGACTCGCATAGGAAATGTGTGCTTCTCATCCCCACAACCTTATGCTCTGTGGAGCGAGAGGTTTCCAAGTAGGTCATGTGTCTTCCAGGGAACACAGTAATGGCCCATTAAACATTAAGCTATGGACTGCTCCCTAGTCATGTTAGGCCCCTCATGCCACAAAACCAATAGGCAAGAAAGGGTGTTACCATACTGGCAAAAGAAACTGACTTCTTTAATCAGAACTAGATAGTGTTGCTGTGTTATATATGGCGGGGGGGGGGGGGACAGATTGGAGTATATTTGGCACATAGATGATCCACTCTGGTGTCTCTGGTGTTCTCTGCCCCACTTTTAGTGGTAAATGGACAAATACAGCAGCTATAACTCAAGGAAGACACAGTGACCAGGGGCTCAAATCCATCAGGAATAAGGGTCTGTATCATTCAGTCCACAAAATAAATCATCTAGACCGACAGAAGTGCTGGCCAGAGGTGACAAGACTCTGGAATGAGTAGGAAAGGAGGGCATAAGCAATTTCAGTTGAAGCCTCAAGACCAGCTGCAGTTGTTAGGGACCTGAGTTCTTCCCATTAACCTTCCTCTTATAAGCTTCCTCAGGAAAAAAGAATGAGATTCCTGGAGGAGGTGTTCCCAAATGGGGTGAATATTCTATATGAAGAAAGCAGACCTGAGCAGTGCAAGAAGTGTGCTATGGATGCAGTAGTGTACAGAACTCTGGCACTCATTCCCCACCTGCCAAGAGTATTGCTTGCTCACAGCTCACAGTCCCCCTATCCTTTGTCTGGCTTTGGCTAAAGGAAGCCACCATGCTCAAAACTATGACCCCCCCCCCATTCTAGGGAGAGCCATCATCCAATGACTGTGCATGAGTGCAAAGGCCCAATCCTACTGCCCAACTATGACACAACTCTGAAGGGCCATCCTTGCTCTAGAGCTTTCCATGGGATCATATGACACGTCAACTCTATTCTCTGAAGTTCAACTTCTCCCTCTGCCCGGTTCTGCTCCCCTAACTCCCTTCTAGGTATCATTCCTAAGTTCACTCCCAATAAACCTTTGCGCACAAACCTCCTTCTCAGAGATTGTCTCCTAAGGAATTGACCTAAGACACATTGGCTCAGAATGGAAGGGATTACTGATATTTCATTTATTTTTGTCCACCAGGTGGGGCAACTGCATTTACACTGTAGACTGTAGTTTGAATATACATATTCAAACACATATACATACATAAATATATGCTGCTTTTAATATGGGTAGCCACATTTTTTTAGAATAACCCCATGACAAAATAATAGAATACCATTGCCATTGTATTAAATAGAGTTTTCCTAATAAAGATTTCCTCTATAGCAGATTCAGATATATTCCTACATGTTACTGGTGTTCTTTAAAAGCAAAGCTTTGGTTTTCTATTGGAAATGTACTTACTGCTCCTTATTGCTGCTGTTGTTAACATTGAAAAGTGCAATGGTGCCAGGGAGGTACTGCTTCCTGGAAAATAAAAAGTACACTGAAATCATAATTGTTACCAACTGCATAATGTCCATGATCTTAAAGAACAGTCTTTTTTAAAAATTCTTTTTTTAATGCTTATTTTATTTAAGAGAGAGAGAGAGAGAGATAGAGCATAAGCAGGGGAGGGACAGAGATAGAGGGAGAGAGAATCCCAAGCAGGCTCCATGCTGTCAGTACAGAGCCTGATGCAGGGCATGAACTCACAAACCGTGAGATCATGAGTGGAGCCACAATCAAGAGTCAGGTGCTTAACTGACTGAGCCACCCAGCTGCCCTAAGAAGTCTTAAAGAACAAGTTAACAGGGCATCTGGGTGGCTCAGTCGGTTTAGCAGCCAACTTCAGCTCAGGTCATGATCTCGTGGTTCATGATCTCACGGTTGGTGGATTCAAGCCCTATGTTGGGCTCTGTGCAGACAGCTCAGAGCCTAGAGCCTGCTTGGAATTCTATGCCTCCCTCTCTCTATGCCCCTCCGCCATTTGTGCTCTGTCTCTCTCTCGCTCTTTCTCAAAAATAAATAAACATTAAAAAAAATTTAAAGAACAACTTATCTTCAGTTGCTAACTACTCCCTAGACAATTTTTGAAAATACGGAGCCTTCACGAAGCTTGAGTTGCTGAATATCAGTGCTATGAACCAAAGTCACTAGTAAATATCTATCAATCAGTGCTAACACCAAAAATTAGCATCCTCCATGGCCTCAAGTGAGCCAACGTGGATGCCAGCAAGAGATCTAAATAAGACTTAGATTGTCAGAGAAGATTGGAAGAGAAGAAAAGACAAATAAAAACACTGGGGAAACTGAAGGTGGTTGGTGGAAACAGAAATAAGAGAGAGGAAAAAAGGAGGAAGAAAAAGCAAAGAAAAAGTAAGTATGTTCCACGGTAGGGGAACTCCCGATCCACACCAAAATCACATTCGTTCCACACCCTCAGAGTCAGTGTGTGAAGTTTTCATGAGGGATTCATTTCCTGCTAAGGATTTCTAGCTTTTCTGTTCTAGCTACTCACTCGAGGGTTCTACTTCCCTGAAAGTAGGGTCAAATGTGTACAGCATTTTAGAGGATGACAGCCAACCTGTCCCACATACCACTGCCGCAGGACCCTGAAAGAAGGTTCAGAAAGAAGGAGGAACTTCTGAGGAACCTTCCCTCAGAGAGGACTGGGGCCTGAGGTTCTAACGAGATGGAGACACATCTCAGGGAAAATGATGAGCAAGAGTGTTTGTGATGTAAAGCCCCATGGACATGAATAATCATCAGCCTGTGGTTTCCAAGAGAGGAAAAGGGTAAGTAGCAAGTTACTCCTGAGATCCTGCGTAGTGGCTGGGTAACAGGAACTGTGGTCAGGGGAGGAGGAGAATACCTTTCCTTCATCTAAATAATAGTTTAGAAAGAGATTTGGAGGGATAGATCATACTGCTCACCTCTGTGATGGTCCCCTTATGCATGAGTTATTTCCAAAGGAATCCCCTGCATGGCGGTTTTCATTCTCTGATTCTTCAAACACGGAAGCACTGTCATCATCATCATCATCATTATCAGAAAAAGAGCTATGGTTCAACAAGAGGCAGAGGTGAATTAGATCAATGTTTTAAATTATTATGAAGGAATAACATTTCTCATTAGGAGGCCACTGCCACTGCCTCATCTTTTCTCCTTCCCTCTCAAACTAACACACGACCCCCTTTTTAAAAGCAGGCCTCATACAATGCGCAGAGCCCAATGCAAGGTTCTGTCCCATGACCCTGAAATCAAGACCTGAGCCAAAATCAAGAGGCGGATGCTCAACCAACTGAGCCACCCAAGCACCCCTACCTCATTTTAATTAGAGGGAAATGAGAACTGCTAGAATTCATGGAATTAGGTAGAGTATATGCAAAATTCAGTAACGTGTGTGTAATTAAGAAACTACTTTCTGGGTCTTCCGTATTTCTATCATTTGATGCATTGATTAATGTTAATATTTATCAAATAGAAAGTATGGTATCTATGCTTTAGGTCACATTATACATTTGCATGAACCAACCTGTAATGACGTTTCTTTCCACAAAAAATAAATTCAATATATGTGTATAAATGCCTCTTCATTTATAGGGTAACTTTAAATTATACTTCTAAAACATTCAGCATATGACACTTTATATTATTTTCACATTCATGTATGCCAGTGTTATCCCTTTAGATATGAAATGTCCCATGAGAAAAGGCCTTGCATAAGTACTTCTAAATAAGCACCACAATAATATCTATGTTCATTTGTGAGACAAGTTATGCTGTTCCAAAGTATAAACGCAGACACAAAATTAAATAAATTACAAAGAGCAGAGTCACAAATTAAAAATTAAACGGAAATTAAACCTGGTTAGATTTATGAACAGTGGCTGGTGTCAACAATGCACGGATTTACCTGCATGCTCCATTTTCCATCCTCCTTATTTCCTTTTCAATATCTGGAACAATCACATTGGGAATATTTACAAAAGAGAACCGTGTATTGATAATATTTTTCTTCATGGTTAGTTTAATATCTGGGGAGAAAAAAAGTCTTCTTAGTAGAAAGACTATATAGTTACATATACAATCAAAAGTTTCACTCTACCATTCATCTAAAGCTCTCATAATAACTTTATTTCCAGCTATATGTAGGACTTATTCTTTCATAGAATACAGATGTGGCCTAAGCCCTTCATTACCACTAGCCAGTTTTTCTGTGTATTTTTTTAAATTCCAGAATATTCCAGAGGTGTAAACTAATTTTTTTTTTAATTTTGGGTTAACCCCAGATTTTTCTCCTTTTTTTAATTTTAATTTTAATTTTTGAGAGAGAGACAGAGATAGAGACAGAGACAGCACGAACAGGGGAGAGGCTGAGAGAGGGAGACACAGAATCCAAAGCAGGCTCCGGGCTGTTTAGCACAGACCTCATCGTGGGGCTGGAACTCCCAAACCGTGAGATCAGGACTTGACTTAATCCACTGAGCCACCCAGGCGCCCCTGGATTTACCCCAGTTTTACCCCAGGTATGTGTACCTCACATACACATCACACAAATAATAAAAAGCAGTAAGATAAAATACCCAAATGAATGTAATCGGTTGTGAATTTCTACAAGGATTCCAAAGCATGGAGCATGGGAGGGGGCGGTGGTGTCTTGAATGGTATTTAAACTTCGTAGTAAAAATGTATGTGACACATTTTTAGCAAGCCCCCTAAATTATTCTTATACATATAGTGCTCGGCTTCCCGTGCAACCATCTCAAGCTTCAGGAGAAGGCCAAGAGCGAAGAGATCCTGAATTCCCTCAGGTATGTCCTACCCTGCGGTGGTTCGAGCCCAACTTCTGGCTCTTGGAGACACGCGGTGAACCTTCCAGGCGAGGTTCTGCAGTCACCCAGCGACCACGCCACTGCCCTAGTGACCGCTCAAGGTGGTCCGCCTGTATCCAGTGTGCTGCAACCACGTCGCCTGGAACCTGGAGAGGTTCCTGGTGGGTGCGATGGGTGTGCCTGTGTGCAGATACAGCCGCTGCTTTGCGACCATTGACTTCCATGCACAGCGGGGCCTTGGGGCCCAGATGTGCATAGGGCGCCCTCCTACCCACCCCTTTGTTGGGCAGTTACAGCGCTGCCCTCTGGGGTTTCCACCCAGATGGTGTTTCCTCCAAATCTGCCTGGAGGAAAATCCCTCAAGATAGGTGCTGGGTGTCCATCCCAGCCTCCCCTCTCCCACACCAAGTTTCCTCACTCTAAAAGCTCCCAGTGTCAGCAAGAGAAGAAAAAAAAATCAGTATCTGCTCACTCCAAGAACAGTGCCACTGTTTACCAGCGCTTGTATTGAAGGTGGTGCCATGGTCTGGGTTTGAAGACCCCAAAAAGGCCAACGTGACGAGAGGATGACAGCAGGGTACTGGACAACTTCAACACCTCCGGTACCTGCACCTGATCTTCCCAGGCTGCCTGGTCATCTATCCATCCCCTCCCCCACAACGCACACCTAGCCTGTGCTCCCAGTTTCTTATTACATGGCTTGGGGATTTTCCTTTGTTATTTTTCTACCACTGATTTCAAGGTTTGGGCAACAAACTTGCCTTTGTTATTAATAACATAGAAAAGCAAAAAAGAAAAAAAAAAGAAAGGCGGAGAGAGAAGGAATCATTTGATGTGGAAAAATGTGTAAAACACTTCATTCTTTATAGTAAAATATGTTAAAGAATGATTTGCTTTTTGGGGCGCCTGGGTGGCTCAGTTGGTCAAGCATCTGACTCTTGATTTTGCCTCAGGTCGTGATCTTAAGGGGTTCATGAATTCAAGACCCACCTTAGGGGCTAATTCATTTTGAAAGACAGAGATAGCATGCGTGGGAGAAGGGCAGGGAAAGAGGAGGAGAGAGAGAATTCCAAGCAGGCTCTGCACTGCCAATGCAGAGCTGGACATGGGGCTCAAATTCATGAAACTATGAGACGATAACTTGAGCCAAAACCAAGAGACAGCTGCTTAACTGACTGAGCCACCCAGGTGTCTCAATATCTAATGACTAAAAGTTTCAGAACATAATACGTACCTTGATATCAACATTGTCTTAACAGATGCCTAATGTGGTTTGGGGTTTATAAAAATATTTTTAGCATTTTACTCTTAAGCATGGTGCCAACTCTTGGTTTGAGAGAAATGGTTGATTTGTGTTAAGGAAGTCTCCATTTATTCTTATTTTATTAATGTTTTAAAATTAGAAATAGGAATGAATATTGATTTTTATTAAAGATCTCTTACTTTTATAGAAATGATCATATTTTCATATTTTTCCTTTTAATTTTTTTCTATTAACGTGATGAGGTATATTAATGAATTATTTTAATAGTTATGAAATAAACTTGTCCTGATTATGGTAAATTCCTCTTTTCATATGCTATTGGATCCTAACTGCCAATACTGTATTTTATTTTGAAATTTTTACATTAAAATTTTTTCCATTGTATTAAATTGCAAAATTAGTCTATTGCTTACAAAGGGTTTTTAATAATCAGTATCCGTTAATGTTTTTCATATACTTTTCAACTCTTTTGGTATCATTGGGCTGTTAAGAAGGCATCTGAAAAGAACAAAAAGATTCTTCTTTTAGAGAATTCATTGCTTTGCTGGTTTTCCCAAATATGAATCTTGAATCAAAATTTGTGAATCAAAAAGAAGCAGCTGCTTTTAGAAAGTAAGTTTCAGGGATGCCTTTCTGGCTCAGTTGGTTGAGCATCCAGCTCTAGCTTTGCTCATGATCTCACAGTTCATGAGTTCAAGCCCCACGTCGGGATCTGTGCTGACAGCTCAGAGCCTGGAGCCTGCTTTGGATTCTGTGTCTTCTCTCTCTGCCCCTCCCCTAGGCATGCTTTGTCTCTCTTCCTCTCAAAAAGAAATAAATATTTTTTTTTAATATTTTTATTTTATTTCTAGGAGAGAGAGAGAGAGACAGCGTGAGCGGGGGGGGTCAGAGAGAGAGGGAGTCACAGACTGAAACAGGCTCCAGGCTCTGAGCTGGCAGTCAGCACAGAGCCCGATGCGGGGCTCGAACCCACGAACCGCGAGATCATGACCTAAGCGAAAGCCGGACACTTAACCGACTAAGCCACCCAGGTGCCCCTATTTTTTTTTAATTTAAATACAAAGAAAGTAATTTCAGTTTTCATTTTTAGCTGAATCACAAAAATTTTCCACTTAAATGAGGATGTAAAAACCTGTACAAAGATAAAGCAAAGCAAATGACTGGGAAAATCTTAAGGACAGTTCCAGCAAAATTAATTTGGAATATAAACTACGAATGCCCAGGAAGGCATCTATGCTATTGATTGACATCAGGCTCTAACTTGGGTTCCAATCCTGACTCTCTCACTAGCTGAATGAACTCAAGTGAGTTTTTATAACCTTACCGAACCTCAATTTTAACATCTATAAAATCAGAATAATAATATCTTTTATATCAAAAAGCAGAAAAGATATGTTGTGAGCCCCCAATCGCAAACCCACATGTAAAAACATAATTAAGTATGCAGCAGTGATTCTCTAAATTTGGTAGGAATGATTCCTGTGAAAGTTGTTTAAAATGTAGGTATCACGGCCCTGGTCTCTTGAGTATGAAAGAAGTATCAATTGAAGTAGACATGAATCTACAATTTCATCAAGCACCATAAGTAATTCTGTTTCAAGGGATTCCTGAGTAACACTTAAAGGAAGATTACTGTATGCTATTGACCTTGGTACACTAGCCCAGTCATATCTGTCTTTCTGAATATAGTAGTGGGAGGCATGAAATAACTATCAGAAAAGCCTTCAACATTGCTGTTACTTCTCTGACATTTCAGATCTACAGATCTGAAAACTTGAGAATCAATTCCTGAAGACAAAATTTACAAACACCTTTATAATCAAAAGTCAATTTCATAACAGAATACAAAAAAATATAGACTTTGATTTGAAAAATGGTCTGTAAAATTCACTATATTAATAGGAAAAAAAGATGAGAAAAGCCATATGATAATTTCAACAGATGAAAAAAAGGCATTTGACAAAATTCAACACCTATTTATAATACAAAACCTCAGCAAATTAGGAATAGAAAGGAACTTACTCAACCCCATAAAGAATCTGTACCAAAAAACCTGTAATTAACATCATACTTAATGATAAAAGACTGAATATATTCTCCCTAAAGTCAAGAACAGGCAAAGATACTTTAGACATATTCAACATTGTGCTGTCTCTTGCAACAAGCCCAGGAAATATTTAAATATTAAAAAATATAGAAGACGCTTTTCACGAAGATGGCGCCAAAGGCAAAGAAGGAAGCCCCTGCCCCTCCCAAAGCCGAAGCCAAAGCAAAAGCCTTGAAGGCCAAGAAAGCAGTGCTGAAGGGCGTCCACAGTCATAAAAAGAAGAAGATCCGCACGTCACCTACATTCCGATGGCCCAAGACACTGCGTCTCCGAAGGCAGCCCAAATATCCTCGAAAGAGCGCCCCCAGGAGAAACAAGCTTGACCACTATGCCATCATCAAGTTCCCACTGACGACCGAGTCAGCCATGAAGAAAATAGAAGACAACAACACTCTTGTGTTCATTGTGGATGTCAAGGCCAACAAGCACCAGATCAAACAGGCTATGAAGAAGCTCTATGACATTGACGTGGCCAAGGTCAACACTCTGATCAGGCCCGATGGAGAAAAGAAAGCCTACGTTTGACTGGCTCCTGACTATGATGCTTTGGATGTTGCCAACAAAATTGGAATCATCTAAACTGAGTCCAGCTGGCTAAATCTAAATATAATTTTTGTCACCAAAAATATATATATATATATATAGAAGACATCCATATAGTGAAGAAATTAAACTATCTTTATTTGCAGATGACATAATAGTGTATCAAACAACTGTAAAGAACCTAAAAAAAAAATTAGAACAAATAAGTACTTGACAAGGTCTCAGGACAAAAGTCAATGTAAAAATTTCATTTATGTCTGTATGTTAGCAATGAATAATTAGAAAATGAAATGAAAATGAATATATACATAGCATGCAATTAATGTCTATATCCAATTAAATAAATAAGTACTGTATACAAAGTTCTTTGCCAGATGCTGTAAAAAAAAGAAGCCTAAAGAGGGGCGCCTGGGTGGCTCAGGCCAACTTAAGTGCCCAACTTGGGTTCAGGTCATGATCTCACGGTTTGTGAGTTCGAGCCCCACATTGGTCTCTGTGCTGACAGCTCAGAGCCTGGCATCTGCTTCAGAATCTGTGTCTCCCTCTCCCCCTCCCTTGCTACACTGTGTGTGTATCTCTCTCCCAAAAATAAACATTAAAAAAATTAAAAAAAGAAAAAGAAACACCAAGAGCAGTATGGCCCTAAAGAGCTTACAACTAGTAGCAGGGAAGAAAAGAGCACCACACTAAACAAATGGTTTGGGCCCATAAAGGGACATAAAGTAAGTATTCATAATTGTCAATCACGTCTTCAATTTCTGAGATTATTTCTTCTTTGTTTCAAAATTAGTAGACATTTTAATGATGTTATGAGAAAAAATGATAGCTGGAATAACAGATACTTTTTTAAACTTTAAAGAGACTTTAAAGGGGCACCTGGGTGGCTCAGTTGGTTAAGCGGCCGACTTCGGCTCAGGTCATGATCTCACTGTCCATGGGTTCAAGCCCCATGTCGGTCTCTGTGCTGATAGCTCAGAGCCTGGAGCCTGTTTCAGATTCTGTGTCTCCCTCTCTCTCTGCCCCTTCCCAGCTCGTGCTGTCTCTCTCTGTCTCAAAAATAAATAAACATTAAGAAAAATTTTTTTTAAATAAAGAAGCTTTAAAGAAAGAAAAAATTCCTTTTCAGCAAGATTATGAAAAGTTTCATGAGGAAGACGGCACAGTACAGAGACCTGGCCTATAGTCAGGATCCAATCAGAAAAATGGTCAAATCAGATGGTTCACTAGAGAGAATATCAAAGGTGTGGGAAAATCTAAACAGGAAACAGTAGGAAAACCCAGATATGAATGGCCACAGGGCCCTGATGCTTCCCCTAGAGCAGGAGACATGCCGGGAAGAAGGATGAAAGCCTAAAGTCCGGACGTCCAGGCTGGAAGACAGGACCACTGTGGGAGATGCTTCCAGAGGCAAAGAATGAGTGGCAGAAATGACTTCCCGTCTCACTTCACCTCCCCTCTGCCCTCCACCTTCCACCAGTGCCTCCCAGTAGTGAAAAGACCTTTCTTTCTTGGCGAAAGGGAATTAATGAGAAAAGGCATGGAGGTGGGAAGGGAAGCTATCAGAAGAATAGAGATTCACCTAGTTTAACTAGAGGACAGAGAACTAAGGGGAAATAGGTATCAGAAAGTAAGAGGGTTTTGGCAAAATAGGGGCTCATTCTTCATAGGAAATAGTCATTGAAGATTTTAAGGCATGGAATGACATTACCCCAATGTACTTTAGGACAATTAATCTGGTAGCAGAGTACAGGATAAATCGGATTAGATGCATTATAAATTCTTGCCATGCAGTCTCACCTTGGCCCTTAATGTCGCTCATCAATCCTCTCCCTGTATCCATAGAAGCTGTTCCAAGCCTCTCCTATTAGTCTAATGCCCGACTTCCAACTCTACCAAGAGACACCCCCTACTTCACTAACCTCTAGCTACACTGGTCCATTCACTGACAAAACTTGCTGGAGGAATGAGCCACATTTTAATTACCAGCTTCCCACAACACCCCGTGAAGAGGTTTGCACAGAGCAAGCACACAGAGAATGGCTACTGAGTTGACTTAGAGTCTGGGAGAAGAATTTGAGGCTGTCAGAAAACTACATCAAGGTGAGAAAACCACTTGGTGTCTATAGTCCTTCCACCCTTCATTCTTTCCATTCTCCCTTTCCCTCCCACCAAAAA
This sequence comes from Hyaena hyaena, assembly GCF_003009895.1. Lineage (NCBI taxonomy): Eukaryota > Metazoa > Chordata > Mammalia > Carnivora > Hyaenidae > Hyaena > Hyaena hyaena. The sequence goes on from NW_024080820.1 coordinate 738,193, forward strand.
TGTTTATTCAAACTACCAGCAGGAAATATGCTAAGTGCTGTGATACAGAGCTTAACAAACGGTGTGATACATGCCCTGAAGAAATGTATACTATCGTTAATAAAACAGATAAGATATTTAATAGAAAAGTAACACTTTTTTTTTAAATTTTTTTTTAAATGTTTTATTTATTTCTAGGAGAGAGAGAGAGACAGCGTGAGCAGGGGAGGGTCAGAGAGAGAGGGAGTCACAGACTGAAACAGGCTCCAGGCTCTGAGCTGGCAGTCAGCACAGAGCCCGATGCGGGGCTCGAACCCACGAACCGTGAGATCACGACCTAAGCGAAAGTCGGACACTTAACCGACTAAGCCACCCAGCCACCCCGAAAAGTAACACTTTTGATAATTATCTTTAGAAATCCCAACAGAAAAGAAAGATGCACCCAAAGTGCAGTTCCTTAAAGAGGTTTATTTCCAAATGGACTGTTTGCAAAGGTGTTTATATGAGAGAAGCACAAAGCATGGTGCAGTGACCTGGGGCTAATATGGCCAGTTCCCAGCCCCAGGCTTCAAACACGAGGAGAGGGAGTAGTCAGCAGCCCTAGAAGGAGAAGGAGTTATGAAGAATAACTGCCCATGAGGCAGTGACTGACCACTGAAGGACAGAGTCAGCACAAGGCCAGCCCACAGGAAGTACACCACCAGGGCACTCAAAACTCTGACCTCACATCTCTCTACTGCCCCTCAGTCTACACCATAATCTACACTACAATCTACACTATACTGAGTGATGTCTGAGAGCATGTAGATGCTTTCATAAAGGGCATTTCTCTCCCCCAGAATACAGAATGGAGAAGGGCTATGTTAAGGTTGAATTGTGTCCTCCAAAAATGGTGTCTTGAAGTCCTAACCCCAGTGTCTTAGAATGTAGCCTCATTTGGAAATTAGATGGGCCCTAATCCAGTATTACTGACATGTTTATAAAAAGGAAAAATTTGGACCCATGCACACACACACACAGGGAAAGAGAGAGAGAGAGAAGACAGTGAGAATGAAGGTTGGAGTAATGCATACACACATATGTGCGCGCGCGCGCGCACACACACACACACACACACACACACACACACACACAGAAGACTGTGAGAATGAAGGATTGGAGCAATGCATCTACAAGCCAAGGAATGGCTATTTTTACCATAAAGTGGGCAAGAGGCACAGAACAGATGCTTCCCTAGTGCCTTTGGAGGGAGCATGGCTCTAATAATACCCTGATTGGGTCCTTCAGGCTGTAGAACTGAGACAATACATTTCTGCTGTTTTCAGCCACCAAATTTTCGTTAGTTTGCTACAGCAGTCCCAGGAAACTAACACAGGGTGAAAAAGGATCCAGAGGGTCAAATAGCCAATATCCAGCACATAGAGGTAGGTCGGGGTTAGTGATGTTGTGGCAACCAGGAGGAAATGCACCGATCCTCTGCAGGGCCTCCAGATAAAGCTTCCCAAAAAGGGAAGGCTAGTGCAGTCTTGGACACAGAGCAGACATCTGCCAAGCATATTACGATGTGGAATAAGATTCTGGGCAGAAACAGAAGCAAGTACAAAATAAACACAAACATGGGAGAGAGCACAGTGCCTCTCTCACTACTGGAAACCCCAGTAGATCAAATGACTTTTTCACACCTCAGTGTGACAGATTTAGGCAGGAAGAGAAACAGGCAAGTGAGAAAGAACTCCTATGTGTTGTCCATTCTCTCCATCACTGGACCTCTTTCAGTCTCTAGACTTTCAGACCATAGGGGCAAAGAGAGAGGAAAGAAATGTTTACTGAGTGCCTGCTATAGGTCAGACCTTACATTTTGTCCACATAAGAATCTTAGGCATAGCTTTATGTTCTCAGTTTCACAGGGGAGGATATGAAGTTCAGAGAGGAGTTGCTCAAGGTCATGTGACTTTTATCATAGCTCTGGTCTGGTATGTAAAAACAGGCTGCAAAGCTCAAGCTCTTTCTGCACAGCTCAGAAAAGGTGCGATATGGGAACTCCGTCACCAGTTGTCCCCAAGTGAACCTTGTTTGTCGCCTGTTTCATTCCTATCAGCAAGGTCTTCTCCACGAAAAGTGTGCCTTTTGGATTCAGCCAATTATTTACAATACAATGATATAAATTCAAAAAGCCTGTCTGAAAATATTGACTTAAGCAAAGGGATGGCCTTGGGGGGTTTTATCTTTCGATGATATCCTTTAGGATCCCAATCTCACCCCCAAAAATTACCTTTTAAAAAAAACAGTAGATTTAATAAATAAATGTGCTTTTAAAATAAGTTTCTAGCCCCCACTTCTCACCAGATGGCTGCTCCTACTATATAGAAATTCTGAATCCATGACTGTCCTTAGGAAAAATACCAGAAAGGATTTTTCTGTAATTTCACTCAACCTAGCTCCTGAAGAGAAGGAATGCTTTTTGTTTGTTTTGTGTTTCGTTTATACATCTTTAGCATTTAGAGCTGTGCTTGGAACCTAGAAAGTACCCAGTGGTGTTTGTGGAAAGAATGAATGAGCAAATGAATGCATGAAGGCTGGAGAGAGGAAGGCTTAATGGTGATGGAATGAATCCTGATCATCTTTGCTTTGCTAGGACTCCAAACTCTTTACTAAAGTCCCCTTTCCTGTCTCCTCTCTTTATCACTTCCTCCAGATCAATCAAATCCTGATAACTTAGGATTGTAAGGACTTGCAAATCCGATGATCCACTAGCAGGGTGGTATGGATGTGGATCTCACTTTTTCACCAATCACTAAGTTCTGGGCCGCCAAAGCTCCTGTGTGAACCAGACCAATGCCATCATAGACAAATCCGCCATAGTGACAGCTCTGTGACCTGAAAGCCTTCCTGAGCACAGTCCCTCACCCCACATTCTTTCTTTTCATTTAAGCACACCCTTAAGTACGCCTCCGCATAACACCCTTGATCTGCTCTGGAGATATGAGAATGACACACATGTGGACTTAAACATTCTCTTCCCAGTGGTCTGCCAGCCATACGCCCAGCATCTAGGGCTATAAAAGCAGGTCTTTGGGGAGGTGAGGCTGTGGACACCTGCATGTCTTGTGGCCACCCACGGTACACTTCTGTCCATAAGTCTCCTTAATAAACCATTTCTTGTCAAGCTGGACTTGTTGGTCTTTTTCTTTGGTCTTATGATTCCTTCAGCCTTTGGAGGTCATTTTGCATATGCCCCCCCTTTAGAGCAGAGCTCCCCAGCTCTGTCTGCCCCCAACAATTTCCTTCACTGCATCCTTCCATTGGTAGTAATAGTAACACATTATATATATATATACATATATATATATACACACATATATATATGTAATAGTAGCACGTCATATGTATATAATGTGTTATCTAGAGAAATTAGTATTGTGGAGAGTCCCACACTCAGCATCCTGCACTGCTGAGGAACAGGAGTGCCAAGACCTTCACCCATTTTCTTTTTTTTTTTTTAATTTTTTTTCTTATTTATTTCTAGGAGAGAGGGAGAGACACAGCGTGAGCAGGGAGAGAGGGAGTCACAGACTCTGAAACAGGCTCCAGGCTCTGAGCTGGCAGTCAGCACAGAGCACGACGCGGGTCTTGAACCCACGTACCGCGAGATCATGACCTAAGGGAAAGTCGGAAGCTCAACCGACTAAGCCACCCAGGCGCCCCTCACCCATTTTCTTATATAAAAGTTCAACCTATATTTCTAGGCCAGTATCTCCCGATTCACATACCCAGCACTGACCGCCTTCCTCAGCTCCTATGCTACACTCCACTCATCAATTCATTCTAAAGATTCTGAACACCTCCTATTAGCCACATTCCTTTCATTTTAATTCTGGAGCATTTACTTCGGAACCTTGTGTCCAGTGCGCCTCCAAACGGGTTTTTGCTTCTTTCCCGGTCTAATCAGCTCTTTTTTCTGACTTTCCTATTTCTGTTGGCAGAATGGCAGTTCCTTCATTCACTTCACTAAGAACTTGGAGTCAGTTATCCGTGACTCTTTCCTTCCCACCCAGTCACTTCACTGAACATTACCATCTCCCAATTGTTCTTGCCTGCACTCCTACCTTTCCCTTCTAATTACCACTAGAATTTGTCAGGTGCTTATCACTCCTTGTCTTTGGCTAGTCTGTTAGCTGATTTATTCATCTCCCTCCAGTTCAGCCTGCAACATACTCCCAAATTAACCCTCTTAAGGAGCAGATACTCTCATATTCTTGTTCCAGAACCTTCGAGATTTCACCATTGTCTACTGAATTGTTACCTTTTCTTGTACAGCAGGGCCCAGTCTCCCTTTCTCCTCCCTTCCCCCTTTTTTCCTGTCGTTTTATTCCTTCCAGAAATATGGCTCATAGGATGAAATACTATAACTATGTATGAAATACTATGACTATTTTTAATGACTATGTATGTTGTTTTATTCCTTCCAGAAATATGGCTCATAGGATGAAATACTATAACTATGTATGAAATACTATGACTATTTTTAATGACTATGTAGTCATTAAAAATAAGAAAACATTTGCGCGCCTGGGTGGCTCTGTTGGTTAAGCATCCGACTTCAGTTCAGGTCATTATCTCACGGTTCATGAGTTTGAGCCCTTCATTGGGCTCTGTGCTGACAGCTCAGAGCCTGGAACCTGCTTCGGTTTCTGTGATTCTGTATCTCCCTGTCTCTCTCTGCCCCTCCCATGTTCATGCTCTGTCTCTCTCTCAAAAATAAATAAACATTTAAAAATTTGTTTAAATAAGAAGACACTTCTGTATGAACAGGTATTGAAAGTCCTCAAAGATATAATTTGGTACCATGTGCAGAAAAAAAGGATAAATAATTTCCTCTGTGTGTGTGTGTGTGTGTGTGTGTGTGTGTGTGTGTACACAGAGAGAGAGAGAGAGAGATGCCATAAGAAAGTACCAATGATTACCTGTCTCTACGAAGGGGAACTATAAATGGGAGTAGGCAATAGGAGAGAAAGGGAATATTTTGTACTTTTTAAATTTTGTATCATGTAAATTAATTACTTAGTGAGTGGGTACACATAGTGACCCTTATTTTAAAACGCAAAACAGTACAAAAATCATAATTATCCATAGTTCCACCACCGGGAATTAACATTACCTTTTGTATATTGTCAAATTTGCATCCACACCTTTTATGGTAAGTGAAAAACAATAAAACTGTATGCCTACAGTTAAAGCCCTTTAAGAAACTGCCACCTCCCAGTGCTGTTCTTACTGTCCACCTTCCCTACCTCCCAGAAACAACCACTGCTGTAAAAAAGAACACACTGGGGTGTGTTCTTCCAGATCATTCTCCCTCCTTCCACATGCTTACATAGGCATCCATTGGTGTATAGTTTTGGACATGTTGTTTAAGCACGTAAAGCTTCACCTGTGTATAATTTTGCAACTCGCTTTTTTTCACTCAAAATTATGTACTGAAAAGTATGCTAATATACATAGAGCTATTTCATGTTATAATAATGTTTGTAAAGATTGCAGTCTATAGGTATCATGTGTTCCTTTTTTCTGTGTGTTGTTTCCTCTTTCTAATAACAAAAGATTGGTTCTTTCTAGTGGTTTGCTATTGTGAGCAGCGCTGTAGTAAAATTCCTCTGCTTGTCTCCTTCTAGACACATGAGGGAGAGTGGTTCTTATGTACATATCCAAACGTGCAAAGGCTAGTTCTAGTTTTAGGTTATGAGAGCCAGCCAAATCATTGCCCGAAGTTGAATATCGTTTTCTATACCCTGCCAGCCCGATACAAGTGTGCCATATCCCCAACATTCAGATCAACCCTTCCTATTGCCAAGTTTTTAAGATTTTCCCCAATTTGATGCATAAAAACTGTCTTAATTTGCATTTACTAGTAAAGTTGCGAAACTCTCATGTGTCTATCGGTCATTTGGATTTCTTCTTTGTGAATGAGATGTTTACATTCTTGGCCAATTTTTCTTCAGTTGGGATTTTTCACCCATTCAACACGTAACACGTGTTTAATAAATGCCTGCTGGGGTCAGGCATTATTACTATCCCTTAAATGAATATGCACCCCTGGTTCTCTGATTATTTATTGTACTTTACTTTGCTAAATAAACATAAAGTTATCTACGAATGTCATTTGTGTACTTAACTAATCTGGAAGTCCCTTCAGTTACATGGCAATATGTGTTTGCCAGTGTATGGCTCACAAAGCAATCTGACCCCTCTAATCTCAGTGAACTATTATCACTACTACCCTGTGATCCATAATAGGCTGTATTATGTCACCCAAGCAGTGAACAACTTCTAGATAAAACTGAAAACTGAACTGAGAAATTCATTTTGCAAGGCTGGAAGAGTTCACAGGCTCTGAAGCATCACCTTTATTTTTCTTTTTTTGAAAAAAAGAGAGAGCATGCAGAACAGATGGAGAGGGAGAGAGAGAGAAAATCTTAAGCAGGCTCCATGCCCAGGGGGAGCCCGATGACAGGCTTGATCCCACGACCCTGGAATCATGACCTGAGTCAAAATCAGGAGTCAGATGCTCAACAGACTAAGCCCCCAGGCACCCAAAAGCATTATCTTTAAAAGAGGATAGTTAAATTTATTAGGCAGATCAGAGCACCCACACCACCTAATTATTTGAAGATAGCCAAAGATGATTCAGCTAGTAGAAGGATTCCCATGTGGTGGTGCGTTCTGGAGTGGATTTTTTTGTGGATGTTCGAAACGATTATTATAAATGACGTATTTGTTTTTTATACATTGTTATATTGGCTCTCGTGAGGAAAATATGCACTTTCTAAAATAAATGATGTTCTCTTCTCCATCAGGGCAAAGTTTTTCTAACTTTCATCTGCCCAGGTAACCAGTAAAATTCAGGCCTCATAGAAGAATGCAGAACTATATGCACTAAACTGTAAACACCAGTTTACAGTTGAGCTCTGGAGCACTCTGTATTGTTCTCTGTATTATTCAAATGTTATATAATGAACATGTATTATAACAAAGTATAAAGTTTGATATCTTTTCTCAAAAGAGCATTACTTAACAACTTGTAGAAATATTCATGCTACGGTGTTAAGCGGAAAAACCCGATTGGTCAGCAATATTTATAATATCATCTCATTTTATTAAAAATTGTGTATATGTTCATAGAAAGGATAAACACTTCCTTAATGTTAAACATGTTAAGTGTTTAGTGGTAATTATTATTTTTACTTTCTTCTTTGTGCTCCTCTGTATCTTCTGCTAATTTAGTTTTTAATGGGAAAAAGGTAGTATTCTTAAGTGGAATATTGTTTAATAACAAAAATAATTAGAGTCGGCACTTTTCCTTTAAAATAATGTTTCCTAGCCCTTGCCCGATCTTAGTATTAAGTTCCAGAATTAGGGATGTTGCTTAATATTTAATAATGCTCCAGGAGTTGTGTAACCATCCAGAACAGGCTTCGCCGGCTGTGCCACAGACAGGCAGCCAGTGTCTGGAAACAGCCACCTCCTACTTGGCAAAGACGTTGGTTCTAGTACCAGCTCATCCCCGAGTTGCCCGTGAGACCCTGGCAGAGATCTTTCTGAGCTTCAGTTTCCTCTGCTGTGAAGTGGAGATGATAATACCGGCCCTGCCCTTGGTAATGAGTCTCTATGGACAGCTAATGAAAAATCCATATAAATACATATAAAGCAATATGGAAGCGTTATATAAATGCAAATTGACACTATTGTTATGTAATCCCCAAGCTCAGAGAAACAACCATCAACTTTCCCATGGAGACAAAGAGAGTTAAATGATTAAAATAATCTTTCTTTAAATCCTTCCTCCCCAACTTGAACTATCACTTCAAGAGGTCAAATTGGTCAGAGCAACTATTTAATAATTATCTTTATAGGATTATAATAAACAAGCTATAATTCCCATGAAAATGCAAACAGAGCTGACACAACACTGTTACTCTTAGGAAAGACAGGGACCTGTCAGGCTTCCTAAGTCACTTGTTACCAACATATGAAGAAAGCACAATTTTTTTCTCAGAAAGAAGCAATTTCACCAAGGAGGTGGTAATTACTATAATCATTACCATCACTTCAAAATCCACAGAAAATTTACAGAGTGACCATCATAAAATAAAATCTCGATTGATCAAAAGCCAATGAACAAAATCAGCAAATAACCAAATAAATACATCTTCCAATATTCCTTCTTTTTTGGCCAAAACATTCTACAAGAAAACACAGTGGTATAACAGAGTGGTTTAAATGTCAGAAAATGTAAGAGTATTAGAGGGAAAAATTCTGTTCTGTTCACTACTACATTCCCACAGACTAGAGAACCTTTTCCAATAAATTTTAAGAATTGATTTTAATAATTAAATCATATATATTATGACGTTGGGGCATTGCAAGACCCTATATCATTGAAGAAAGATTTCTTTAAAATCCATACCTTCTACTGATCAAGTGTAAGAGCAAAGACTTTCTGCAATGGTTGGAAGCCTTAATGTGTTATCTTTCCACTTTGTCCTTTAAATCAGAAAGTAGTCAGAATTCTAAAAATTAACCTCCCAAATTAATAAATATATAATATAAATGTTAACTGATTAATATTTATATATTAATGTTTATAATCAATCTCTTATAATATATAGTCTCTATATAGAGATATATACATCAATACATTTATACATTATAATAATATATTATACATTTATAGTATATAGCCTATAGATGATATAGATATAGATATAGATATAGATATAGATATAGATATAGATATAGATATAGATACATCTATGGTTGCATGTGAATGTCCCACTTTCCTAATATTCTCTGAGCTGCTTAAGGACAGAGAATTCCCTTTTTGTCTATATATATGCCTCAGGACAACACAAATACAAACTTTATGAAAATAATAAAGGTGAGTAAACATATAAAAGTCAAAAAATACTTAGAACTTAGCACTTGAGGTCCCCTGGACTCTAATTATATGGAGATTTTGTCAGTCACAATGAGTATTTGAAATTTAGGATAAATTTGTCCTGCTTTTCTTACAAATTTATACCTGTACCCAAAAGAAACACATTAAGAGTACTGATATTTTTACTTGCAAACAATTTTCAGATAACGTAATCCAACCTGCACTTAATATTTTTGCTTCTCACCATGTGTTGAGCGTGGGCCATGTAAACAGCAGCACCACGTAACTTGCTGAGGTGTGAAGGCGAGAAAGAAAAGAGAGAGGATGGACGGGTGATTAAGACAGGCTTCCAGGCCTAGAAAAGTTAGCGAGGGAACCACGTATGTAATAAAAATCCAATGGGACAATTTTGGGTGTGCATACAACACCATACAGTGGGGAGATTCACAAAATGCTTTCCAAAGCAGGGGAGATGTGCCTGGAATTTGAAGAATGAGTAGGAGTGTGCCAGACAGGAGAAGAAATGAGCATTCCTGGCAGAGGAAACAGCATGTGAAGAAGGTATAGAAAGAAGAAAAGAGCAAATATTCCTAATGGCTGGAGGTAGAGACCTGGGTGCTGTGTCTCCCCTGAGCACTCACATAATAGGGAGCACTTATTCTCAGAGCATGGGCCCATTCTTTTATTATCATCCCTTTATAGCAGTGTCTTTCCCACCAGACTTGAGAGCAAGTACCAATGAGTTCTGATTTTTATGTCTACAGTGCTTTACATAATATCTGGCTCATAATAAACAACCAAAAAAATTGTTTTACTTTTGTTACTTATTACTTATTTTATTGCACAAATACTACATCTTCACTCCATGTAGATGTAATAAGCATCTACACTCCATCATCATGTTAAAGACTGCACTTAACTATTTCTATGACAGTACAGTGTGCACATTTATTATTCCCAGTTGCGTTAGAATACTGTTCCCTAGAACACAATGTGTTTTAAAAAGATATTTCATTAAATGTATGAGTTAATTTTGGGAGAATCAACATGTTTAATATAGTAAAACTTTTAAAATCACATGACAAGCGGGGTCACCTGGGTGGCTCAGTCAGTTAAGCAGCCAACTTAAGCTCGGGTCATGACCTTGCAATTTGTGAGTTCAAGTCTGAGAGCCTGGAGCTCGCTTTGGATTCTGTGTCTCCCTCTCTCTCTCTTGCTCCTCCTCCACTTGCTCTCTCTCTCTCTCTCAAAAATAAACATTAAAAAATAATAATAAAATAAAATAAAATCACATGACAAGGGATATCTCATTTATTGATGGCTTTTAAAAATCTACTTTGTAAGTCTTTATAATTTTTGTATTTTATTTTTAAGTAATCTCTACATCCAATGTGGGGCTCGAACTCACAACCCTGAGATCAAGAGTAGCATGCTTTTCCAACTGAGCCAGCCAAGTGACCCAAGTCTTTACAAATTTCCTTTAAATAAGCTATGCACATTTCCTATTAAATGCATTATACATGGTTAAAGTTTTATTTGTAAATAAGATCTATTTTTTATTGTATTGACTGGTTATTACTGGTCTATAGAACTATTAATTTATATACTTATTTTGTAGCCTATATCTTATTGACATTTTTATTAGTTTTAATAGTCTTAAATTGATCCTTTAGAGTATTCTGAGTAGACAATCAAATCATCCACAGGTAATGATAATTTTCTCTCTGAAAACTGTATTTATTTCTTTTTCTTGTCTTATTATGTTGAATACAAGTCACTGAACAATGTTAAATAACAGATACATCAGCACTCCTTGTTTTATTTCAGACTTTAGAACTTCTATATTTGTCCATTGATTTCAGATAAATTATTAAGTTAAAGTTTTATTTTATTACTAATTTCCTATTTTATAAAAAATAGATGTTGAATTTTATCAATTACCTTTTTATCAACTAAAACCATATGCATTAAAGCTAAATTTGTGTACCATGGAATGTTTGTACATGTGAGAACAATTAGGCATAATTGTAACCACTTGTCCCACCTATAAAGTAGACAGAGAATGAAGCCTGTATACTTTTTGCCTATATTAGCATAGTTCATAGCATAGTTCAAAATCTTTGCACAATAGTTGTCTGCTGAAAGGAAGGTACATTATATTCCTCCTTTATGGGGATGTAGCTGCAGGAAGTTTGGTTAGTGCCATGGCCAAAACTTAAAATATGGTAGCCCAATTCTCATGCAACTTTATTCAAGGTGAAAGGTTCAGGCATTATGTGGATTTATTCCTTTGACCTATTGATGGGGACACCATAAAAAACAAACCAAAGTTTCTGGCTAAGACAATGCCTTTAACATAATAGGTACTACATAAATATTTGTTGAATAAATTAATGGGTAAAAATATTTAACTTACAAGTGGCTTTTTTGGAAGAAGCTCCTGGACTCTTTTTTCCAACTTTGCTCATAATTTTTCATCAGTTGAATTTCTACACCCGAAGTTCAATATGGATGTTTGTTTTTATTAAAAATAATCTATTTTATCCAGGTCTTTTACACATATTAACTTCACAGCCTAAAACAATTACCTCCATGAAAAAGAAAAATCTATAATTGCTGTTTTGCTATCTTCAACTAAAGATGTATTTGATGATTCTTCCTCCACCCCCAACTTTACACTCAGTATTTTTTTATTCTTAAGGGTAGGGTCTTTAATTTAAACTTTACTTATTAATTTCTAACTTTGACTGTGGGCAGAGATTATAACCTGTATATTTTTTTGCCTTACCGAGATCATTTTGTGACCAGCGTTAATAAACATTCCAGAGTGTAGAGAAAAGAGAATGTACCCTCTATAGTATATAAGGTGTAGTCAATAACTATTAGGCCTTTTTATTTATTTATTAGGTTTCTCTCTAATGATTCCACTTCCCCCTGCATCCTCTTTTGTCTGCCTGCTTGATCTAGCAAAGACATGAATGAAAGATGTTTATGTAAAGAACACTAAGCAAAAAATGAATGTAATTAAACAAATTGATTAAGGGATATATAAACAAAAAACAGAAAATCCAAAATGTGAAAAGTCATGTGTTTATTGATAGGAACATTTTATTTTTTTAGTTTTTTAATGTTTATTTATTTTTGAGAGAGAAAGAGACACACAGAATCTGAAGCAAGCTCCAGGCTCTGAGCTGACAGCTCAGATGCAGGGCTCAAACTCAAAAACCACAAGATCATGACCTCATGACCTGACTGAAGTCGGTTGCTTAATCAACTGAGCCACCCAGGTGCCCCTGATAGTAACATTTTAAAAGCTTAGTTTAATAATACCTAACTTTGTAATATTGAATGAAATGACAAGTATTTATAATCCTATAATCTTGGCACAATAAAAACGATAAGCACTAGTTTTTTACATTTATTAAAAAAAATTACAGTAACTACTAATAATTTTTAAAAGTCTCATTAAAATATACATGACTATCATGGAGAGTTAAAAGAAGGCAAAGTGATTTCAATTCTGGCTCCATCGCACAATAATAATATTTTACCTTGAGGAACCCTCTTAATCTCCTTAGAACATTTATTTATCTCTAAAAGGAGGTGTGCAGGTTGCTGTAATAATGCTTATAAATATCTAACACTTAAGAAGCTCTCGATGAGTTGAAGCTCATATTTTCAGGAGTTAATTTTTTATTAAGGTATATATGAATTTAATGGTTTTCAATCTTGAAACATTAAAGAGAAAGAAAACTCAGTATATGATGCTTCCTTTGAAGACACATCTGCCAAAGTTATTGTTTCTGACTTCCTGAAATGAACTTGAAATTTACAAAAAGCAGGTAGCATTTACTGTGCTGTGATATTCAGATTAACAGAAGCATATTACCAGGTATTTATTTATTATTATTTTTAACTAAAAATGTATTTCAGTAGAATATTCTTTTATCTGACAAAACTACAGAGAAGTCAATAAAAATACAAGCAATCATCGCTGTAAATAGAAAGCATGTAACAGAAAATAAAGCAAATGCTGCTACTTTAATAAATCAAAACAGAAGTGTAAGCATATGTGAAATTACAACAGTAATTACTACCGGGTTCTTACCTTTGGTTGCTTAAACAATGAATCTGTGTCTTCTAGAAATGGAAGTCAGTGGTATATCCAAAGCAAACAGGGATGTAGTGCAAATCTTGACATGGTCAAAATCCAGGTCCTAATATTTTTAAATAATAAATATGCAGATCTTTTTCCTTCCTTTAAACATGTGAAAAGAGCTAGTTTTCTTAATCATTCCCAAGGAAAGAAACAGTTCTGTGGCATTGTCAAAGGAGGATTCTCATGAGTCGGTATTGGATTTGCGGATTTATATAAGGATGAAAATAACAGCAACCAAATCACCATGATCCTTAGCTGGGGCTGGAGCTTATTAATATGCATAAGAGTGAGGGATAAAAGCGGGTTTCTCAGAACTACACCTCTTCACAAATGTGAAAGTAAAGTTAGCCGAAGGTAGTACTGCCTCATGGATTTTATTAAAATTACACTATCAATTCATCCAGGGTGAATTCTTGAAAGAATTGTTTATGTTTTTGCAAAGTATGATTATATTTCTAAGTATAGTGCCATCATATTAAAAACTATTAAACCATAAATAGGGTGCATTTATTTATGCATTGATCTGTTTATTGTGTATTTTGCGAAATAATTGCATGTGTGAAACATACCTGGTCAAGAGATAAAATAGAATGAGTCTGAGCTTGTTTTAAAGAGTAATTCATACTTGAGCTGTGCAAAACACATTAAGACATGCCAGTTAGCATCTAAATGTTACTCTAAGGATCCAAAAATAAATTTCCTTAAGTATTTTAAGTGTGACATTTGAAAATTTATATAGTTACGAAACTTTGACTTATGATTGAAAATTAGAATGGCACAAAATAAATACTGTCTCCATTTAACAAAACTGCTTTCATTTCAAACTATCGGCTCCAAAAATACATCATTATTTTTCCAGTACTTGCACTATTTGTCTGGCTGACTAATTAGCCATTGAGCAACCAGTAATGTTTACTGTTTCAGTTGAATGGCTTCAGCATCTGATGGACTGCAAGGCTCTCAAAAGGAGAGATACCCCAAGATGCCTGGTAGAGAAAATGGGTCGAGTACTGAGTACTCCTTTCTTTTGGAAAGTTGACTTTTGGGTTTCAGAATTTTTAAAATAATGTTTAATTCCTAATCATAAAATAAAACATGTTTCATAGGATTCGGATATCATAGAAAGGAAGAAAATAAAACTGAAACATATTCTTACTCTACTCATATTCTTATTGTAGTCAATATTAACATTTTGGTTTATACTCTCATATAGATCATTTTTATATATAATCATTCTTGTTTTCTTTTATTTTGTTTTTTTTAAAATGTTTTATTTATTTCTGAGAGAGAGAGAGAGAGAGAGAGAGAGGGAGCATGAGCAGGGGAGGGTCAGAGAGAGAGGGAGACACAGAATCTGAAGCAGGCCCCAGGCTCTGAGCTGTCAGCACAGAGCCTGATGTGGGGCTCGAACCCACGAATGGTGAGATCATGACCTGAGCCGAAGTCAGATGCTTAACTGACTGAGCCACCCAGGTGCCCCTATTATTTTCTTTAATATTATTTTATTATCAGTTTTATATTACTAAATATGTACCTACATATTTTGTATGTACATCTTTTATATGCATCTTCCTTTTGAAGACTGCATACTATTTTATCGTATTCCATTATTCCATCATTTATTGATCGATTTTCCTTTCATTGGACACTTTTCCTCTAGTCTAAAGTTTTCAAAGTGAGTGCTTTTATTATATATATAATAAAAATATATTTTTTAATATAATTTATATATAATAAAATTTAAATATATTAAATTTACTTCCAAGTTAGTTAGCATATAGTGCAAAATGATTTCAGGAGTAGAATCCAGTGATTCATCCCCTACATATAACACCCTGTACTCATCCCAGCAAGTGTCCTCCTCAGTGCCCCTTACCCATTTAGCCTGTCTCTCCACCCACAACCCCTCCAGGAACCCTCAGTTTGTTCTCTATAACATAGCTCTTATGTCTTGTCCCCCTCCTTGTTTTCATATTGTTTTTGCTTCCCTTCCCTTATGTTCATCTGTTTTATATCTTAAAGTCCTCTTATGAGTGAAGTCATGTGATATTTGTTTTTCTCTGACTGACTAATTCTGCTTAGCAAAATACCCTCTAGTTCCATCCACGTAGTTGCAAATGGCAAGATTTCATTCTTTTTGATTGCCGAGTAATATTCCATTGTCTATATAAAACACATCTTCTTTATCCATTTATCTGTCAATGGACATTTGGGCTTTTTATACACTTTGGCTATTGTCAATACCATTGCTATAAACATTGGGGTGCATGTGCCCCTTTGAAACAGCACACCTGTATCATTTGGATAAACACCCAATAATGCAATTGCTAGGGTAGTTCTATTTTTAATTTTTTGAGGAACATCCATACTGTTTTCCAGAGTGGCAGCACCAGTTTGCATTCCCACCAGTAGTGCAAAAGAGTCCATCTTTCTCTACATCTTCGCCAGCATCTGTTGTTTTCTGAGTTGTTAACATTAGCCATACTGACAGGTGTGAGGTGGTAAAAACACAAGAAACCCTAAAGCAACCTGGCTATACGTGTATGTGACAACATCCCTCATGACTTCTTAACGTGAGCCCACTTATTCAGACTGCATGTTTGTGGGTCACCATATATGGGAGATAAAAAAGTAGAATATACATAAAAATCTACCCCACATGGCGCTCGGGGCTCAGTTCTTCAGGTACAAACCCAGCTGAGCGGTGCCGGCAGGAATAAAGTTGCTTCCCGGAAAGAAAGCCTCGGTGTCACGACTCTGTGTGAGAATCCTACTACAAAATTAACTGGAAACATTTCCAAAAGCATGCACATTTCAAAAAGCATATAAAGGATAGTAAGTAATGAAGAGACCCCCAAAGGGAAATTCTCAAGACAGAAAGGAATTTAGCTTTTCTCCGCGGTAAATACCGGTTTCAAAACCTAACAATCCCGTGGGGTAGGTACTGTATCAATTTCATTTCACAGAGGAGGAAGGAAAGGCTGGGATGTGAAGTAATTTCCCAGGGGACAAAAGCTAGTATTATGTCAGAGTTAGCTCAGGTTTATACCCAGGTAGAGTTCCCAGGTTCAGCAAATAAAAATACATTATAAGGATATCCCACATATTGCGTGAGACAAACTTATACTAAAAAAGTATTTTATGTTCATCGGAAATTCAAAGTCAATCGGGTGTTCTTTTTTTCATCTGTCAAGCCTGCACCAAGTCCTATCTGACTCTAGAACACCACACTGCCCTAGCATCTGGAAGGTAAGGCCATGAAAAATCAAATCAGGTCACCCATTTCAGCAATGTGTCTCTACCAGCAACTGCAAAAAGCCTTGTATACAGGAAAACACTATTATTTGCATGCACCTGTAAACCCCTTAGCTTTTTACCTGCACATAAGTGCTCAAAAATTATAGGTTTTAACTATTAGTTTTGGTATTATTAGTATGCTCTTCATATCTAAGAAATTTTCTCCTTGAAATATTTTAGATGTCTTAATCATCCAGTTTGGATCTATCGTTCAGGAAAGTACTCAGACCCTTTGTGGACTTTTTCATATTCTCAGCTAGATCTTACTTCTTGGGAGTAAGGGTTTTCAGGAAATTGCTACCCGTTGTCTAATACAGAAGACCCTTCTGGTCTTAACGCTAGTGTTCAGTGTTCGCCTTGCCTCTGCCTGTCTTATGCTAATGATTGATCCCCCCTTTTGGGGGGAAGTGGTTTCTATGACACTGTGCTAGAATTTAAATGCGGAGGATTAGAGCCACAGGCCTGAGGTTGAACCGCAGCTCCATGGTTCACTAGTTCTGGGAATCAGCATTGCAAATGAACTTTCTGGGCCTCAGTTTCAGTGTTCAAGGGATGGACATGATCATATCTGGCAGATCTGTATAAGGAATAAAATGTGCTATAGTAATATGAAGAATTTGTTTTACAGTCCCCAAAGCATAGTAAACACTTGACAGTAGCTAGTATTCTAATTTTTAAAAGACAAATAGCAGAATTAAGCTTCATTTTATAATGAAATAAATTTGCCTGGTTTCTTTATTTTTTCATTAAAAAATTTTAATGAGAGAGAGAGAAAGGGGATCTTAAGCAGGCTCCACACTTGGCACTGAACGTGACAAGGGGCTTGATCTCAAGACCCTGAGATCACAACTTGAGCCAAAATTGAAAGTTGGACACTCAACCGACTGAGCTACCCAGGTGCTCCTGCCCGGCTTCTTCTAAAAGTTAAAAATACATTTTCTCGTTAGGAATTATACTAGGTTTAATTAGAGGAATCTTTTCCCAGTCCTATCTCATATGTGAAAGACGTAACTAAAACAAACATACCTAAAAATAAAACAAGATGACCAGATTGGGAATTTGTTCCCATCTATCGTCACAGAATATTCATCTTCTTATGGATTGTTTCTTACTTGAAACTTTCTTAAATGATTTAATGAATTAAATAGTTGGAGCAATAATTCTAACTAACCTTTCTTCCTCCTGCCAACATAACTCCTGGTTAACCTCATGAAACTTCATAGAACTTGTTATTATAAAATAGCTCTTGCCCCAATGAATTTTAATGTGAGGTCGTTGAAGGCAACGACCAAGAAAGAATTCTTGAGACATTTATGGTGCAATTTAGCAAGTTTGTCTAAGTGACACAGGGACAGGACCCAGTGGGCAGAAGGAGCTGCACTTTTTGCTGTGTGAGGTTGGTGGTTATGTACTTAGTGACCAAAGGAAGGGAGCATGCAGGGAGTATCAGATTATGAAAGTGGCTTCGAATTTCTTTGCATTTCTACTCCTAAAACTACTTTTGCAAGATTCCTCTGGCGCTTATCATTCAGTTCAATATTAACTATCGGTGAGGCGGTGGTGAGACCCTTAAAGAATGTAGCAAACAGCACATATTTGATCCTCATCCAAACTATGTAGGCTTTAGGTCAGCCTTGTGGGCAAAGGGTAATCATTTTCCTGCTTCTGGCCTTCGTCAGATCCCCCTCCCTGTCCTTTTCCCTCCCTCCCCCAAGCCCCCAACACACAGGAAATTCTTCACCTCTTTGGAATGACTCATTTGTTTCATCTCCAATGCACCTTTCTTTTTACCAGCTCTTACACTTCCTTGTACTTTTCCCACTCTGAAACTGTAATTAAGGATGAACTGAGTATGACTGATTCTTGGGATCTTGCATAGTAGCTGTGTAGAGAAAATGATTTTATCTTTCTGAGCTTCAATTCCCTTATCTGTAAAATGAAAATGTAATGCCAACTGCATTAGGTTTCTGTGCAGATAAACGGAGCAAGGTTATAGAGTTATCACACACTTTTGGTATATGCAATAAATGTGCACGCTCTCTCCTTCCCTTTCCTCGAAGCCCTTGGATGGCACCTAAATGGGAGCTTTGCAGCATACTGCTGAAGCCTCACCTGTCCCCCCTATGTTGTAATGGGACTTCTGATAGCGAGATACATGCAGCCATTCAATAACTACCTTATGTAAAGCTGTAGAGCTATTACTTATACCTTGTTTCTAAATAATTTATTATATAATGCTAGTAAGTGTGACCAAATGAAGTAATTCATTTGGGTTTTTTTTAAGTTTATTTATTTATTTTGAAAGAGAGAGAGAGGGCAAGCAGGGGAGGGGCAGAGAGAGAAGGAGACAGAGAATCCCAAGCAGGCTCAACATTGTCAGCACAGAGCCTGATGCGGGGCTTGAACTCACAAACTGTGAGATCATGACCTGAGCTGAAACCAAAAGTCTAACGCTTAATTGACTGAGCCCCCCAGGCAACCATTCTTTTTTTTTTTTTAATGAAAATCTGTATTTTACATGTGAAATATATTTTATATTTCACTTAACAATGTGAAATAATAATCCTTCGTAAAGGCATGGAATTTGTTCAAGTGTTTATTCGTTCACCGAACATATAATTTCTAAGTACCACACTGTGCTTGGCACTGCTCTAAGGTCTGGGTGCATAAAGCCTTTTTCCTGGAGACAGTACACAGGAGGGAGACAGGCAAAAGAACAGATGCTTATAATATAAGGTGATCAGAAGCTGAGGAATCACTTACAGGGAGCCCTAAGATTTGGGGAGATAAGGAGCTAGACTGGAAGACTGCCAGGGAAAAATTATCTCTCCTGAAATTGAAGGTAAGTAGGAATGTTGTTTTCATATCTAAAACACACACTAGGATATTTTTCCAATTTACTCAAGCTAAAAAGGGCAAGAGTGTGTTTTATTTTATTTGGTTTGGTTTTCCCCTCCAAATGTGATTAGCCTGACCTAGTCTATCAATGGATTTCTTTCCCTGGGACTCGCAGTAACCTTGACTGGTGGAAAGAACATAGCCACATTGGATTATCTGTTTTAGTAGGCTACTTTTAGTTTGGTTCCCAGTCTTGCTTTGTCAGCTCCCTCTAATCTTTATAATCCTATTTAAACTGCCTCTAACTACAGCTGCTCATTTGCATGACATTGACTCCGGTATTTGCTGTTCAAAAATCATGTGATTTGAGGGATTCTGGCTCTTGACTCTAAATTATTAAATATTTGATAGTCTGTCTTCCAATGCATGAGGACTTTTAGCCTGAGTGGTCAGTGATTGTCTCTTCAACATGTATAACCCTATACATTAAATGTCTTGTAATTCATTGTTTTATGTTTGTCTTCCAAGACAGGCAGGCACTGTGTCTTTCATTACCATGTGTACTATCTACCGTCCTTCTATAGTAACTGAAATTACAAAATCTCCTTATAAATTATTATGCGACTTAAAATAAATATTTTATTTATTGTTATGTCTGAATTTAACTGGCCTCTAAAACTTATAGAATTTTCATTAATCCCCTTACATATTAAGAGAAGCTGAGAAATATAATTTTAGCACCTGATATTACTAGAATATTGTTTAGAATATTAGAAATAATACACTTTGAAGTCAGACTAATGTAGACTTGTATCTTTGGTCTTGGGCAAGTTATTTACCTTCCTTAAGCCTCTGGTTTGTTTGTTTTTTATCAGTGTAATGGGAGGGATTCTTTTTATCAGGTTATGGTAATTTGAAATAATCACATTAAAACTTTCCACAATGTCTGGCATAAATCAGGTCCTCAGTCATATAACTATTAAGATTATTATTATTTTACTGAGCAATAGTTCCTGATGCTCACTATTAATACTGTTAGGGTATCAAATTTCTAGGTAAACAACATAATTAGATATAGAAGGCTCAAAAGGATTCAGAGAAAAATGAATCTATCATGGAAAAAACGCATGGTTACACTAGAGGATTTTAAGTATTTTAGGTAAATATGAAAACATTTCAAATTCTATACTTTGCTACATATACTAGGATTTTTGGAGACTCTACAGTGGAAACAAGGTTGCCTATTGATCTTCCCCAAACTGGCTTTGGATTCAGCTTTCTCAGATAAGCCAAACCATCTATATGATACCTAACTTTCTTTTTAAAGATCTTTTTTCTTATTATATTTTTGAGAGAGAGTGGGAGAGTGTGAGCGGGGGAAGGGGCAGAGAGAGAGAGGGAAACAGAGGATCCGAAGCAGGCTCTGGGTGGGGTTCAAACTCACAGTGAGACCATGACCTGAGCTGACCTGAGCTGACCTGAGCCCAAGTCAGATGCTTAACCAGCTGAGCCAACCACGTACCCCTGATACCTAACTTTTTAAATTTGGTTGCCTCTCCCACAGTCCCACCCCTAACATCAGCAGGACTGAGGAAAAAGAATAAACAGAGCCTAAATATCAAGTTAATGAAGTTATTAAATAAAACGTTTTGTCTTCACCTTGAAAAATATACCTTTGTGGGGCACCTGGGTGGCTCAGTCAGTTGAGCATCCGACTTCAGCTCAGGTCATGATCTCATGGTTCACGAGTTCAAGCCCCACATTGGGCTCTGTGCTGACAGCTCAAAGCCTGGAGCCTTCTTGAGATTCTGTGTCTCCCTCTCTCTCTGCCCCTCCCTGGCTCATATTCTGTCTATCTCTCTCTCAAAAATAAAGAAAACATTAACTATATATATATATACCTTTGTAATAAAAAATCAAATCTATAAGATGATTATTATAATGTTATTGAAACTTGGCAAAATTTCAAAGACAACTAGATTCAATTATTGCACATGCCTGGGTGGGTCTATTGATGGGCCAGGGATGTTATTAATATTAGTAATAAAATAAAGATTCACGTAAATGATAAGTTATTACATATTACATGTAACGTATTTTTCTGCCTTTTCAGAAAAATTACTAAGTGCCTTATAACAATCCAGATTTTACTTTATTTGTGTTCTATTGACAGTAGGGCCAAGTGAAATAATATTTCTTTTTTTTCTTTCTTTCTTACTTTGAGACCTGATGGACAAATCTTACAGGTACACAAGGAAAAGTGAGACAAGGAAAAGCAAAAAGTGAAGACAATCTAACCAGAAAGCTTTAATTCCTGTCAGTTAATGTGGAAGCTAAAGCTCTGAGTTGGACATGCTGCAGGGCTGAAAGGAAAGGTAACTGATATTCCTCTCTTTCTTCTTCACTCTCTCCTTCAATGGGAATCCACACCCGCTTCCTCATAATCCTTCTCAGGAGCAGCTATGTCCTCACGAGCCTCAGAAAACGCTCCTTCCTCCATACTCTCACGCATATGCCAGTGAACAAAGGCACGCTTGGCATACATCAGGTCAAATTTGCTGTCCGGACAAGATCAGACCTCAGCAATGGCTGTGGTGTTGCTCAGTGTGCACACAACTCTCTGTACTTTGTTCATGTCTCCACCAGGTACCAGTGAGAGGCTGGTCATTAATGCCAACTTGGAAGCCAGTGCTTCACCCGTCCACAGTATGGATGGAATGCTTGGTCTTGACGGTGGCAATGGCAGCACTGACGTCTTTGGGAACCACGTTGCCATGGTACAACAGGTAGCAAGCCATGCATTTACCATGCCAAGGGAAACATTTCACCTTCTGGTTGGCCAGCTCGAAGCATGCATTGGTGATCTCTGCTACAGAAAACCGTTCATGGTGGGCTTTCTCAGCAGAGATCACAGGAGCATATGTGGCCAAGGGAAGGGGTTGGGAGGATAGGGCACCAGGTTGGTCTGGAATACTGTCAGATCGACATTCAGGGCTCCATCAAATCTGAGGGAAGCAGTGATGGGAGTCACAATCTGGCTAATAAGGCAATTAAGTTAGTGTGGGTTGGGTGTTCAATATTGAGGTTTCTATGGCAGATGTCATACGTAGCCTCATTGTCTACCATGAAGTCACATCAGCATGTTCCAGGGTGGTGTGAGTAGTGAGGGTGGAGTTATAGGGCTCAACGACAGCTGTGGAAACCTCAGGAGCTGGGTAAATGGAGAATTCCAGCTTGAACTTCTTGCCATAATTGACAAACAGATGTCCCATCATCAGGGAGATGAACCCAGAGCCAGTTTCCCCCGCCTTGAGCTGTGGAAAACCAAGATGGCTTGAAGATCTGTGTACTGGTCAGCCAGTTTCCCAGTTTGGTCCAAGACAAGGCCAATGTTCTCCTTGTCAGTGGTGTAGTGTCCTTCGCCATAGTTATTGGCAGCATCATCCTTCCCTGTGATAAACTACTCTGGGTGGAAAAGCTGGTGGGAGGTGTTAATGCAAACTTCATCAATGACTGTGGGCTCCAGGCCTATAAACACTGCCCTGGGCACGTGCTTTCCAACACCTGTCTCACTGAAGAAGGTGTTGAAGGAGTCATCTCCTCCTCTCTACAATGGTCTTGTCACCTAGCATCTGGCCATTGAGTTGGATGCCGTGTTCCAGGCAATAGGGTTCCCAGCAGGCATCAGTGACCTGGACACCAGCCTGGCCAATGTGGCTGGAAATACACTCATGCATAGTGGTTACGGGTTAGCAGGTGCAGGCAGCAAGAGTAGATACAAGGTCCCAGTTACCATCTCCAGCAAGCTAAGAGTCGAGGTAAGTGATGCACTCAAGTTAGGTAATACTTCTTAAGTCATGGTAGAGTCTAGATCATTTTGTTAATTTCTATGTGGGCATTCTTCGCATGATTTGTCAACCCAACTCATAATATGATACTTAGATACAGAAAGAAACCATAAACTTAAATATCATGTCCAAACATTGCATTTGGCTCCTACAAATCACCTATACTATAGATCTTAGCTTTTGCTCATGAGAAAGTAGCTTGACCCCAAAATGGAGAAAAGATATAAAAACTGTCTTCAAAATACTGGACAACAGGCAGTAAAAGAGTGTGATACTTGAGAGAAGGGGGGGAAATGAGTTGAACCCTGCCCAGAAGCAATTTCTGAACTGTGACATGAGAAAAAGGAAATCAGGCAGAGCCCAGAGGTCTTGTCTAGTTGAGGAGTCTGAATTATGATCTTGGAGACCAAAGTAGCTAGCATATGCAGAACACAGTACCAGTGAGAAGGAAGTTGTGCAGAGAAAGAGCTCCAGAAATCTGCACAGGGGTCTTCTCAAGTCTTTGGCAGAATAAAATAAAGTACATCTTTCTGCCATTTATAGGAATTGTTGTTTTTTAAGTTTATTTATTTATTTTGAGAAAGAGAGAGAGCATGCAAGCGGTGAATGGGCAAAGGGAGAGAGACAATCTCAAGCAGGCTCTATGCTGTCAGCACAGAGCCCCTTGCAAGGCTCAATCTCATGACCCCGGTGTCATGACCTCAGCTGAAATCAATACTTCAGCACTTAACCAACTCAGCCACCTGCCCTCTAACTTATCTTTGTATTGAAAGTATTTCTTGGGGCAGTTGGTTGAGCATCTGACTCTTGATTATGGCTTAGGTCAGGATCTTGTGGTTTGTTGGTTTGGGCCATACTTCGGGCTTTCAGTTGACTGCTCAGAGCCTGCTTAGGATTCTGTCTCCCTCTCTCTCTCTGCCCCTCCCCCCCAAAAATAAAATAAACATTAAATAAATAAATAATACTTTGAACTAAATGATAAAAACACAACATACCAAAATTTGTTGCATGCAGCTAAAACAGTATTTGGAGGCAAACTAGTTTTTAATGCTTAAAATAGAAGGAATAAAGGTTTAAAATCAACAATCCATGTCTCCACCTTAGAAACTAGAAGAACACCAGATTGAACTCAGTGTCGAAGGAAAGAAGTAAAAATAATAAATACAACATGAATACATAATTAATAGTAATGAAAGCAGAAGCCAATGACATTTTTAAAATCAGTAAAGAAAATCAATAAAGGGAGAAGTTGGTTCTTAGAATGATGAATAAACTTGAAAACCTCCTAGATAGACTAATTGAGAAAAAGATAAGGGACCATGAATTCTCAACTGTAGACTTGGCACAGTGCTAGGCAAGATGAAACATTCCTGCAGGTAGTTACAAGTCCCCTCCCAGGATACAATTCTTCTGGGCTAGTCACCCCATCCCCTGCTATAGAACCTCAGATCTCTAGCAGCTGAGATGAGAGGTTGAAGCACACAATACGTACCTCTCAGACCCCTGCTGCTCACAGAACCTGGGGCCTTGTCCCTCGAAGCCTTAAGGCTCTACTGGTTACTGTTATTTTGACTATCACTACTGAGTCTAAGCAACCTAGCACAAAGAACAATAACACAGGGACACTTGGGTGGCTCAGTCAGTTGAGCTTCCAACTTCTACTCAAGTCATGATCTTGTGGTTTGTGGGTTCCAGCCCTGCGTCGGGCTGCGTGCTGACAGCTGGGGACCTGGAGCCTGCTTCAGATTCTGTGTCTCCCTGTCTGCCCCTCCCCTGCTCGCACTGTCTCTCTCTCTATCTCAAAAATAAATAAACATTTAAAAATAGTGGGTTTTTTTTTTTTCAATTTAAAACAAAGACCAGGAGCTGACATTGTAGAGGATCTCATTATCGTATCTTGAGTTATGAGTAAGAAAAGGAATTTTCCCAGAGTCCTACAGTGGGCCAACTGGAGATTTTTTTGATGCTCTTCTTTTGGTTATATAAACACAGCGTTTTTTGTTGAGAATAAAAACCCTCAAAGTTAATGTCACTCAGGAGAGTCTATGGTGTTGTAACTGCATAAATCTAAAATCATCTGGAAATAGGCAGTGAAAGAAAATATAAAGTTCTCCTAGCAACAAGGAAGCTGAGAAAACAGGGACCTTAAATAAGCTTAAATATTTTTTTGAGTGTTTTTCTTCTTATTTTCAGAACTGAAAAGGAAAAATTACAGTATAGTGCATCCTACCTAAAATAGAACTGAATAAGAAACTGGAGGGGCCCCTGAGTAGTTCAGTCGGTTAAGCGTCCAACTCTTGATTTTGGCTCAGGTCATGATCTCACAGTTCGTGAGATTGAGCCCCAGTAGGCTGACAGCACAGACCCTGCTTGGGATTCTCTTTTTCCCTCTCTCTCTGCCCCTCCCCTGCTCATGCTGTCTCTCAAAATAAATGAATAAACATTTTTAAAAAATAACAAACTGGATTCAATTTTTATGAGAAACCATCTTGGGTGCACATGGGTGGCTCAGTCAGTTGAGCAACAGACTCTTGATTTCAGCTCTGGTCATGATACCCATATCTGGCTTCATGCTGAGCATGGAGCCTCCTTAGGATTCTCTCTCTCTCTCTTTCTCTCTCTCTCTCTCAAAGAAAAAAGAAATCTCAATGGTACATTTTTAAGCATTTTTTTACACTAACCAATTAGCAAATGGGTTAAGAGCATAGATTCTGAAGCCAGATGTCATTAGTTAGCATCTCAGCTCCACCATTTACCAGTTAATGTCCATGAGCAAGTTACTTAATTTCTATGTGCCTCCCTTTCCTCATCCATAATGTAGGGATTCCTAAGAGTACCTATCCATTATGATTATTTAAAAAGCAAATATTTATAAATGCTTAGAATAGGGTTTGTTCACCTAAATTCTTTCTTGGTACTAGTTAAATAAATAATAAATAAGTAATACTCTAGATCACATTTACTATCATCAATCTTTAATAAAGGCAAAATTTTCAAGTCCAAAATGTTTCAAGTTCAAACAAAATGCTTAAATTTTGAAAAAAAATTTTTAACATTTATTCATTTTTGAGAGACAGAGTGTGAGTGGGGGAGGGGCAGAGAGAGACACACACACAGAATCCCAAGCAGGCTCCAGGCTCTGAGCTGGCAGCACAAAGTCCCACTGGGGGCTTGAACTCACTGACCTGGAGATCATGACCTGAGATGAAGTCTGACCAAGCTGACGTCAACCACTTAACCGACTGAGCCACCCAGGTGCCCCCAAACAAAACGTTTAAATAGAAATCTAAGCTTTGAAGCTTATTCTCCAAATTTGGCATAAATGTCCTTCCCTTCCAACTTTCCCCTATTCCCCTCTCTATGCTATTCCTTCTCCACTAAGCCATCCACAAATGGAAGTGTGGGCCTTGTATTGATGAATTGATTGTTCTTAACTCTTCATTCGTCAGCCTAAGAACAAGAAAAGCAAGATTGAGACCGCTGCTATAAAACTCTTGGGCAATAAAAATAATAGTGTTGTTTATACTACTTAGGGCAAAGGCAAGGCGATCAGACAAAGGACTTTTCTTTATTGCCGAAGTCCCAGAGCACAGAGGCACCCCATTCCTGTGGTGAGGACTTTAGCAGGAATTATATCCAATTGGTGTTGCATAATGACCTGCTACCAAGCCTTCCACTAACTAGTTGGTTGAGTTAGTTAACCTCGCTCTTTGCCTCTGATCCCTTATCTGTAAAAACTAGCCATTAATAGACTAGGTTGTGAGATATAATGAGCTAATGCATACATATGCATGGTAAAACAAGAATATCATAAATGTTAGCTATTTTTGTGGGAATAAGTCTTTTCAGTTTGAACGTTGCTTCTCCTTCACGGTTTATTGCAAATAACTACATGACTTAGAAAACAGGGTGTTGGGGGGACCGGGAGTTTGAAGCCGAGGGACCGCGGGGAGAATCTGATAGCATCACAAGGGCAAAATCTACTAGATTCAACTTTAGCGTGGCGATTAGAGCAGAATCCCAGGGGCCAGCAACTTCCGTACAAAGCCTCTAACATGCGAAGCAGGGCCCTCAGAGAGACATTTCGACCGTCTAAGAAGCCAGAAGGGGCCCTCGGCACAGCCTTTACTCCACTAAACTCCGAAAGACTTGGCTGGGCGGCCTCCACGCTCCGAGAGTCGATTTTACCCTGCGAGGTGTGTCTACGCTTCTCAGCTGCGCGGCTCCAACCAGGACCAGGATCTGCAAGCTTGGAGTTAGCTCACATCCACAGACCTCGGGGGCGTGGCTCGCGAGAAGGCTCCAATCGCATTGGCTGAGGCTGCTCGGGGGCGGAGTCAGAGCGCACTAGCTCCGCCCCGCAGGTCCACAGGGAGGAGGAGAAGCCCAGGTGGAGCAGGAGCGAGCGCCTGCTCCGGGAAGCCCCGTGTGGGGGCCATGGGGGAACAGGTGAGGCTGCCGCCTGGAGAGCCCTGCCCGGAAGGTGAGTGTCCCTCGAGCCGAGGGAGCTGGCATCTGGGTGGTGATGAGACCGGATGGGCGGTCCCGGGTACTCGTGAGGAAGAGACCCGAATACACCCACTCGTAAGTTTACTCATTCAGGCTTTCAGGCAGTCAATAAATACTTACTGGTGCCTATGATAAGCCAGGCTCTGGGAAAGCCTGAGTCGAAAAAGACAGGCATACCCTTGGCTCTCCCTCTGGTCCAGGAGGCAGACCCATGTAAATTAACAGCGTGCTGAGTGTCGCGACGGGGCAATTCAGGGTGCTGTGGGAAGATTCCCAAGTCTCGTCTGAGAAAGACTCTTCCAGAGTCTGCGGTCGGAGTGCGCCGGTGGGCAGAGGGCGTGCCGGGGGACCGGACGGGGGTCTGGGGTTGCGCCCTGCGCTGGTTCCGTGAGGGTCAGGCACTGTGGAAGGTCAGCCGCCGTGGGCCTCGGGGGAGGGCGCTGGGTCCGCCTGGACCGTCCGCATCTCTCGTCTGTCTTCGAGATGAAAACTTCTGCAGCTGGCTCGCCGTGCAGCCTCCATTGGGCTGCTTAGGGCGAGAGCCCAACAGAAGAGGAGACCGGGAACCGGGCGCAGTCATTTGTAGGTTAGTTACTGCTGGGGTTTCGGCCCCCACCCAAATCCTGAAAAATCGCTGGGCGAGGAGACCGCTTGCCCTTTGCCAGGCGTTTACAAACGCTGGCAGGCTTTCGGGTGGCTCAGTACAGAAGGCCCGTGTGAGCTGAGACAGAAGTAGGGACCGGGATACCTGAGGGCGTGCCACAGGACCGGAAGGGTGTGCCTCAACCGCAATGACAGTTTTCAAGGTGTCAAGGGGAATGCTGATTTCTGAATTACCTGGTAAGGACAGGAAGACGGAGTGAAGGGCGTGGCGAGAATACCGTCCCAAAGTTGCTGAGCCCTTCCCGGAGGGCTTTCTCTCCTCTTTGCCCCTCCTGAGTACCTTTGATGTGGGAAGTTTAAACTAAAAAGACTGGGGGGGTGGGAGGAAGGCAGTGAACAAGTCAAAACTATGCCGTCAAGAGAGAGAAAATGCCTGAACAATTCACGAACAACTCAAAAGTTGAGATTTTGGAAGTGGTTACTAAAGCAGCTGGATCTGGAATTATTTCCTAGATAGTGAGGCGGTGTGACCTTTGTTTAAACAATTCCTAAACCAGTAAGTCAGACTGTTAATAACACATCCACCCTTGTTTACCCAAGGATCTGTAAGTAAGAAGGGCATATGAATTACGCTTTTGCTTTTGAAACTCAGATGTTTTTCCTGCTTTGCTCATGCCTTTAGTTCCAACAAGAAATACTCAAGCTCAATGCTTAATACCTGTGATGAATTATAATTGTGTGGGAAAGACAAAAGAAATCAGAATCCTTGTCAATACTGGGAAAAGATTAGGCCCTGGCATGAGTCTTCTCAGCTATGACTTAACCTCCTTGAGTCTTCCTCAATAAGAGGAAGTTTACAGTTGTGAGATTACATAGGAAGCATACAGGTCAGAGCCTGACATGGAGTAAAGTCTCAAATTTTCATTCATTCATTCATTCATTCAGTTAGTCAGTCATTCAAATGGCAAGAGTCCCGCGTGCCAAGCACTGCCCTAGGTGCTGGTATGAAGGGATTCACAAGACAGTCTAGTCCTGGGCTCTAGTAAGCCTTGCATGCAGCTTACTGTGTAGATGGCAGATTCTATGCAAGAAACAAATGAATAAGAAAGGACATTACAAGGGGCACCTGAGTGGCTCAGTTGGTTAAGCGTCCCCCTGCAGCTCAGATCATGATCTTTAGGTCTGTGGGTTTGAGCCCCGCGTCCGGCTCTGTGCTAACAGCTCAGAGCCTAGAGCCTGCTTCAGATTCTCTGTCTCCCTCTCTCTCTGCCCTTCCCCCATTCATGCTCTGTCTCTTTCTCTCTCTCTCAAAAATAAAAAAACATTAATTAAAAAAAAAAGGACATTGCAAGAATGGTAAGTGTCATGGATAATGTGTTGTGAGAACAGGGGATGTTTAGATCGGGTACTCAGGGAAGACCCTTTAGAGAACGTTACATTTGAGCTGAGGCCTGAATGACAAAGAGTTCATCATGAATCTAAGGATAGAATATTCCATTTGGACTTCCATGAAGAAAAAGTTAACCCCAAGCCTTGGTTTTGACTCTTAAAACCATAGATGCTTCAAAAAACCTTTTAATTCAAACTTTTCTATAAATAAGAAATAAATAAATAACACATATGAAGTGTTTTTAAATTTAGGTTTTTGATATTATGTCACGTATTCCACAGATCTCAGTTTGAGTCCAACAGCCAATTGAGCCTTATTACTCTAAAAATATGACACCATGAAAATAGAATGTGAGAAATAACACACATCACATGTGAGGCACCAACTGCATGAACACTGTGGGCCATGGAACTGTAGAAGGGGATAAAGGAATCAAGGGACAGAAAGATTGGGCTGTGAGGAGGATAAACCATATATTCCTGGGCCCCTATTTGAGAATTCGGAGCTGGTTTGGCAGTAAGGAGAATAAGCTGGAGATAGGGATCCAGTGGTTTTCAAAGTTTTGACTGAGTGGACCGCTTTTCCAGGGTGCAGCCAGCTGGCCGAATGAAAAATGACATAGATGTTTTTTAGGGCTGATTCAGCTTGTGATGGTTTTGAGAGGAAGAAATTAAGGAACTGCGTTCTTTGAGGACTGGTTGTATCTCTCTTGTACTGATTAGGATATGTCCCATATTGGTGTATATAATCTGAAATTTTCAAAATGGGCTTGCATAACAATGTATCAGTTTATCTTCACACATAATTAAATTCTAGGAGTTTTATTAGGTAGTCATTCTCTCCTTTTCCCAGATACAGAAACCAAGGCCCAGAGAACTGAATAATGTTTCATAATTAGTGATCAAACCAGGCACAAAATTATTTGGGCCTTTGTTTTTCTGTAGGTGCCTGTCCCCATTCTCTGGCTCTGTTGGATGCAGTGGTATTCATTTTAATGATTCTGAAATTTTACTCTTAAAAAACTTTACGTTAAAAAATGCCATAAACATTTCTCAAAGTTTCACCAAGTAAACACAACTTTTATTATCAGGAAAAACTTCATGTTTTGTGTACTGGCTGCTTTTCTGTTGCACTAAAAAAAGGTTGCCTCCATTTTTTATAAATTGTTCTTCCAGGCTTCCATAGATTTCTTAAGTGCTGAAATTCAAAAGTGCTTAAAGGTAGTTAAAGTTCTCAACTAAACATTTTCCGGAAAACCGTGTGCTCAAAATTGTTTAGTCTAAAGTTTAATATGAACTGTACATAATTGTTTTTATCTTTTGTAAGTTTTTATTTTAATTCCAGTTAGTTAACATGCAGTGTAACACTAGTATCAGGTGTACAGTGTAGCTGTAGACTCAACACTAACATGCATCACTTGGTACTCATCATGACAAATGCACTGCTTAATCCCCGTCGCCTAATTCACCCATCCATCCACCTCCGTCCCCTCTGACAACCATCAGTTTGTTCTCTATACTTAAGACTCTGTTTCTGGATTTGTCCCTCTCCCTTTTTTGCCCCCTTTGTTTGTTTTGTTTCTTAAATTCCAGATATGAGTGAAGTCATATGGTATTTGTCTTTCTCTGATTGATTTCACTTGGCATTATACTCTCTAGCTCCACCCACGTCATTGCAATTGACAAGATTTCATTCTTTTTTATGGCTGAGTATTATTATGCACGCACACGCACACCCCACATCTTCTTTATCCATTCATCAATCGATGGACACTTAGGCTGCTTCCACAATTTGGCTATTGTAAATAATACTGCTATTAACATAGGAGTACATGTATCCCTTTGAATTAGTGTTTTTGTATTCTGGATGGTAAGGTAGTCATATTTTTAACTTTTTGAGGATCCTCCACCTGTGTTCTACAGCAGCTCCACCAACAGTGCATAAGGGTTTCTTTTTCTCCACATCCTCACCAACACCTGTTGTTTCTTATGTTGTCGATTTTAGCCATTCTGACAGTTCAGGTGTCTCATTGTAGTTTTGATTTGTATTTCCCTCATGGTAAGTGATAATGAACATCTTTACATGTTGATGTATCTTTACATGTTGATGTCTGTTGATCTGTATATCTTCTTTGGAGAAATATCTGTTCATGTCTTCTGCCTGTTTTTTAATTGGATTATTTGTGTTGGGAGTGTTGAGTTTTATAAGTTCTTTATGTATTTTGGATACTAACCCTTTATCAGATATGTCATTTGTAAATAGCTTATCTCCTTCTGTAAGTTTTTTAAATGTTTATTTGTTTATTTTTGGAAGAGAGAGAACATGTGTGCTTGTGCATGAGTGAGAGAGGAATAGAGAGAGGGAGGGGGAGAGAGAAGGAGATAAAGAATCCCAAGCAGGCTCCATGCTCAGTGTGGAGCCAATGTGGGCTCCATCTCACGAGCATGAGATCTGAGCATGAGATCGTGACCTGAGCCTAAATCAAGGGTCAGTTGCTTAACCAACTGAGCCACCCAGGTGCCCATCTATGGGTTGTCTTTTAGTTTCATTGATTATTTTCTGTGCAGATTTTTATTTCAATGAAGTCCCAATATTTTATTTTAACTTTTATTCCCCTTGCCTCAGGAGACATATCTAGAAAGAAACTTTCTCTGGCTGATATCAAAGAACACTACTTGTGTTCTTTTCTAAGATTTGTATGGTTTCAAGGCTCACATGTAGGACTTTCATCCATTCTTAATTTATTTTTGTGTGTGGGTAAGAAAGTGGTCCAGTTTTCCCAACACCATTTGTTGAAGAGACAGTCTTTTTCCCATTGCATATTTCCCTGGTTTGTCAAAAATTAATTAACTACATAATTGTGGGTTTGTTTATGGGTTTCTATTCTGTTCTATAGACTATGTGCCTATTTTTGTGCCAGTACCATGCTGTTTTGATCACTACAGCTTTGTAGTATAACTTGAAGTCCAGAATTGTGATGCCTCCAGTTTTGCTTTTCTTTTTCAACATTACTTTCGCTATTATGGGGTCTTTTGTGGTTCCAAACAAATTTTAGGATTGTTTGTTCTAGTTGTGTGAAAAATGCTGTTGGTCTTTTGATAGAGATTGCATTAAAAGTGTAGATTGCTTTGGGTAGGATTGACATTTTAATATTTGTTCTTGTAATCCATGAGCATCAAATGTCTCTCCATTTCTTCTTGTCCTTTTCAATTTCTTTCATCAGTGTTTTATAGTTTTCAGAATACAGATCTTTCCCCTCTTTGGTTAGGTTTATTCCTGGGCATCTTACTGTTTTGATACAATTGTAAATGGGATTTTTTTCTTGATTTCTAGTACTTGGCTTCCAAACACGCTCATAGTGGTAAGATATTTTTTTCTTTAATCAATAGTGTCTTCTCAATTTTACTTTGGTTAATTGAAATCATGGTCTTTTACCCAGATTGAACGGAGTTTATATGTAGATATATTACTGTGACTTGATTTCCATATATTCTCAAAATTATTTCTCATTCTTATTCTGTGCCAAGTTTTCTCTAAATTATTTCTCATTCCTATTCTGCCCCCCTTGTTCCTGTTTGATAGTTCTCTCTCGCTAAAGGTGTCAGTCAGCTCAGAGGACAGAGATCTGTTCACCTGTCCTGTTGATCACTATCTCACCTGTTCTTAGAACAGGGCCTGGAACACAGGAATTGCTTAATAAGAATTCGCAAAGTGTTGAATAAATGAATACCTAACATAGTGCCTTGCATGGTAGGTGTTCAACGGCTATTTTGTTGAGTAAACAGAAGAAATAGGGGTGCTTGGATGTCTCAGTTGGTTGAGCTTCCAACTCTGGATTTTTTTGCTCAGGCCATGACCTCATGGTCCATGAGTTTGAGCCCTGTGCCTATCTCTGCACCGAAGCATGGAGTCTGCTTGTGAATCTCTGTCTCCCTCCCTCTCTGCCCGTCCCTTGCTTACTTGCTCCCTCAAAAATAAGTAACATTGAACAAAAAAGGAAATATTTTTTAGAAAAGAAATAGATATATGGATACAAGGCTGTTATAGAGCCATAATGAAACTGTGAGAAGAAGTTTGTTTTGTGGCAGTAAGATGATATGATGGAAAGTGACTAAGAAGTTCCTTTAGAGTGGGCAGGCAGGAATGCCTTTCTAAGGAAGTGCCATTTTCAAGTAAGAGCTCAATGAGGAGCAGTTAGCTTGCCAGCCACTACCCAGGCTAAGGCACAGGTCACAAAGCTTTAAGGTGAGAAGGAATGTAGCTTATTAAAGAAACAGGACCAAAAAAAATTGTAGGGAATGTGGTTAGAGAGATAACTGGAAGCAGGATCCTGTGGGCCCTTATAGACTATGGTGGGGATTTTGGAGAAAGGAAGTCATTATAGAATGTTAGAGGGAGAATGGCAAGATTGGACCTACTAATATCTAAAGACTCATTTCACCTGATCTTGCCCCCTGCCACACTTAGACCTCATCTCCTGCCGTCTCCCTTCCATCATCCCAGTCTGCCTCAAGCACATTCCTGCCTCAGGATTGTTGCATTTACACATAGCAGAGAGGTTTGTCCACTTAATTAAAAAAAAAAAAACTCCTTTATGCTACTTTTACTGCTTTCCATGGAACTCAACATATTATGTACGTATTAGTTTACTTGTTTGTTTCCCCTCATTAGAATAAACATGAGAGCAGGAATTCTGTTTTATCCACTATTGTATCCCCAATTTCTAGAAAATGCCTCAAAGACAGTAGATACTCGATAACTGTTGAATCAATGATTGAAAAGATGGCTAGTGTTATTTCAGAGACTAAGTGGGAGAGGGAGATGCAATATAATGTCACAGGTGAGCAAACTTCAGGGCATGTAAAGCTTTTAAAGAGTCCAGGATGAGAAGTTTAGATTTTGTTGTAATAGCAATGAAAAGTCATGGGGGACGAGGAAGGAGATTAAGCAGGGGAATGACATAATCTGATTCACACTGGCTGATATTTGGAGAATAAATTGTAGGGAACATAAAGAGATTCATTTATTTTTTGTATGCTAATTGGAATAGTTAAGTGTGTCAGTCAGCTATTCCTATGTAATATATAGCCCCAAACTCAACAATCATATATTCTTGCCGATGTGTCTGTAGATCAGCTGATGGTTGATTGAGCTAATCTGCGTTCACTTGGGTGTCTCTCCATCAGGCCACATGTCTATGAAGGAGCTTGGCTCCTTCATGTGGGATGAGTTTAGATCTGCTTCATGTGTTTTCATTCTGGGGCTCAGGCTGAAGGGGCTTGCGAAGCTCTATGCCTGACCAATACAGAGGTGAATGAGAGTAAACTTAACAGTGCATTTGAAGCCTGTTCTCATATCACCTCTGCTGTTGTCCCATTGGCCACCAACTCACTTCCAGCCTAACCTCAGGGGAAGAATGCTCTGCCCACATCAGGAGGTATAAGGGAGTAAATATTTGCTGAATAATAAGCCAAACTAACACGTAATATAGGTAGTGAGACAACGATTTCTTCAAACTGGAAATATCTTGTAGTGATTAAAAATGCAGTATTACACAATCATTGACGTCTTAGGAACCAGCTTCCTACTGTATATAATGAACTGGACAATTTTAATTATTATTCTCTATAGGCAAATCGTACTTGAAAAAATCATTCAGAGTGTTTCATCTTTGTATAAACATCAATAATAACTTTCAACTGGATTTATTTGTACTTTATGTTTTTACTTTTCTGAAATAAAAAGAATACTGGCCTGGAAATTGGGTTGCTACTCGGTTGTGATTTGGGCAACTACATGGCTTTCACAAGTCACTTAGTAATCTTGGCATCAGTTTCTTTGAAATGTCTTTCCACTCCAAGTGCCTATGAATTTAAAGCTGGTGTATCATATCAGCAACATTTATGAGCCACTGGGATTGTAAGTAAATTACGCTGGGAACAAAGATAGCTTATGATCAAATCATAAATTTATAGAAAGCTTCGTCAGAATCATTGAGTCAAACTCCCTCATTTTAGAGATGAGGAAATTGAAGTCAAGAGTGAATACTCCAGACTTCAAGCTGTATTACAAAGATGTAATTGTCAAGACAGTATGGTACTGGCACAGAAACAGACCAGATCAATGGAACAGAATAGAGAACCCAGAAATGGACCCACAAATGTATGGCCAACTAATCTTTGACAAAGCAGGAAAGAATATCCAATGGAATAAAGACAGGCTCTTCAGCAAGTGGTGCTGGGAAAACTGGACAGTGACATGCAGAAAAATGAACCTGGACCACTTTCTTACACCATACACAAAAATAAACTCAAAATGGATGAAAGAGCAAATGTAAGACAGGAAGCCATCAAAGTCCTCAAGGAGAAAGCAGGCAAAAGCCTCTTTGACCTTGGCCACAGCAACTTCTTACTCAACACATCTCTGGAGGCAAGGGAAACAAAAGCAAAAATGAACTATTGGGACCTCATCAAAATAAAAAGCTTCTGCACAGTGAAGGAAACAATCAGCAAAACTAAAAGGCAACCTACGGAAGGGGAGAAGATATTTGCAAATGACATTATCAGATAAAGGGTTAATATCCAAAATTTTTAAAGAACTTATCAAACTCTATACCCAAAACGCAAATAATCCAGTGAAAAAGGGGGCAAAAGACATGAATAGACATTTCTCTAACGGAGACATCCAGATGGCCAATGAAAAAATGCTCAACATCACTCATCATCAGAGAAATACAAATCAAAACCACAATGAGATACCACCTCACACCTGTCAGAATGGCTAACATTAACAACTCAGGCAACAACAGATGTTGGCAAGGACGCAGAAAAAGAGGATCTCTTTTGCACTCTTGGTAGGAATGCAAACTGGTGCAGCCAGTCTGGAAAATAGTATGGAGATTCCTCAAAAAATTAAAAATAGAACTGCCCTACAACCCAGCAATTGCACTACTAGGTATTTATCCAGGGGAAACAGATGTGCTGTTTCGAAGGGGAACATGTACCACAATGTTTATAGCGACACTATCAACATTAGCGAAAGTATGGAAAGAGCTCAAATGTCCATCAACAAATGAATGGATAATTAAGATGTGGTATATGTATACAATGGAGTATTACTCAGCAATCAAAAAGAATGAAATCTTGCCATTTGCAACTATGTGGATGGAACTAGGGGGTATTCTGCTAAGCGAGATTAGTCAGTCAGAGAAAGACAAATATATGGCTTCACTCATATGAGGGCTTTAAGATATAAAACAGATGAACATAAGGAAAGGGAAGCAAAATAATATAAAAACAGGGAGGGGGACAAAACATAAGAGGCTCTTAAATATGGAGAACAAACAGAGGGTTACTAGAGGGGCTGTGGGAGGGGGGATGGGCTAAATGGGTAAGGGGCATTAAGGAATCTACTCTTAAAATCACTGTTGCACTATATGCTAACTAACTTGGATATAAATTTAAAAAAATAAATTTAAAAAAAGTGAATACTCAACTTGTCCATGATTATAGACAGGAACAGAGCTCAAGGTAAGGAAAGACATATAATCCTACAAACAATTTAGCTTTGTTTTTAAATTCTTAAGTTGTTGTGTGTGTAAGTGAATTTTCACACTTATACATAGAAGATACATATCAAGTTCAACCATATGAAACTGCTATTTTCATGGGGTCAAAAATTGTCAACTATTATTAATTACGTATGTTTCAACCTAACTAAGAACTTTAGCAGTACTGTTTGAAGAGCAAAACCATTGTACATTACCCAAATGTCCACCAACTGTAAAATGAGAAAATTGTGAGCACCTACATTTCATAAGGTGCAAAGGAAGCAAAACTGAATAATTTATTTTTTAAAGATATAGTCATATAAGGGAAATCTTTTTTTTTTAAAGAAAAGGGATCTTATGCAGAAAGTCAGGGATAATGATAGAGATAATGTTTTATTTCTTAAATTGGGTGGTTGACACATTGGTGCATACTGAATTAATTTTCTTAATAACTGACACATATTTTCTAAATATTACTCAGTATTTACACAAATTAATAATAACCATACCAAAGAATTAATGCATGTTCCTATGTGTAGGAGTATGTATTGGTACCATGATTTTAGAGGGGTACTAGTGTCTATTAAAATAAAATATAATGATGGGCACCTGGGTGGCTCAGTTGGTTAAGCATCTGACTTTGGCTCAGGCTGTGATCTCTCAGTTCGGCTCCTGTGTTCCAGCCCCACATTGCTCTATGAGGACAGCTCGGAGCCTGGAATCTGCTTTGGATTCTGTCTCCGTCTCTTTCTGTCCCTCCCCCACTTACACAGGTGTGCTCTCTCTCTCTCTCTTTCTCTCTCTCTCAAAAATAAATAAACATTTAAAAAACAAAATAAAATATGACTGTAATAGATTTTCTCTATGTCGAATAAAGTTTAGATTAAACTTACTTTGCTTACTAGAATCTTAAGAAGCCCAACTCAGATTTCTGATTCCTCTGAAACACTCCACGGACTCCCTGCCCACACACTGTACTTCACCCATCTGTCTCCTTCTGCCCTAAACCACTCCACACCCACCAACCCACCCTTCAACCCCCCACTTCCTCCTTCAGTCACATCTGCTGTAGGCTCTCTCATCAACATGCACCCAAAACATAAAACCATTTTTCTAAGGTCAGAAACTAGACAAGATTTTTATTATTGTTCCTGCCATAAAACTTGCAGCATTAATATCTACTGTTCACAATAAGAACTTACAAAATGCAACAAAGATTATTTGCTTTCCCTTATCGCCCTCTGCCCCCACACCCCCGAAAACGTCAGAAACATTTTGCTGTGTCAACAGCTTATTTTTGTTTCACTGGAATGAGACCTGCCCACACTGTTTCCCAGATGAAGTTTTGGAATGGTTATGTTAATTACATAGTAACACCAGTGCAGCCATGGAATTTACTGGAAAGTCAAGTCAGATGTTTTCTCTCTCAGGAATTAATGGAATGAAAGTTCTTACTATGAAAATCATTTTCCATTCTTGGGATTTAGATGAGATGAACAGTGACTGGAACAGGATTACTAAGGGCTAGCTTGTTTGAAAATTTGTAGCAATTCTTATTAACAACCTGCCTGAAACTTCCTCAATGATATAGACTATCCTGCCAGCAGTAGAATTCTTCTTGGAATATTTAGCAGTTTTGACTTAGAATTTATGCTGTATCTGTGAAACAGTTGATTCATTTTCAAATGATAAGAAATAAGTGAAATAATCATGAAAAATTGAATTCAATTATTTTACCTTTTTGTTTTACATTTTTTAAATCTTTATTTATTTTTGAGAGAGAGACAGAGTATGAGCAGGGGAGGGTCAGAGAGAGAAGGAGACACAGAATCTGAAGCAGGCTCCAGGCTCTGAGCTGTCAGCACAGAGCCCAATGCAGGGCTCGAACCCACAGACTGTGAGATTGTGACCTGAGCCGAAGTCAGACACTTAACCAACTGAGCCACCCAGCCACCCCTATTTTACCTTTCTAAGGCCTGAATTTTATGGTGGTTTACTAACTGTGTAAGTGGTAAATTCAGATAACTGCATAATGTCAGAGAGGCATTGATCCAGTTACCACAGTTTTATCCCTAAGGCATCATTTGGTCAAACTGTCTTTTGCCTTCTTAAGATTTCTGAGATGTAAAAAAAAAAAAAAAAGGATGTAAAACTAATTGTTTTCATTGAACTCTAAAATTGTAGTTGATTCATTTTGCTTTGCCTTTTTTGTTAGAATGGGAACATATGCTTTTTAAAGAAAAAAAAATGAAACTGATATAACACTGTATGTTAACTATACTTGAATTAAAATAAAATAAAAATAAAAGGAAAAAAGTTGAGAAGAATGTCAGAAAATCTAGTCATAATCTCACCCTGTTTGCAGCTAGCTTTTCAAGTGGAGAACAGATTTAAAAGTTTCTTACACGGGCGCATGGGTGGCCCTGTCGGTTGACTGTCTGACTTTGGCTTACGAGTTGGATGCCCACGTTGGGCTCTCTGCTGTCAGCCTAGAGCTTGCTTGGGATCCTCTGTCCCCCCTCTCTCTCCACCCCACCCTCACTCATGTGCAGGTGCTCTCTCTCTCTCAAAAAAAAAAAATCATTTAAAAATAAATAAAAAATAAATAAAAATTTCTTACTTTGTCTATTGTGTTTTAGTGTTTAGCTTTCAAATTCCAAGGCACTAATAATCATGGGTCTGGTTCAGTAGATTTACATGTTTATTTGAATGCTATTCTAAGAAAAGCCTATTGACGTTTAATTCATTTTTTTATTAGATTCTATTTTATTTAGGAAAAGGGAGAGGAGTAGGAAAATCATTCTCTTCAGGAAAAGTGGTACAGAACTCTAAACCCACTTTTATTTTTTATTTTTTTTACAAATAGTTTATGGTCAAATTAGTTTCCACATAACACCCAGTGCTCATCCCCACAAGTGCCCTCCTCCATGCCCATCCCCCCCCCCCCCACCCATCAGTCCTCAGTTTTTGTCAGCATTCAAGAGTCTCTCATGGTTTGCCTCTCTCCCTCTCCTCCACCATTTCCCCCCTTCTTCTCCCCCTTGTTTCTCAGTTAAGTTCCTCCTAATCCTCCTATACGTGCAAACATATGATATTTGTCCTTCTCTGCCTGACTTATTTCGCTCAGCATAACACCCTCAAGTAAACCCACTTTTAAAATACGTTTTCTGAAAGGCACAGTTCACACCCCACTGAATGTGTTAGCTGCATTTCCTTTAACATGTTGACCACTGGGTCGCCCTGCCTGTCCCCACACCCAGGCATCATAAACACTGCCCTCCAGGAGCCATGCTGATCACGAGAAGGAGTGAGGTGCGTGCGGGGGACTGTGATGAATTGCTGAGCACCACTCAGGTTGCTGTTTTGCTAGAACGAAGAACCAAGCAAGTGTTGCCCAGACTCTCCAATTTATAAGAGGAAGTCAGAGTTTCAGGTGAAATCTCTCGTTTTTAAATGATTACAGCTAAACAATTTCCAAAACATTTTCAAGAACCTGTGTGAGCCAAGCAGAACGTGTCCACGGGACTGTGGATCACCTCCTGGGAACTTCCCTTCATACAGTGAAAAACAGGGTTTCAGTGCCGTCCGATTGAGTTTCTCTTTCGTCCGTCCTTCCTTCCTTCCTTCCTTCCTTCCTTCCTTCCTTCCTTCCTTCCTTCCTTCCTTCCTTCCTTTTAACATTTGTTTATTATTATTGAGAAACAGAGAGAGACAGAGCATGAGCAGGGGAGGGGCAGAGAGAGGGGGAGACAGAATCTGAAGCAGGCTCTAGGCTCTGAGCTGTCAGCACAGAGCTTGACAAGGGGCTGAACCCATGTGCCATGAGATCATGACCTGAGCTGAAGTCAGATGCTCAACTGACTGAGCCACCCAGGCGCCCCATGGGTTTCTCTTTCTTACAGAAAAGGGGTAAACTTTAATGTATCTCCCTTTCGTGTTTGTTGACATTTCCTTCTTTCCCTTTTTCCAGGCTACACGCTGTCTCTAGTCTGTGCAAACTCCGCCCAGGCCTGGTGTGAGATCACAAATGTGTCCCAGCTGCTGGCTTCTCCTGTCTTCTACAGGGACCTGAACGCCAGCTACAGGGACATGAATTCCAGCATAAGCGACTTGATCATTTCTGCAAACGTAGAAAACAAATACAGTCTGTACGTAGGCCTGGCGCTGGCAGTAAGTTCCAGTATTTTTATTGGCTCCAGCTTCATACTGAAAAAGAAGGGCCTCTTGCAGCTGGCCAAGAAGGGCGTTACCAGAGCCGGTAAGAAATGGATGCAACTAGCAAATTTGAGTCTCTGCAGCAACTGCAGAAAGAATCCTATTGTAAGACCCTAGTGCCATAGTAGTAATATTTTATTGTCTCTTAGTCCCTGTCTGAGTTTAGCACATCTCCTCTGCAGCGCCCAGGATTGAGCTACCTGTGTCTCCTTTAGGGTGCAACAAAAATTCTTGTTTCAGAGGGATGAGTTCTTCTTTCATAGCTGTTGTGTGTGATTTCAGTGGTCAAGGTCAGATGCTGCTTCCCTGCTTAAAACACGTCAGTAGCCTTTCTTTGCACTCAGAATAAAATCCAGACACCTTTCCGCAGTCTCTGACCTCCTGTGTAAACTGGCCCTGGCAACCTCTCCAGCTTATATATTCTGCTGTCTTCCCTGTCATTTACTTTTCTCTGATTCCTGGAACAGACCAAGTTCTTTGCCATCTCAAGGCCTTTTCCTTTTGCTTGGAACCCTCTTCTCCCTGCCCTTCATTTGGCTGACTCATCCTTCAGACTTCAGCCTAAATATCATCACCTTCCCTGGCCTTCCTCTCTGGGAGATGTCCCTTTCCATCCCAACCCTGCCCTGTTACTGTCTATCATTGCACTAAAGGTTTCCTTCATTGTATCTAGAAAGTCTGTCATTGTACATTTATTGTTCATTTACTTGTTTATTGATAGCAGATTCATAAGAGCAGGAACCTTCCCCAGCATAGCATTTGGCAGCCCAGTAAGTATGTGTTAAATGAATAAATGGATAGCAGAACAAAGTTGCTGTTATCACAGTGATATTTCACATGTTGAGTAACTCAGCTTGACTACCCTCCATTAACCATGAATTTCTATTCTTTCTTATCAAGAATATCATAGAAGAGCTAAATATTACTCTAAGGTTTATATGAAAAAGTGACTACAAATTACACAAACAAGTTCACGAAAGTACTATTGGAGGAGATTTGCACTATCAGAAATAAAATATACTATAATGCTATAGAAATTAAAACAGTTTGGTACTGGCACTAAAAAAGATAGATAAAAAATGAAAGAGAATTGAAAACTTATCAAGGTACCCAAGTACTTGTAACAAATGAATGTACGATTTTTTAAAGTGGCATTTCAATTCACTGGAGAAAAGATGGATTATTCAGTCAAAAGTGTTAATGGGGCACCTGGGTGGCTCAGTAGATTAAGCACACGACTCATGATTTCAGCTCAGGTCATGATCTCATGGTTCGTGAGACTGAGCCTCGCATCAGGCTCTGTGCTGACAGCACGCAGAGCCTGCTTGGGATTCTCTCTCTCCCTCTCTCTTTGCCCCACCCTAGCTTGCATGAGGGTGGGCACACGTGCTCTCTCTCTCTCTCTCTCTCAAAGCAAACATACTTTAAAAAGCGTTAAGACAATCAGCAAAAATTACAGGAGAAAAATGTAAGAGTTCTACTTCATACCATTCAGCAATTTAAAATGAAATGATTTTTTCAAAATCCTAAAAGGTCTTTCTAACTGTACAGATAAACGAAGAAGCTATTCTATATGAAGGAAGAGATTATCTAAATTGATTTGAAAAAAAAAAATCCTACATGGAAACATCTAACTGAAACTAAAGAGCAAATGACACGGTGGGGGGTGGAGGTGGGCATGCTTCCAAAATATATGACAGACAAAGGATATTAAGATCCACAATATATATAGTGACTATAGTTGATAAGAAAAAGATTAGTAGTGGCCTAAGGCAAAATAGGCAAAGTACATAAATAAGAAGCTCACAAAACAAGAAATGCAAGTGGCCAATAATCAGGTAGAAGTAAATGTTATTTCACTAGTACCTAGAGAGATACCAACTATGTACAATGAGCTCCTGGGTTGTTTTCTACCATTTTAACCAGGTTTTGTTTTTTCTTGCAAAGGCCTTGTGTTGGTAAGGGATTTTGGAAAATAAATAGCCCTCCCAAACATTGCTGGAGGCAGCATATAGCATAAATGGGTACAAACTTTCCTAAGAACAGTTTGGTAAAGCTCAAAAATGTTACTGTTTTGGGGCTCCCAGGTGGCTCAGTCAGTTAAACGTTGGACTTCGGCTCAGGTCATGATCTTGTGGTTCGTGGGTTCAAGCCCCACGTCAGGCTCTGTGCTGACAGCTATCTCAGAGCCTGGAGCCTGCTTCAGATTTTGTGTCTCCCTCTCTCTCTGATCCTCCCCTGCTCACACTGTCTCTCTCCATCTCTCAGAAATAAATAAAACATTTTAAAAAATGTTACTGTCTTAAAACATAATAATTTCACTTCTGGAAATTTATCTTAAGAGGTGAACAAGAATGCCACCTATATTTACATACCAGGATATTTATTTAAAGGTTTTATGTAATGAGAACAAAACTAGAAACTCTGTGTGTGTGTGTGTGTGTGTGTGTTGCACACAGGTTAAGTAAATAATGATATGCCAGATTTTGAAATAATATTAAGCCATTAATTAATATTGTGATATATTGTTTGAGAAAAATATTTGTGATACATTATTAAATTTTTAAAAGACAGATTATTAAATTATAATATTCCAATTTAATCATTTGCACATTTTATAAGAAGAAAATCCTAAATAAATAACTACCTTGCAAGATAATCTTCACAGCTAATATACCCTGTTTGTTTCATTATAACAAAATCAGGTCAAAGACACAGGATTAAGTATATTGAATAGGTGAGAAAATTCCATTTTCTATAGCAAAGATAGCAATGACTTTAGGTCACAGATTACAGTAAAGAAAAGATAACTCTGAATATCTCAGGAAAGCTTTTTGTCCTTTTCAGTAGACTAGAGAGAAACTCAATTTCATGATGCCAAGGTAGAGAATAGGAGAGGCCTACTGACTAATGCTTGCTGTTCTCTGGCTGACTATCCAAAATTTCAAAAGCTTGTCTGTCAACCGTCTTCTTCCCTTCAAGGTCCTCATTAGGTACCGATGTAACTTACAATATATATTTTCTGTCTTTAATTTTAACTGTGGGTGAAGCAAAGTACTTAGAGGTTATAATAGTCTGTGTCCATACCTCTGGCTGGCATAAATACACTACCCTAATGATTAAATAAAATTTTCTTGCAAATGAAAAAGCTTACTTTCTATAAAAATCAAAAGTGACATAATCGAAAGCCTAGAAGATCTTCAGAAATGACTAAGTAAATAAGCTAAAGACTAGCTGGACTGAGTTGGCTTTACATCTCGCCTCTTCCAATCATATTCCATTACTCTTCCTAGCAGTCGGTTCTTCCGATCTTCTTCCTCCAGTTCAGAAACTCATTTTAATTGTTCTTATTTTTCTAGGACAAGGTGGACATTCTTACCTCAAGGAATGGCTCTGGTGGGCAGGATTACTCTCAAGTAAGTCTTTACTGCTGAAAATAGTGCATGCTTGTAAAATGATAAATAAATTACATG
Source organism: Hyaena hyaena (assembly GCF_003009895.1). Lineage (NCBI taxonomy): Eukaryota > Metazoa > Chordata > Mammalia > Carnivora > Hyaenidae > Hyaena > Hyaena hyaena. The sequence continues at coordinate 782,988 of NW_024080820.1, forward strand.
GGGTTGCTCAAAATTGATTAATTTATCTTCTTGGTAAGGATGGCATTAAAGTTTAGACACTTTCGTGCAGGTATAATATATTGTCTTACATACAAAGTCACATGTTTAAAATTAATGTTTCCTCTTCTCTCCCTGTACCCCCATGTTCTCAATCCTGTCTTAGAATGCAAGGAAAAAAGTTAACATCTGAAGTACTGTTATCTTATCACGAAGTTCCCTTTTTGTTATATTTTATCTCCCAGAACATCGCAGAAAACATCCTCTTCCCACATTTCCCTGCTCCTGATTTGAATCTGTGACTATTCTAGCTGCATGTTTACTAAGGAATGGGTGCGTTTCACTGGCCAGCACCAAAACAGGGGCTAATTAAAGTCCCGTCGGGCTGCTTAGCACAGAAGAAATGGAGAGAAGATGGAAGCTGTCAGCACTCTCCTCCTCCCAGACTTGCCCTGAGGAGCACAAGAGACTGCTGGATGGGAAAGCACTTTAGAAATGCTCATATGCTGTGCAAATAGAAGGCAGTGTTCATGTGCTCACAGGCGCTTTTGCAGATTTCTATCTCCTCCCCTAACTCCTCTGAAATCCCAGACCTAAGACTTACAAAGATAGGAGCTTATAAACTGTAGTTTCACACCTCCTGCTAGTCATCTTCCTCTGCAGCAAGTAGACTGAAAACTTCCATTTGTTTTCTCACACCAACTAACACATTTCAGTACTTGTGTGGTCCTCCTATGCAAAGGAATTGGATAACTTTTCTTCAGTGTTAGAATCTAAAAGAATGATAATCATTTAAATGTGATTAAATTTAAAAGTTAATTAAGTTAATTACAGTTGTTAAGGTGTTTTCTGTTTTCTTACTTCTTTTGAATTAAAGTTGGCCAGGATGTACTGGGGAGATTTCAGATAGAGATTTGGATGATTTTTTTGTGCTTTTCTCTCTCTTCTACTCGTCTCCCCACCCCTCTACCCGCACAGCAGGATGAAGATATAAGGAGAATAGTATATGCCTACATTTACAATTTTGTTCTCATCATGTACCAAGTTCATGCTAGTATTGAAGACAGAAAAGCAGAAGTCTACAACATTAGAGATTTTATCTCCTGACAAACACATAGCACTTCAATCATGAAATTAATATTTTCCCAGAAAGCTGTCTGGAAGAGATACAAATATAAATAATATCAAGTATTCAAGAAAGCTTAATATTTGAAGAAAACTGCCATGGCTCTTCTTAGAAGAGCAGTCTCCTAATTGCTCTGTTCTGGAAGTTTCTATGTGTTTTATGGTATTTCCCTCAAGCTGAGTACTCCTGCAGATTTGGCTGGGGTGTAGAGGGGAAGGCTGGGAACACAGCAGCCAGATGGAAAAAGAAAAAGTATTCTGGTGTCGTTTATCTGTTCCAGAAGCTCTCTCTACAATATAAGTGTTTTCTTGGGCTGGTTTGCCCTTGTGAAATACTGCCCATTCACTTGGGACCCATAAGAATACTTTGGCTCCGAGACAAGAGTGTAGTTCTTAGAGGGATTTTCCCTCACCATAGAAATCGTTTCACAGAGGTCTAGACTTCCTTGGATGAGAGAAAGATGGCAGGAGCACATCCTTATGACTTTAAAACAGCCCTCTGCCTCTCCTCGAGCTTTAAGATCCTGTTAAAGTGCTTTAGGATCTTGTGCGATTCAGAGACAGATGCCTGGCGACCTAGGACAGTGGTAGGCGTTTCTGGCTATGCCCTGCCCGGTAAGCAGATCTCTGCAAAGCACGCTAATTTGCCACTCTGCCTTTTGTTAATTTGCATAACAGTAGGTATTCTTGAGCAAATAGAAAAATTCTTTGCTTAGGTTAAAGCTGCCTCTAATTAGACTTTTATCAGAGTGGCCAAATATGTTTTTGGTAGTGATGTAACTAAAGTCTCTATTGGAAGTCACTTAAAATGTGTATTCATCTGTTACCACTTTTATTTTTGGCCTTAATTGAGTTCCTATCACCAGGTAATTATAGTTTATCTGCATCCCTTAATACCAATCCTACCCCCAAGCTCCATTAAAAAAGTTTAATTGTTCCTTTTACTAGATCTGTTAGTATCCTTGGCATAAAGTCTACCATTTTGCTTGTGTCCTTGGTTTTTCTCTTCTGACAAGTAAATCCATCTCTCACGTGAATACTATGGCTTGTTTTCCAGTGGGAGCCGGAGAAGCGGCAAATTTTGCAGCTTATGCTTTTGCACCGGCCACCTTGGTCACCCCGCTGGGTGCTCTGAGTGTGCTCGTAAGGTATGTGAGAAATGAACTTGGCTTCTGTGGAGATGTCAATACCATGATGAGCTTAAACCACAAGAAATATATTGCTAAGCATATTTCCAGACAAAATATCACACAACTAATTTGAGAAGACACAATCAAGAGTAGTAGAAATGAGAAATAAGTTATGTTATTGTTGTTATTTAGAAAAATATGAGGGGGTCCTAATTTCCTGCTAACATAAAATAATCACGTGTTATGTTTGCATTTATTCAATGAAGCCTACGGGATTTTTTTCTCTCTCACCTGAACACATTGCCACAGCCCTTTTCAGCCTTTCTGTTGTCATAGTGACTAATGACCACAGTTATCAGAGGGTTTAAAAACATAGTGTTTGGGTTAAACTTCAACTCTCACCTAAAGTCTTGCATTATTTGCTGGATAGTTCTGTTCAGAGACCTCTGAGTTTTTTAGTCATGGAAACAGGAGTCATTTTTATGTTCATAGAATGTGCATCTCATCTTTCTGAGTTGGTCTTTATTAGGATCCCAAATGAATGTGCTCAATGGACATGTGAACTCTTACAGTTAAGCAACTGTTTTGTTGTGCTTTTCTGTTCCTTTTATCTATCCATCCCTAGTAAAAAGCTTATGGCTAGGCCTACCCACTTCTTTTTACCTTCTTCATAGCATTGCTGTGAGAAGTAAATGAGTCAGCACACAGAGAGCACTAGAACACTGTCTGTGCAAGGAGTGATAATCCGTAGTTACTGATTTGAGCTTTTTTGAGCACAGATATCCTAAGTGTATCAAGCCAGTAAGATATAAAAGATCTTCCATTTTGTTTGGCATTATAGAAGATGGGGAAATTGAAAATGACCTCTCATGGGACGATTACAGGGATATAGAATGTCTGTGAAAATTCTTTAGATGCTAAAGCAATTCAGCAGATTTGACCATCATTTCTGAGTTTTAAAGCTAATCGGGTTTTTCAGCGGCATGTAGCATATTCAGATCAGTCGATTGTAGACAGGGATACAGGATGGCACATACTACAGCGAGACTTCTGAGCTGCTATGGGATCAAAAGCTAATTGAATGAGCGATTTTGTTTTTCTTCTCCCAACAGTGCAATATTGTCTTCCTATTTTTTAAATGAGCATCTGAACATTCATGGTAAAATGGGCTGCATTTTAAGTATATTGGGGTCAACTGTGATGGTTATCCATGCCCCGCAAGAAGAGGAAGTCACTTCTTTGCATGAAATGGAAATGAAATTGAGAGACCCAGGTCTGTGATTCAACCAAAAGAAACCCTTACTCAGATTCTGTTCCATTTTCTCTCCTCATCAAATGACTCTGTGCTAATTCTGTAAAAAGCTGTAAGCCTCACGGTGGGTTGTGAGATACAGTAAGGTTTGACTGTATCACAAGTCTTCTATACAGGTGACCCAACTTATTGTTCTGTCCATGCTTCCTCTCTGTACGTGAAAGGAAGAGATGGGGATAGGAGAGGCAAAAGGCATGTGTTCCAACCCCAATTGTGGCTACTTTTCCTCTCTGAAAATAAAGAGTCACTCAGACGATAGCTACCATACCTCATAGTGTTAGCTATGAAATTGAAAAGATACGTTTGTGAGAGTCCACTGTAAAATGTTGAGAGCCATGCTAGTAAAATGTTGTTTTGGTTTTGTTATTTTAATCTAATCTCACTTCCCTTTCTGAAACAACTGTGCTCCTAAACTCTTGACTAACAACATTTCATAAAGATATGATCTTGTCAGCATTTTCTGAATTCTAATTCTTTTTTCTTCCACACAGGATTTATTTCCTTTGCCGTGATCATAACAGTGATCTCGTTGGTGCTGATATTGATCGTGGCTCCCAGGAAGGGACAGACCAATATATTGGTCTACATTTCAATCTGTTCCTTGATTGGAGCATTTTCAGTGTCCTCTGTCAAGGGCCTGGGAATTGCCATTAAGGAACTATTGGAATGGAAGCCAGTTTATAGGCATCCACTGGTCTTTGTTTTGTTGGGTGTACTTGTGCTTTCAGTGACGACACAGATTAACTATCTCAACAAGGCACTGGACACCTTTAACACATCTCTCGTGACTCCCATTTATTATGTGTTCTTCACATCCATGGTAGTAACTTGCTCCGCCATCTTATTCCAAGAATGGTATGGCATGAAGGCTGGAGATATCATCGGGACCCTGAGTGGCTTCTTCACCATTATCAATGGCATCTTTCTTCTACATGCTTTTAAAAACACTGACATTACCTGGAGTGACCTGACGTCCACTACACAGAAAGAGGTCCTCTCGCTGAATGGCAGTGAAGACAAATATGTCTTACTGGAGCACACAGAATATTCAACCCCAGGATACAATGACGACATTACTTTGTTTAGCAGGGTTGATGATCAAAATCTCTAGAAACCCCAAACTTTAGCCAATATAAGACACTTGGAGAGGACAAGAAATACCTGATTCTTGCGAGAACTATTAGGAAAGCAGGCATTTTTAAAGTTCTAACTAATAATTTAGGTGTGAACCTCACCCCACCAAAAGATCCTCAATTTTAGCCATCAAATTTAAGATGAAGGTTTGGAGCCTCCTCCAGAAGACTTCCAGTGGTTTTTGTTTCTACAAACTTGAAATATTCCCTGAGCACAAAAGAAGTTCAAGAGTTACATGAGCCTCTGAGTTGCTCTTCTGGTCACAGTATATTTGGCTCTGCCAGGTGGCTCTTCGTTTCTTTGGCTGCTATTCTTAGTAATTCGTAGATAAACTTAGCTATGTGCTGATAAGCAGAGTAGCAATCATCATTCTCTGATGAGTCATTGTTTCAAATTCTTAAAACTGAGAAGTGAGATCACTGATATTCTCCCCGCCCCTTCCATAACTTCTTTCTTTCTAAACTAGAGTGGTGTGCTGAAGCAAAAATAGGCCTGCTTTGGAAATCTGCTCCTTGGTGGGTTAGAAGGCACAAGACACACAGCCCATGAAGGGCTTATGAATTGTAACTCATTGGCAGATCATGAAAACTTACTACAAATTCAAAAGGGGAAAATGGAGGAAGGAGAGAAATACTTACGTGAAACACAGTGTTTTTTTCTTTTCACAAAAACAAATGCAAGTGATTACTTTCCAGGGTTCTTTTAACTCAAACCTGAACAACGTAAGACAAAATTGAGTTTCTGGAGATGACCAAATGATTTCAGCCGTGGAGTTCCTCATATTCACGTTGTCCCTTTTTCTTACTATCATCCCCAAGGTCATTTTTCCTGTTGACATAGAGATGTTTGTAAAGTCTATAAGTGTAAATTGGTACATTATTTTAAGATTATATTGTACACTTCGATTTTCCTCAAATGTCTAGTTCTCGAAGGGTAGGCTATTTGGAAACAATTAGAAAAATCTTTGTAAAAACCGAAATGAGTTATCATAATTGTTCCCTTGAAATTTGGTACTTTCATCCTTATTAAGAAAATTATAATTAGTTACTAACCTTTCCGAAAACATACATACCCTACCACAATAAGTGGTAGATTGTCTTCTTCTGTTGAATTTCATCCTGACCACGTTTTCTATACATTTTATTGATAAGTGCTTTGGGAGAATAGAAAAGGAAGGAAGTTAACTTCGTAGAAAACAAAATATTCAGACCTCAGGGACTACTACAGGAAAATACCTTTTGAATATTAAAACTTACATACAATTTTCAACAGGAATAACATTTTTGGTGGCCTTTAATGTGTATGGACAGATATCTTATCACTCAATGATTTCACGGGAAAGAAAGTACCTATTTCTAGACTAAACTTAATTCCATCAAAAGCAAAACAAAACTCCTAACTAAAAAGTTACGATATTGGGGGGGGAGAGGGGGGGGGAACAAAACCCTTCAGGTTGATTGGATTTTTCTGTTCCAACATCAGATGTTGTTATTTGTTTGTAATCTAGCTCAAGGATGGCCTGGGTCGTAATGTTAAGTTCTGTTATTTAGACTCTATTAAATGGACTTCAGCATTTTGGAGTTCTGTTAGTTAGGACTAATGTTCCCAGGGATGTCCGGAGAGGAATGTGAAGTTGTAAAGGGCCATCATCATCTCTTCAGCACTTCTCAGTGTTGAGTGCAACTCAGTGCTTTCTAATTTTTGAAAACTGATAATCCATGGAAGACACATGGGTTGATACCTCAGGTCAAGTACATGTTTACTCTGTTGATTGCTGTTTCACTTTAATTGTATACCAGATGTATAAGCTATGAACAGAAAAAGTATTTTCTGAAAAGGTAGTGTTTAAAACTTGTAGAAATTCTTTTAAAGTTTTTTTCTTCCCCTGTTGAAAAACTCTCTTGGTTTATCCAAGGCACTTTCTTAGTGAGCAAATGCAGGACATCCACCCCAAGGCCGTGGTGGTTCTCTGTTCTAGTGAAATTCAGTGTCAGGTATTTCTTATACGTCACTTGTTAACAAAGTTTTGCCCTTGGTGTATTGTGGCCCGGCTAAAGGTTCACAGAACACAAGAACTCATGTGGATCTTGGATTGGAAACTGAACTGATATTAACACATACACCAGGAGAAAGGCTGAAAAAGATTTAACAAGTTGAAGTATGTTGAGAAACAATGAAATATTTTAAAACTCTTTAAAAAATCCCTGGCAGGTACATGCATCAAAAAACTAAAATGTTATTGCCAATCTAAAAGTCAGAATAATTTTTCCCAAGTAGGGAAATATTGTCTAAGAAGAAATAAAATGCTGGATCCCTATATTCAGACTATATTAGTCTTGACTGGTGGCTTCATATAGGTACATATCTTAATGTTTATACATTATCTCACATAGATATCTTAAGATTAATTATATAACTATCTGCACATGGGTCATTAAGGATTACAAAGCTGTCTTCACGCAGCCAAACTGAAAGCTTTTCCATAATTCTGTTTCATTCATTCATTCAGTTCATTCGTATAATAGTTTCATTTTATTTTTTGACTCGTAATTTTATTCTTAAGAGGAAATGTCTAATGACTTTATTTTTAGTTCAGATTGCAGAATGTTTATAAGACCCTTTAGATTTAGCAGGACAAAGTTAAATTAATGCCTTTGTGTTTTAAGAGTATTAAATGAAATACTTGGAAAACACCCTTCATCATGCCTGATATAAGAATTTATTTCTCTTTGAATCCACATTTTGATTCTTATAGTCTTATTATCAGATAGGTAAGTACCATTTATTGCCAATTGTCATACATTCTTCGTCTTTTCTTAATATGTGTCACATTAGCTAATTTTAAATGATCCAAATGAAAATGAATTCCATCATTATACTATCTCAACACCATTACAAAATTATTCCAACAAGAATATTTTTTCTTAAAGCCGATAAAACTGAACTAAATGCACCATTCACATTCTAACAGAACTTTGTGGAAAAGCAATTTGTATGACTATATATGAAATGTTCTCAAATATTTTGAATAAACTCTATAGTCCTGAAATTTTCTATTTTTCAAATGTTTATACATACTGTTCATTTTAGGAAGTTTACAAATTTTAAATGAATGTTTCTGTATATTTTTCATTTGCAATAAAATGCATTTTAATTATGTGTGTTGGGATTCAATTTTTAGTTAATCGAAGTTAAGTGTATTTAATGGCATAAATATCCCCATTTAGATTTGAGACTGTTTTTCAAGTTTTGACGTTAAAAGAAAAATCTGCACTTAGGTTAACTTTGCTTTGGCATTTTCCTTGAAATTGAAGCCTGTTTTTTAAATGAAGAAGGATGGGGCGCCTGGGTGGCTCAGTCGGCTAAGCATCTGACTTCGGCTCAGGTCATGATCTCACAGTTGATGGGTTCGAGCCCTGTATCAGGCTCTGTGCTGACAGCTTGCTCAGTCTGGAGCCTGCTTCTGATTCTGTATTTCCCTCTCTCTCTGACTCTCCCCTGCTCATGCTGTCTCTCTCTCTCTCAAAAATAAATAAAACATTAAGAAAATAAAAGAAGAAGGATCTCCATAAAACCATTTCCTGTATCATTGATTTGGCACCAGCACCAAAAGTAGGAGAAACGGTCTTATCATTTAATGACAGCATTGAACAAGATAGGAGTACAAAGCAGTCACTGTAATGACATCTCAGTTCAGAAGTTTAAAAGGAGAAAGCATTTAAAAAATACTTGGTAGCAGTCCATTATATTAAATTCACATTTGCGAACTCTGCAAATTGAAGAAACAGAGGAAGAGGGAGAAAGCATTGTAAAAATAGTTTGGTAGCAGTGCATTACACTAAAATTTACATTTACAAACCCTCAGCGCATTTCCTTCTGGCCCCCGTGGGACTAAATCTTTGTTTCAGGGGAGTGCCTGCCTGACAGTCCAAAGAGCAAGTAACTCTTGATCCCTGCGTCCGGAGCTTGAGCCCCAGGTTTGGAATAGTTTACTGAAAACATTTTATTTTCATGTATTGACCACATCACTATGACTTGATCAGTTTTCCCTATTTTGATTTGAACTCATGTTTGAGAACCACTCTCTCAGTTGTTTCTATGGAAATGAATTGTCTAGGATACAAAAGGCCCCCTTTTTCCCGCCATTGTAAAAGTAAAGAAACAGAAATAATATGCAATCCCTTAAATCACTTGGTTACCAACACCCCAAACTACTCAATCCACTGAATGTATGCTTTCCTAAGGAAGGCTTGGTGGAGTCGATCCTGTGTAGAAACGTCGGATCTCAGAGGTTAGAACACATTTTTCACAGCAAGCAGTGTTTGTCGTCATCAACCATTTCAGCATCCTGGCTGTGGTGTATAGGAAGCCTCTAAGAGGTAAGCATGGGTTACAAAGAGGATTAAGTTTTATTTATAACAGTGAGCAACATATTTTTCCTGACTGAAAGCTTTGATGGGTTGCAAAAAACAACAAAAAGCCTTTTGAGGGAGCTGATTGCCTGAGCCACCCTTTCACCCCGTCAGTTACAAATCATGAAAAACCTTTCTTCTGGAGGGAAAACTATCTCTATCAATGCCATCATTAGTTGAATTAGAAGGCATTTGAGTTTCTTTTTATGTAGAACTTCTCCTGTGGCTGAGGGGAGAGTAGAATTTTTGCTGGCCAAGCTCTACGAGCCTCACGAGCTTTTCCAGCCCTCAGAAGACAAGTCCTCACACCAGTTTTCTGTACTGGCACACTCAAAAGATCATGCGGACCTCCCTCCCACGCAGCCCTGTGCAGGCCCCTGCGCACAGGGCTGTGTGGGAGGGAGGTCCGCATGATCTTTTGAGTGTGCCATAACTACTTGACTGGGGCAGGGGGAAGAAGCAGATACACAGAGTTGGTGGTATAGATAAAGGAGCCATGCTCTGAATACCACTCCCAGAATCCCCTCCCATTTTCTGCCTTCCGTGATCCAGCCAGTAAAACCTGACTGCTATTAAACAGCATCAACTCTGCCCCAGAAGCTTGTGGACTGCTTTGCAAATGCCTCCTCCAGGAACGCATGGACCACAGAAAGCAAATTCATCTCTGTGGAGAAAGTCTCTGGATCTCCCTTAGAATAGATCCTGGGTAATGACATGTGGCTCCTCCTAGAGTTAAATGCATCTAACAATCATCCAGGTAGTACACTCAAAGAGATCCACTGTCTAAGCTCAACAAAACACATTGTTTCCTAGATCAGGAATGGGCAAGACAGCCCTCTGACTCAGAAAGTCTCTCTCTCTCTGTCAATTAGCTATTGCCTGTGTTTTTACCATTAACATCTCATCATATCGCTGCAAGAGTTTTAAATAAAATACATTTGAATAAAAGAGATTACTCTTCTCCTTAACTCATGAAACTATAAAGCTGGGTTATAATGGGCAAGCCTTAGAAAAGACAGAAAAATTCCTATTGGTAGAGTAGGGTTTTATTTATAATTACCTTACTTGAACTTAATTCCTTCTGAGTAGTCTTGCATGCACAGGGAAAAAAAGGGCAAGTCTTTCTACCAGTTTTGAGAGGCTGCTTTCAGGATCACAGTATGTAGATTTTGAAATGAAGCGATCCAATCTTTTCAGAAAGTACTGAGACAGACACTGGGCAAGGGAAGCTGCCGGATTAAGTTTACACGAACAGAAAGGAGAATCAACATCAAGGGCACCATGATGTTGTCTTACTGTGAGAACCAAACTGGTTTAGAATCCGACAGACGTAAGGAATTCAATGCAATTCGAGTGACACAGAGCAGGTCCCCTTACGGGGAGGTGCCTGCTGATTGAAGATTAGCCCACAGCAAAAGGAAAAATAAAACATAAGGAGGAACTGGTCAAACAGGATCAAGTGTTGCATTGTTTTGCTGCACAGTGCCAGTAGCTGGGGCTGCCTGAAGCAGGGACCCACAATATGAGCACATGATCTATTTTCATAACATCGGGATAATTTACAGTCCAGAAGAATGAAGATTAACTAGAGTCCAATGTCCTTGAAAGGCCGTAACACCAGAATGGTGAATGAGACATCAAGGGTAAAGTCTAATATCTAGCTACGCAGAAACACGTTCAATTTTGTTACCAGGCAGACAAGAAAGTGGGACTTACTTCAAAGTCAGAAGATCTCAGCTGACTTTCATTCCCACCATTTAACAAGCAGACTCCACAACAAACAACAAACTCTTCTTTAAAATATTTGAACTTCTGGTTCCTTCCTGGGGTTTCATGGAATTCAGAAAGTAGTGTGGCCCCCACACGTTTCTGACCTTTGAATTCTTTTCCAGGGACCCGGTAGAGTTGAAATCAAGTGAGGAGATGCTGCAAAGCTCCCTGCCTCTGGGTTTCTGGCTCTTTGTAAAAGGGCACTGTATTTCCTTCACTCTCCTTAGCTATGAGTGAGTAGCCATTTTGATGGTGGACCCAGTGAAATGGCGGACAGGCTAGCAAAAGCGTTTGTCGAATTAGCAGGGGACAGCTTGTTGAACAGCTGTTAGTCATCAGGTATTGAGGGGACAGCTTTCTTTCTTTGCACTACCTATTAAAAAAGTTTAGAAGAAGCCTTGATGCAGAGTAAACATGTCTATACATACATGAAGTATTTTATCGAGTGCAATGATTTTTGGCCCTGGCTGCACATTACTTTCACAGAGGGTGCTTTTTAAAATTACCATGCCTGGGGCCGCCTGGGTGGCTCAGTCGGTTAAGCGTCTGACTTCGCTCAGGTCATGACCTCTCAGTTTGTGGGTTCGAGCCCCGCATTGGGCTCTGTGCTGACAGCTAGCTCAGAGCCTGGAGCCTGTTTCAGATTCTGTGTCTCCCTCTCACTCTGGCCCTCCCCTGCTCACACTCTCTCTCTCTCTCTCTTTCAGAAATAAAACATTTAAAAAATTAGAAAAGAAAAGAAAAAAGAAAAGAAAAGAAAATTACCACGCCTGGGCCCAGCCCCAGGCCAAGTAAGTAAAACTTCTGAGGGCGGGTCCAGGCAGCAGTGTTTGTTAAAAGCTCCCTCGATGATTTTAATATGCAGCCAGGGCTGAGAACCATTTAGATCTAAATCTGAGGCCCCACCTATTAGAAGTCATATCCCAATTTCACAGTGGCTGTTTTTTTTTTAAGTGCTGAACTAGAACATCCACCTATCCTTTGGTTGTTTTCAATTCCTTAGACAGGTTTCAACAATCTTTGTAGGAAGTTACATAATCCGTAGCTAAGAAGAAGTACCTAGTACAGTAGCTGCCAACAGAAGAGTCAGCATCATGTAGGAATGGGCTTGCCTTCAAGTCATTGCACAGCTGACTAATAGTGGCTTAGAGAAATCGGGGTTCATTCGTATCATATAAGAAGCAATCTGGAAGCGGGCAGTTCTGCGTTGGAGCGGTACCCCCACAACCCTAAGAGGGACCCAGAGAGGATTCTTTCTGCTCCCTAGAGAGGATTTCCAGATTTAACAGCAACAAAAATACCAGGCAAGCAGTTAAATTTGAATTTCAGACAGATACATTTTGTCACATGCAAGTATGTCACTTGGCAATATTTGGAAATACTTACTGCAATAGTCTAACTCCAATTCTGATGTTTGCCAACAACTTTCAAGCTCCTTTCTGCCCCACACCTGAGCAAGCGGATAAGAACGGCTGTCTGCTCCCTCCCTTGGTACCAGCGGAGAGTTCAAACCCCGTGCCCGCAGCCCGCTCAGCTCAGCCCTACCCCTCATCACCACTCCAACGCAGTTGCCCCATCTGGATTCGCTGAGGATATCCCCAGCAGATGTGAGTCATTATGTGCATCATACACCTTTCCTACTTTCTTGGTACGTGTATGGTGTCCACAGTCTCAACATCTGAGCCAAACTTGGGATGGGGCTCCATCCATTGCTGGGACTGACCGCAACTGGAGAGGTGACCACAACACTGACACTAAAAAATTATTTGTTGTTTATCAGAAATTTAAGTTTAACTGGACATCCTATATTTTATGCGGCAACCCTATCTATGGGCCCTCATCTTCATGTCTGTTTCCTCAGAGTCACAGAGCTTCCAGTCTCAAAGCCATGCTCCAACAGGAAGAGGCAAAAAACTTTCTTTCTGGTGAGTTTTGGCTTGTATTGGGGAAGGGAACCCCCACTCCCCCCACCCAGGTGCTTCTGGCTGCATTTCATTATGTGAAATTTGCTTGTGTCCATATGCTTGCTGCAAGTGAACCTCGAAAGATGAGTATTTCAACTTTTCATAAAAAGAACAAAGGGTTGTAGCTCCCTTTTGGAAGATAAACCCACAGCATCTACTATGAAGTTGTTTGTTGCCATATGTAACGGGTATATTTTGAAAATACCTGTATTTATCCATGAGTCAATTTCCCTCTCTCTGGATCTGATTAGCCTGGAGGGTATGGGGATGCAAATGTCACCTGGAAGGAAGGATATGGTCCAAGGACCTGCACCTTTGGCATCAGCTGGGAGCTTTTAGAAATGCGGAATGTAAGGTCCCACTTCGGACCTACTGAATCAGAATCTGCATTTTAACAAAGTCTCCAGGAGACTGTATATACATTAAAGTTTGAGAAGAATGGAGATAGAAGAACTTTGAAGAAGTGAAGAACATTTTTTGAGCTATTCTCAGTCCCCTTATGATATGGATGGGGCTCAGAAGTTTCCATATGGGCTCAAGATGGGAGCAGGAAGAAGTTGAATTAAGAACCAGACATGCTGTGACGGCGCCTGCCATTTGAGAAGCGAGATGACCCGTAGCCTCCACTACTGCACCAGCATTCCAGCCCAAGGGGCAAGTAGAAATCATGGTGGAGCCCAAGGGGGGCCTACAGGGCCAGCAAGCACTGGGGTGAGGCCGAGTCAGCCGGGGACGGCTGCAGGGCCCTGACCAAGTCAGGAGAGACCAACCCACACTGCCACCAACTTGGTCTGCAAGTGCCAGCAGGGCGAGCCAGCAAGCAGGTTGATAAGAAGTATTGTTGAGACCAGAGGTGCCGGGGGGACCCTGCTCCAATCCAAGCAGCCCTCCCATTCACGTCATCACTTCAAAGGCACATTGCGGGGCTGATAGTCGCTGGGAGGGCTGGGCTGATTACTCCCAATCAGCTTCTGATTGGTCTGTGCTTGGGCCAAATCAGTTTCAAATGTTTTGAATATCACCCTGGATAAAATCACCCCTCCCCCTTCTATACCCGGATACTACCTTGGCAGAAACAGAGGGATGGAAAGGCAAAATCTGAGTGACTGCCCTATTTTCTTATGAAAAATGTTTTCATTTTTTGCCCTGGGTTGAAGCTACGAGATTAAGATAAATTGGATTTTCCCAGCATTACCCAGCAAGCGAGAGAACATGAAGAAAATAGGATAGTTACAAAGTCAAGTAGCTACAGGTTGTCTGCATCCAGCAGCAGAGTGGGGAAATTTCCATCCTTTTTATAGAAACAAGGATAATCTACTTCCTCTATTAAATATTTATCTACCTATATGAATTTATATTTTTCTATACCTTATTCAGGTATCTTTTTTTTTCTGTTAATCTGATGTCAGTCTTTAATGTGATGTATTTTTCTCTACGTAAGTAGGGACAGGGAGATATTGAAAATCATGTGTAAGTCAAATTTTTTAAAATGTTTTTTTAAATTTATTTCTAGGAGAGAGAGAGAGAGAGAGACAGCGTGAGCAGGGGAGGGTCAGAGAGAGAGGGAGTCACAGACTCTGAAACAGGCTCCAGGCTCTGAGCTGGCAGTCAGCACAGAGCCCGACGCGGGGTTCGAACCCACGAACCGCGAGATCATGACCTAAGTGAAAGTCGGATGCTTAACCGACTAAGCCACCCCGGCGCCCCCAAATTTTTCTGGAAAAGGTGAGATCTCTACCAAAAAGAACTGGTAACTGCCTGACTTCATACAGTATAGCCAGAAAGCAAAACAATCCACCATTGTGTGGAAATGTTACTGACACCTAGGTTCAGAGGTCTGTCGCTGGAAAGGGCAAGACTCAAGAGACAAGTTTGTGATTAGAAAGGAATATGAGCTTTTCACAGAAGGCTGGCCACCTGGGGAGGAGGTGGAGTCTTGTCCAGAAGCCAACTCCAAGATTTCTGCCTGGCCCAGAGATTTTTAAAGAGGTTTAATCAGTTAAGGGAGTACAGTGGTCTGTGACATTTCTTGATTATGTGTAGACTCTTCCTTCCCTCCTCCTCCTATAGCTTCCTCCTCCCCTCCTCTCCCTTCCCCCTTCTCCCTCTCCTCCACCTCCTGCCCCCCACTCCTCCTTCTCCTTCTTCTTCTGAGAGGGAAAGAGAAAATGAGAATCTTAAGCAGGCTCCAGGCCCAGTGTAGAGCCCCATATGGGGCTCAATCTCATGAACTGTGGGATCATGACCCGGGCCAAAATCAAGAGTCTCATGTTTCACCGACCGAGCCACGCAGGCGTCCCTCACCTCCAACTTCAGACCCTCATATATTGCTAAAGCTCTCTCTTAAGTTGTGAGAAAGCTTACTCCAGATCATTTCAAAACGGTCGAGTGCTGAAGAAAACTGAACCTAGCCAACTGTCCCTTAATACAGACAAATTTACTAATTATGTTGGAGCTAATCTACATTACAGAAGCATGGATCATAGCCAAACACCTCCAGCTGGTTACTAGGAAAGATGGCAGATCACATTCTAAAAGGACCAGAAAGCAAGAGTACTTGGGAAGAGTAGAGCAGTGGGTATTTGTTGATTATCATTCCAGCATCTGTTACTCACCCTCCCTTCCCTGTCTCTCTAGAACTCACCATTTCTAGTTCCAAGTGGTTGTAGGTAAATGGGTCCCAACCCTGGCTCTTGTGAGAACATGTGACCAAAGCTAAGCCAATCAAAGCATTCCATGCCCCAGCCTGCAGAGGTTTGTTCAAGGAGGCGTGTGGCTCTGATCCAGTAAGAGAGAATATCAGGACACTGGTACAAACGCTGGGATGAAGATGTTTTCTCCCTTTGGATGATACGAAGTGTCAAGTTGAGCTATGCGGCTACAGCAGCCACTTTTCATCTGAGGATGGAGAAGGTAGAAAGAGGAGGCAGCCTAAAGACCCAAGAAAAGGAGCTGGAACAGGGTGAATATCTGAACCTGTGGACTCAACAGTCATATGGTTCAATAATACCTGGGTCAACCTCAGCACTATTGACTTGGGGCTGGATACTTCTTCCTTGTGAGGGAACGTGCTGTGTATTGTAGGATGTTTAGCAACATCATTGGTCGCTAGTCCCTAGATGCCAGTAGTACCTCCCTACCATGGGTGATGGTCAAAAATGCCTGTCTGAATTGAGGTGGGTTTTTTTTGTTTTTGTTGTTGTTGTTGTTGTTTTTTGCCTTGTTTTGGGAGTGGACTGGAGCCACCCTGGTCTCCAGAGAGATTTGACTCATCCACTTCTGTCCCTCCAGCTGGCCAGGTGTGGGAGCTTTGGAGGAGAAGAGAGCCAGGAATGCCCACCTGGAGTTGGACTCCATGCAGGTTGAAGGGGCTGATTGCTGGCCAGCCTCTCTCTCTGCTGCCAAACGTGGGACCAGACTCATCGCACCCCCATCACACTCACCGTGGGGGCAGAAGGTGGGTGAAAACGAGGCTGTGCAAACCAGAACTGAGGACCGGCCCCGGCAATGAATGGAGAGGGGGATGGAGATGGCTCTGAGGATGGGCCTGGATAGATCTGCACATTGGAAAATCAACCCGCGGCCCTGGCCAAACTAAATCCTCACGGGGCTTCTGTTCAGACCACAGTAAGCAGCTGGTCAGCTATGTGTAGCCCAGCAAAGACCTTTCCAGATTCAGAAATTCTGTTCAATATGGGGGTTCTTAGTTTTTTCATGCTACAGATCACTTTGGAAATCTAGGGCAGCCTTTATATACCCCCTCTCAGAACAAGGCCTTTAAATGCATAAGATAAAAACACACAGAACTAATAAGGTAACCAATCATATTGAAAAAAGTTATCAAAGTATTTTAAAGACACATGTGTGCCTTAGGTAATACGTCTTTTTAAAAATTGAGTTAAATGAAAAGATGTAGGGGTGGTTCTAAAAGCTTCATGTCTTTGAAGTAGTGATACATGTAGATTTTCTCCCCCCAAAAGCTGAAACAACTCTCATATTATATGAAAATAACAGTTTTTCACAATGCAACAAAGTCACAGAAATTGCTGATATAAAGTACTAGATTCTATTGTTGTTTTGTTTTACCTATATTTGGCATTACAGGAAATGCTAAATTTTAGTTAAAGATCCATAAAAATAAATGTGAATTTTGTTGTTGTTGTTCAAGTTTATGAACAACTCTTTAGTCCCAGGTCAAGAAGCTTTTGTAACTAGATCAGTGGTTTTCAACCCCAGGGCCATTCTGCCCCCCAGGGGACATTTGCCAATGTTCCTGAAATGTTTTTGTTGTCGTACCATTGGGGCTGTAGGGTGCTGCTGGCTTAGTGCCTAGAGGCCACAGATGCCACTGGACATCCTACCAAGACACAGCACATCTTTCCACAGTAAAGAATTATCCAGCCCTGGGGCACCTGAGTGGCTCAGGCAGTTGAGTGTTTGACTCTTGATTTCGGCTCAGGTCATGATCTCACAGTTTGTGGGCTTGAGTCTAGCATCAGGCTCTGTGATAGCAGCGCAGAGCCTGCTTGGGGTTCTCTGTCTCCTTCTCTCTCTGCCCCTCCCCCCCGGGAAATAATCTTAAAAAAAAAGAAGAAGAAGAAGAAGAATGGGCGCCTGGGTGGCTTAGTCGGTTAAGCGTCCGACTTTCGCTTGGGTCATGATCTCGCGGTTCGTGGGTTCAAGCCCCGCATCGGGCTCTTGGCTGACAGCCAGCTCAGAGCCTGGAGCCTGTTTCAGTCTGTGACTCCCTCTCTCTCTGACCCTCCCCTGCTCACGCTGTCTCTCTCTCTCCTAGAAACAAATAAAACATTTTAAAAAAATAAAAGAATTATCCAGCCCAAAATGTCAGTAGCACTGAGACTGAGAACCCTGAACTAGAGGAAGAAACCCTGAACTAGACCTAGAAAAACTATGGTCAGGATGAAGAAGTCTTTATAAAGGCAGCTGTAAATTCTGTGCCTTTCCCAAACCACATAGTCCTTAGGAAGCCTGGAAAGTATATCATTCCCCACCTTTACCCTAAGTGCTGTTGTATTTGGAAGAAGCTTCCCAGGAAACAGAATTTAAGGCAGACAAAAAGAAAGAGCAGGACAATATGGTCAGGGGAGCAAGGTGAGCTGTTAAAAGTAAAGCAACCAACTGGCATAAGGCATTTGCGCTGTGATGTTTTAGTGGGTTTCCTACAGGAAAGTTCTTGCTCCCGGACTCTCATCGCAGGAAAAAGAGATAAGATTGTGATTCTAAAGTCATGTGCTCCATAGGACACCCAGACTTCCTGGGATGGAAGTAAATAGCATTTGAGGCTTAGATCTAATGAGAGCAATTATGCCAGATGGAAGAAAAGAAGAGGAAGGAGAAGCTGGTGCCTAGAGATGAAGTATAGAGATGGGCTGGCCTGGGAGCCCATGAGAGGCTGGCTTCCCGAGATGGGGGCTAATGTGATAGGTGGTGACAGAGTCCCTCCTTGACCAAACTTCAGTCTGGCTCCTCTGAGCTCTCTTCTTGTCTAGGCGTCATCACCGAGCCCATCCATGGTCTACCCTTAGTAAGAATCCTGTCAAGTCAGTTTAGCAAGACTCCCCCTATCCCTGGTATCTCCTCTTGGTAACTGTCCATCTACTGAGCCCCTCACTCCGGCTATCTGTCCTGACTGTCTTTGCTGTATTTGGAGTTGAATTCCGTCTCTCTTCCCTATTGCAATAGTCTTGATAAAGTCTTCCTTACTGTTTTAACAAATGTTAAAATATTTTTTCTCTAGTAGTCAAGGCCCAAGCTCTGCAGCACTGAGAATGGGGAAATGGCCATGAGATATGTAGGGAGCTGAGAACTAATGAACTTGGCCCTGTAGAGAGCGGGGCTGAGGTTCTCTGTGGCTGAGCCCATGCGAGCAGGGAGGACTCTCACAAGGGAAACCTGTATGCCTGACAGAAGCAGAGGACCAGGGACAGTTGCAACCTGAAAGACGAGCCACTGAACACGTAGGGCCCAGGACAGCCCTCCCTCCATGCCCACCCCTCATCTCTATTTTCCACATAGTACGTACACCTCCACTTTCCTATACTGCTTGCGGAGTCGGGCACAGCGTCTCCTCACAAAAGGCACTTCTCACCAACCACAGCAAGAGAGAGACCCAAAATCAGCCTTCATTTGATTCAGGAAAATGATGTTATACTCCTTACACTGCATGTTGGGCAGTGTATTTACACTGGCTGTGTGTGAACATGTACCCGTGTTATGTGGTTCTCTGTTTAACATCCAGTTTCTCTCCGCAAGAGAACTGAAGCAATTCTTTTCTGGGTGTGGCTCAGGGACATGGCTCTACCCTGGTCCATACTTCTTTCATTGTGTCACTGGCTGATGCTCTTCTGTTACATGTTCCCTTCTGTATCCCATACCATTTATATTGCATTTTTCCACTAATGCAGCTATCGACCAGATAAGAACTCCTTGATTCCAGTTATCCAGATTGCTATGAAGTTACATGCCTGTAGCCCAGATGTTAGGGGAGGTTCTTTTTATTCTTTTTTTTTTTTTTTGTAATTTTTTTATGTCTTTATTTTATTTTGAGAGAGACAGAGAGAGAGGGAGAGGGAGACACAGAATCTGAATCAGAGCTGTCAGCACAGAGCCTGACACAGGGCTCAAACCTACAGACTGTGGGATCATGAGCTGAGCCAAAGTCAGATGCTTAGCTGAGTGAGCCCCAGGCACCCTGGTTCTTTTTATTCTTAAAATCAAGTTAAATCCTCAGTGTAGCAGTCACACAACTATACATAACCAAAGCCTTTCCCAAGATTTAGACAAAATCTCCGAGGGCTTACATGCTTAGAGTGTCTTCTGCCTGCCGGTTTCTTCTTCTTCCCAGACATGTTTCATATGGTCTCTGTCCTGCACCATGAGAAATACTCTTCCCACACATGCTCTTCCCACACACGCAATAAAATTCACTCAAACCCAGCATTCATGAGCCCAACTGACTTTAAGGAATAACTGGGGTTACAGGGGTGAGAAAACATAAGAAAACCAACATTCCTGCTCCCCCACGTCTGCCATCAGGCAATGCCCTCCCTCTAACTCTTTTATCTGCTTTCCTCCTCTCCTTCCTCTTCTAGTTTCTCTACAGGTCAAGCAATGCATCTGTCTCTGATGCCTACCCCCAAACTTATTTAGTCAAACCTATCAAATTTCTCATTCAATTGTGGCCTTCCATTTAGTAAGACCCTCACTCCCTGGAAAGAAATTAGAGAAACAAATAGCCATGTGTGGGGTGGTGTGTGCATGTGTGTGTGCACATGCGTGTCCACACGCATGTGTGCACATGCATGTATTCATCCCACACATGATGAGACACCCAGATCTTTCATAGTATCTCCAGATCCAAGTTCTTGCTTCTATCAAATTCCCCTTCTCTGCATTTCATCTCTAATAGTATCCTTTTGTATCACCCCAAATCACCTCAAGCCTCTCAAATACTATTTATTTTCGGTTGTGTACAGGGCATCCTGCTATGCTGACCACAAAGAATAGGGGACTGATATTACTGCAGCTCAACCAACAAAAGTTAATACAAGACGTCCTTGTCCATACAAATCCTTTGGCCATTGTAATGGGCAAGACAATTCCAAATACGGTTGAGGATGTGAAGCAAATGGAATGTTCATACACTGCAGCTGGTCGTGTCCTTGCTGATGTCCACTTACAACACTGCTTGGCACTGTTTCCAAAAGCTGAACACACACAAAGTTGTTGGTTCTGCAACTCCACTTCTAGGCACACACAGAACAGATACACATACATGTTTTCACCGTGAGGTGTGTAGAATAATGTTCATAGCAGCACCGACCCTAATAGCCAAACTGGAAACAACCCAAAGGCCATCGCGAGTAGAACAGATAAATAATCAGCGGTATAGTTACACAGTGGGAGACTATACAGAAATACAAGTTGATGAAACACAACCACATACAATATGGAGGGACCAAATGAACATATCCAGTGAAAGAAGCCAGGCACAGGAGAGTACGTACCATAGGAGTCCATTTGTATAAAGTTCCAAAAGGCCCATACCAATGCACGGTGTTGGAAATCAGGATATTGATTACTACTGGATGAATGACTCTGTTACGGAATCTGGTTGGGATCACCCAGCGCAAGAACCAAGCGGCACTCGGAGATCTTGGAAGGCAGGAGGTTTATTTTACACCAGTGGGCTCAGAGGAGTCACTCTCCAGAGGTCTGAGCCCCAAGCATTAGCAGAGGGAACAATTTATAGCCTGTTACCTCCGCCATCCTCATTAATCAGGGAGAAGTGTTTTCTTATTAGTCCTGTAGGCCATCTTACAACAGATTTTCCCTATCAACTCAAATTGGGCATGAGAATGGATTCTGGAATTCTGGAGTGTACCATTTCTTGATCCGAGTGCTAGTTACACATATATATTCACTTTATGAAAACTAAGCTATATACACATGACTTGTGTACCTTATGTATGTGACCAAAGTGTTGACAGCAGACCTGTACTCTTTTTATCCCAGACCTAGATCTGTCTGGGAGGATTTTAGGTTTGCTTTCGTCCAGCACTTGAATGGCAAATGAATGGCACAGCCCCTTCAACATGTTCCAAGATAAATTTGGAATCTTGAGTCCCAGGGCCAGACATGTGTTTTGTAATGCTGTGGAAATCTCTGATCTGTGGCAGAGCACATGAGCTGAGAGACCTGAGAATTGTAGGCCTACATAACAAGTGGGAAACCAAGAGAGAAGTTTCTTTGCATAAAGACAAATTCCAATGACCATGGCCTCATCACCAGCAATCATACACACTCTCTAGGTGGTTGAGGAGGGACCCAAGTATCTATGCACTTGGGCAATTGATAGGCCTCCCTTGAAACAGATGGGTTGTGGGGCACCTGGGTGGCTCAGCTGGTTAAACATCCTACTTCAACTCAGGTCATGATCTTACAGTTTGTGAGTTCAAGTCCCGTGTCAGGCTCTGTGCTGACAGCTCAGAGCCTGGAGACTGCTTCGGATTCTGTGTCTCCCTCTCTCTCTGACCCTCCCCTGCTCACACTCTGTTTCTCTCTTTCTCAAAAATGAATAAACATTAAAAAAAAATTAAAGACATTCCAAATTCACCCATGATCTGGCACCTCAGTTACATACACGTTATCTCCAGTTACTTCTGTTTCTTAGTATCTCAAACTCTGATGAAGTATTAAAACAAAAGGAATAGAGCTCTCCTACCACACTGCTCATAGGCACGCCAGCGGCCACCATCACACCTCCAGGAAGGACTTCTCTCTGGACTCACTCTCGCTCTGCACTCTGTCTTCCTGCATCACCGCGATAGTGATGGCAGATGCTCTGTGGTCAATCCTAACTTTTCAGTATTTGGATGTTCTGTTTTGTTCTGTTGTCATAACGTTAACCTTCCCCCTGGCCTTGGCTTTTGCTTGTTCAACAGTCTCATGCCCTCTTGCACTTAACTTCTGCAAATCTTATTTGACCTAAGATCTCAGTAGTAGGAGCCCTGTCTCACCCCCATATCATGAGGAAAAGGGGTTTGATAGTCTCAGAAACACCACAGGATCTCATGCAAATATTTCTGAGACCACCACCTGAATTATCAAAGTTGAACATTCTCGTGCCTGATGCTCATTTCAGTGCTCAGTGACCGAGTACCACTGATACTCAAATACCTCATTCTTGGAGTAGGGAAATAGGACTTAAAAGTCACAACTGCTGCCAGACAGCAACTTAGCATCTAATGAGAATCATAATGCAGAACCATGATGCAGATTAGGGCAGTATTCAAACGATAGACTCCCCCATAGCAAAACCTTACAATGGTAACATTTGTGCCTTCTGCCACACACTTCTTCCTACGGTGATTCTGAAACACTCACAATGATAAAGATACATTTCCAATCATTCCCACAAACAGTGCAGGAGAAATTAAGATTTAATTATGACTAGGGCGTCTGGGTGGCTCAGTCAGTTAAGTATCCAACTTGAGCTCAGGTCATGATCTTGTGGTTCATGAGTTTGAGCCCCACATCTGGCTCTGTGCTGATAGCTTGGAGCCTGGAACCTGCTTCAGATTCTGTGTATCCCCACTGTCTCTCAGCTCTTCCTCTACCTGTGCTCTCTCTCTCTCAAAAATAAATTAACAATAAAAAAAGATTTAATTATGACTATGGTTATTGTATCTTGAATTCAAAACCTTGGACTTCAGAAATAATGGAGTTGGAGGTAATATTTGGATATTTTGTTTTTGCTTCCTCTTGCTCTTATGAAAAAAGCAAGTCATCTTCTAGAAAGGTACTGGAGGAACCTTCTATGACAAAATAAGTCTTCTTCCAGAAGACCTACAAATACAGAGAACAAACTTGATGGAGAGAGAGGGTGGGGGTGGGAGATACAGGCTTTTAGTTATAGAATAAATAAGTCACAGGAATAAAAGGATAGGACAGGGAAAATTATCAATGATATTGTAATAACAATGTATGGTGACAGATGGTAGCTACACTTGTGGTGAGCACACCATAACATACAGAAATGTTAAATCACTACATGGTACACCTGAAACTAATATAATATTGTGTCAGCCATACTCAAAAAAGATTGAAGAATTTAACTAAAAAAAGACATGAACCTTCAAAATGTGTAACTTTTCTTTACCCACCTGTGCAATAAGCATCCTTTTACACTAAAAGGAAAAGAAAATAAAATAGATCTATTACACATTTTAAAAGGAGGTTTCTTAAGTTGCCCCATTTCACATGGACAAAGTGTGAAACTGCAGAACTGAAATTCAGGTTCTGACTTGACCCTGACAATGGATATTACTGGAAATAGAAACATCGCTGGGACCCGTTCAAAGAACTTTGCCTTCACAGTGTTTAAAACTGAAATACAAGAAACTGTCTCCAAAATAATCAGATATGTGCAAAACCAAGTCCTTAAATAACATCGGGGAGATTATAAAAGTTTAAGAACGTTCACATTCATGTGGCTTGTAAAGGTGCACTTTCCACAAAGAGCTGTATAGCTCAAAAGCATTGAATTCTGCAGGGGAGGCTCCTTCATTCCATGAGTTGGGAGAATTTCTTTCCTCTCACGGGTTCCCAGGGCTCTTCTCATAAAGAGCAGCCACTGTGAAGACTGCTATGAGGCAGTTTCCCCCTCTTCACATATGGGGCACGAAGAACAACACAGAAGAATGAGAGTTGGAAAGTTTCTTTCAAAGACATCCCTGTAGAAAACATGACTGTCGGAGTAGTTTTAAACTTTAAAGTTTGAAAAGCCTGTGACCTTTACACCGTTTCCAAGAGTCAGCAGCTCTAAAGGAAGGTGTTCACCTTCAGTGACTCCAAACAGGATTTCCTTTTGCGATAATTTGGCAAGATGGTCCTCTGGGTTAGCCTTCCATTCAGGTCACCAGGTCTCTGCAATCTCAGTGAGAACCTGCAGCAGCTCGGCGAATGTAGGGCGGCCTTTGGGCTTCTGGAAAAGGGAAATAAAGATGGTCAGCTCAGCCTAAAATTCACTCAGATAGCAGCTCTGGAACTTGCTGGCAGGCCCCTGGACCTAGGCTTTTTCTCCGCAAATGGAAGAGAATGAAACCTTGGCGGGTGCACAGGGCATGACTGGTAGTTGAATGAAGCATGAGTGAAAATAAAGAGTAGAGAGTGCTGCAAAAATAAAACAGCCTGACCTGCAAACACCAGCCACAGTTGGCTATTTAAATTCAAACTGATTAAAATGAAATATATCTTTGAATTCAATTCTCAGTCACACTGGCCACCTTTCAATTCTTCAACAGCCAGGCATGGGTAATATATTGGAGAGGGCAGACATAACACATTGTCCCACCGGACAGCACTGCCCTAGAGATCTTTTTGGATGACTTGGTGTGCATGGGGTAAAAAAAAGAGCTGGGACGGGGCACTTGGCTGGCTCAGACGGTTAAGCATCCCTCTTCAGCTTAGGTCCGATCTCTCAGTTCGTGTGTTTGAGACTCGCATCAGGCTCTGTGCTGACAGCTCAGAGCCTGGAGCCTGCTTCAGATTCCGTGTCTCCCTCTCTTTCTCTCTGCCCCTCCCCCACTCATGCTCTGTCTCTCTCTAACTCTCTCAAAAATAAACAAACATTTAAAAAAAACTGAAAAAACAAAGAGCTGGGAGAAGATGGGCATCCAGAGTACCAGGCTATCATACTCTGCCCCAGGTATTTACTACATTTGATCCCCTGTAGAAGGAAAGATTTCAGTCAGAAAGCACATGCCATGTTTTCATACAGGACTTTGCAGTTCCTGGGGCACAGACTGTTAAGGCTCAGTCAACAGAATCCATGGTCATGGAGACAATCTTTCCTATTTCACCATGGGACGTGGTTTGGCTTTGGCTCCAGGAGGAAGAAAAGAAGACACTGTTGGCATCTTTTGAGGTCCATGGGAAACAGAACGCCTCGTGGTAGCCACATTCTCACAGAGATCGCTGGCAGCCAGGGTCATGCAGAGACACCACTCTCAGTGCTTTATAAACAGATGGCATCAATAAAAAGGACCAAGCAGAAGGATATGGAAGCACATGTGCAAGTTCTCCTGGAGATTCCAGGAATAATTTGTGGAGCTGTTGGAGGAGGTTGACATGCTGCCGGTAGTAGACCTATGAAACAGTATGTGTGTATCGGGGTGCGTGTGTATCGGTACTGACATAATCACATTTGAATTTAAAGGGCCCTAAGACTTGGGGCATTTAGATTACATTAAAAAGTTGTAGGTAAATCACCTTTTGCAAACACATAAATCAGCATAACCAAAAACATTGTTTCAATCAATGTTCTAACTACATTTGAGACTGACATCATTTACTCGGTCTTCCTGTCCGCCTCTGATTTACTCTCCTGTTTCCTCTCCACAGATAAATAAAATCTCAGTAAGTGTTATATTTTTTACACATGTACACATATATTGTTCCAGATACAATTTATGCTTCTGAGCTATTTACACTATTATTGCAGAGAGGCTCTTAAGAGAGCCATTCACTACTAATAGCTCATTTAACATTTTCCTATGTTTTCCAAGATTCCTTGCAGAGCAGTTCATCATAGGCATAACATTTTCACACATCGAGGATCTTTATAAGATTAATACATCTCTGGAATGTGAACAACTACATTGCTCTTGAAATACTGAGTTTTTCAGTGACTGTGGGTTGCAAAGCAAGGGATTTCTTCTTCAGCCAGGAGAAAACTCGCTCACCTGCGGTTTTGCTGGAGTAACCCTGTCAGCTGGATAGAGAAAGCTGTCAGAAATCACAGGGAAGTCTGACATGAAGGAGACGGGTGTGCTGCGTTTGTGCACAGAAAAGATAGAAGATCCCTGTTTATTTTTAAGCTCAGCATTTTAAGAAAAAGAAAAACTGGATCCCCACCCCTCACCCCCCAGAGAGAATTTCCTGAGTAGAAGTTCTTGACACACTTTCTGTCTTGATTCCTACTCTGGTTTCATCTCTCTATTGGGAGTCTTGAGTGCCAAAAAAGAGATGAAACCTATTACTGTCAGCCTGCGGAAAGCAAGACAAATTACAGGCGACTGAAGTAAATAAAAACACCCTCCTTCTCCTTCAATGTGGAAGTTTACCAAACCTGAGTCCACCCACCAGTTCTTAAAGGAGTAAAACACCTCATCACTTAAGTTCCCGCAGCATCAAGAGTTTCTGCAAGAACCAATCTGAGAAAAATAAGCCTTGAAAAATGCACTGGATTCCTCAGATGAAAGGCTGCTGCTAAAAACAAAATGGATTAATGACCTCGTAGTGGCAGTTTCAGGTAGAAACAGTACTTCTGGGGGCGCCTGGGTGCTCAGTCGGTTAAGCGTCCAACTTCCGCTCAGGTCGTGATGTTGCAGTCGGTGAGTGTGAATCCCACATCGGGCTCTGCTGACAACTCGGATTCTGTGTCTCCCTGTCTCTCTGCCCCTCCCATGCTCGTGCCCTCTCTCACTCGCTCGCTCTCTCTCTCAAAAAATAAACATTAAAAATTTTTTTCATCTAACAAAAAGAAATAGTACTTCTGGCTCTTGGGGATCATCATCAGGACTCAATCCCTCTTCCCGCCATGCTGGAGTCCTGAGCAACGCTTGTGACACCAGGGTCTGTTCTCAGACGCTGCGAATGCCGACTTCTTAGGAAAGCAGGGGACACTCACCTCATGCCAGCAACTGTACATGACTTCGTATATGGACATTGGTGCCAGTTGAGGACGGTACAGCCTGAAGCCTTTAGAAATGGCTTCCACGACTTGCAAATTTGACTTATTCTCAAAAGGCATTTTTCCTTCCGTAAAAACTTCCCACATCAAAACTCCTACACATAAAATGCATGTAAACAAGAGGTTACTTGAAACTGCAAGAACTGTTTCAAACCCCCAGGCCTCCTTTCCTCTTCCTCCTTTGAATTATAATCATTCAGGAGGAGAATGGCTCTGTCTAGGAATCAGACAATGTGTAGCTGAGTTTTTGAACAGGCCTATAATCTGAAAATATTCCAAGTGAAAACAATGCCTTTCTTTTCCATTGGTCTTGACTGCCTCCCTAGTGAAAACGAATGTTGCCAGCACTTTTGTTCCTAAGTATGCTCCTGTCGTCACACCCTGAAACCAACAAGTCTTTCTGCCATTCTATAGAAAGTGACAGAATTGGGTGAGCCTCTGCGGCCCGCTAAGACCAAGAGTTTCCCAGCTAGTCGCTGGCACGTGTTCTCCTCCTCCCACTGAAAGATTAGGCTGCTGGGGAGACCAGGATATCTAGCCAGGGCTTGGTACATAGGCAGATATTCTATAGTCATCGATCGATTGATAGATTAGTGAAACTCCTTCAATGCTCTCATTTGGACTTCATTTAACTATTCACTTATTCTACGAATATGTATTATGTACTGATTAGAGGCCAGGAGTACGCTAGAGCCAGAAGATTCTAAGAAAGAGACCAGTCTCTGTGCTCAAGAAGCTCACCGTCCAGTGGGCAGTAGAGACAAGACATCAGATAAAGCTCAGAAATTCTAACTGTTCCGCAAACACTTGAGGAGGTCTTTGTGTTTATATCCATTAATCTCACAACTTAACTGCTCTCCCGTAGAGCTTAAAATGTCACCTGCCAAGACTACCACAAGTGAGTGGAGAGCTAAAGAGATCAATGATGCAAGTTTAACCTTACAGGGACCATAAAATTCACCCCCTTCTGAGGGTGCAGATGTCTCTCCAAACCCAAGAAGCCATCTGGAAAGGTCTAGGCTAAGCAGATAGCTCATTGCACATTCATTGCCCCTTTTTGAGAATCAACTTGAAGAACAAACTCCACTGGACACGGGTCTACAGTGTCTCCCTCTCAATGAAGAACATTATACAATATAAACTCCAGTTGACGGTTCCCAAGGAGGCCAACATCTAAATTCCAGAAAATTTGAAGGTAATGGAGTAAATGAGGTAGTGTTGCTTAGTAGTTAGGCAATGAAGTGTATAATTTACGCTCAAAATTCAGTGACACCTTAAGATTTATTTTCCTTGGAAGTCTCTGTGGTGCAGAAAAGTTGGCGGAGTTTGTTTTCTAGATCAGTAGACCCTCTGTTATAGTTTTGCAGCAAGTGCTCGATGCGAAAGGAAAAGGTCCGAAAGGTAGACTTCTATAAGAAGGTGTGTGACACCACTCACCAAAGACAGCCTGGGTGTGTTTAGAACACCCAAGGTAGAAGCACTGTTGCAAGAAGAATTTTTTCAAATGCCGCATCACGTTAAAAAAATCAAACCTTAAAAAAGATTGGCCTTTTATTAAGTCAGTTGCCATCGAACGAATATCAAATTTACTCACCAAAAGACCACACATCAGATTTGCTGCTGTACTTGTTGAAATGGAAAACTTCGGGAGGGGACCACTTGACTGGGAACTTGGCACCAGACGAACTGATATATTCATCATCCAAAACGTACCTAAGGTTATTAGATTCAAAGCACCTGTGCTAAATACCTCCAGGTAAGCTTAGTTCAACCCCCCTTAGTCGACTTCAAGTTCTAAGAGAGAAAGTGTGTTACCCCAGAAATGTTCCATATACCTTCTCTTGTGAACCAAAGTGGGAAAGTATCCTATACAGTGATTCCTCCCCAAGCCAAGCCTCAATTCTGTTTATTTTGTTTCAGTTTCAGAAAACTGGAGCAATTCTTCAATCCAAAATTGGTAACCCACTGATTACCTTAGTTACAAAAATTCTTAATTCTGCAAAGGTGCTAATGCTCTAACACCCAAGGTTGTAAAAAGGAAATTAAAAAATAGGGGCACCCGGGTGGCTCAGCCCATTAGGCTGATGACCTGACATCAGCTCAAGTCATGATCTCACGGTTCGTGGATTCGAGCCCCGCATTGGGCTCTGTGCTGCTAGTGCAGAGCCTGGAGCCTACTTCGGATTCTGTGTCTCCCTCTCTCT
The DNA here is from genome assembly GCF_003009895.1 of Hyaena hyaena. Lineage (NCBI taxonomy): Eukaryota > Metazoa > Chordata > Mammalia > Carnivora > Hyaenidae > Hyaena > Hyaena hyaena. Next base: position 812,311 of record NW_024080820.1, read on the forward strand.
CTTTCTTTGTCCCTCCCCCGCTCATGCTCTGTTTCTCTCTCTCTCTCAAAAAGTAAATAAACATTAAAAATAATAAATAAATAAATAAGGCAAAGAACAAATTCAAGGTTTAGGTGCCGTATTTTCTTTTTTCATACATATATGTTTTGTGAGACAGAGAAGGGGAAAATAAAAATATTGAATATAATACATGTGATGTAAAAAAATCTCCAATGTATTAAAATGGCCCTATAAGAAACCAGTAATAACTACCACCTCCTTTTAAAAACGACAAAAATAGTAAGCTTCTTTTTTTTTTTTTTTTTTTTTTTTGAGAATCCTAGGCAGGAACACTCAAGTATGGGAATCTGGAGAGAACAGATGAAAACTGAGTCATGCTGTGTAGCCCCTAAAGTGTGCAGTAGAGTATTTTTGAATTATTTACTAGTGCTTCCTCACACTCTCTTTTTTTCCCCCATATCCCCTACTTCACCCCACCTTTAAGTGCTTTATTGAGACAGAAGTCATTCTACTAAGGGAAAGAGTGGGTAATAGAAAACAAAAGGGAAAGAGCCATTTTTCATAGCTTTGGAGTTTCAAAGGTCTAAGCTTTCCAGAGAAGAGAAGGACTGAGTTGCTAACAAAATATTTGGGAGAATGGCTCATAAATAAGAGTGATATCTCACCACCACCCCCCCCCCCCCCCAACCACCACCCATCCCTCTAGAAAAAGGCCCCTGCAGCTGGCAGGTGGGAGAGAATAAAGGGAAAGGGAAGCTGTATTAGACGTTAGTGGGCAGCAGAGGCAGGGTCCTGGACCCTGCACCCACAGTGGCTGCCCGGGCCACATGGCAGGGGAATAGGTCAGCGGGATTCAAGATACTCCAGGGGTTTTCTGGGCATGGAAAATGCCAGCACCACCGCATCTTGCAGACAGAAATTTGGGCTGAATCGGCAGCCACCTGTGCAGGTGTCCAGCCAGGGACAAAACACGAGGGTGGGGGCTGCAAGGACACCAGTATCAATGGATAACAGCAAGGACCAGACATGCCGTCCCCAGTATGTGGCCCCGGGGAAACATACAGAATTTGAATCTGACCTTGAATCAGAGAGAAATCGTGAATTCACGGGGATTATGTTTTTAGCAACCTGAAGGAAAGGGGCTCACAATACAGACTGCATAGAGTTGTAGAAAATAAGATTCAATTTTCTACACCTGAGTTGTAGTCTTAAAGTCAACTACTACATTGGATGAAAGAAATACATGACGGGGGTGCCTGGGTGGCTCAGTCGGTTAAGAATCTGGCTCCTGATTTTGGCGCAGGTCATGATCTCAGAGTTCACGAGTTCAGGCCACACTGATAGTGCAGAGCCTGCTTGGGATTCTCTCTCTCCCTCTTTCTCCCTCTCTCTCTGTCCCTCTTCTGCTCTCTCTCTCAAAACATAAATAAACTAAAAAAAAAAAAAAAAAAAAGCATGACGATGACACAGAAAAATCAGAGCTAAACAAATTTATTCTTCTTTTCTTTCAGAAATATACATATGTCAGAAAAGCTTTTTTCTTAACCTTCTTATGACGATGAGTAGATTGAGAAATATTATAGATTTTAAGATATGCCTGAAAATGACCTGAAAAAATATCAGAAGAATAGTCCAAAATATCCACTGAACTCACAGCTAAAATTGGTTTATGTCCTAAAATTCAAAAGAGGGCAATAAGCCAAACCACCACATCAATACTTTCTTCACAGGAAAAAAAAAAAAATGCTAATAACATCTTCAGTTTGTCAGTAGACAGATGTAAGATTCTTTCTTATGAGTAAACAAACAAACAAACAAAATAGATATCATGTACCTCGTCATTCCAAAGTCCGATATTTTTACAATACTTGCAGCACTGACCAAACAATTCCTTGCTGCCTATAAAAAGAAGAAAGGAATCCAAGTTTGAATATAGTTTCTCTTCCAAGAGTTTCTACTCTCCTTTTCTTAGTTTATTTGGACACCCAGGCTACTTCTCTATATGAGCAGCCATTTTATTTTTATGGTGACCCCTATGAATACCATATATGACTCAATATATATGCCCTCACATGATGGATTTTAAGGATTCTTCAAAGAAATAACAAAAAAAAAGATAAAGAAATTTTAGTACTTTTTCTTTTAAAAGTTTTTAATTGTTCTCAAGAAGTAGCTTTGATAAAGTGAAAGACTAAACCAAAGAAATGTTAAGCTATGAATCCTGGCATTAAAATTAGTGTGCATTTTTTAAATTAAGTTTTTAAATTTACATCCAAGGTAGTTAGCATATGGTGCAACAGTGATTTCAGGAGTAGATTCCTTAATGCCCCTTACCCATTTAGCCCGTCCCTCCCTCCCACAACCCCTCCAGTAACCCTCTGTTTGTTCTCCATATTGAAGAGTCTCTTATGTTTCATCCCCCTCCCTGTTTTTATATTATTTTTGCTTCCCTTCCCTTATGTTTATCTCTTCTGTATCTTAAAGTCCTTACATGAGTGAAGCCATATGATATTTGTCTTTCTCTGACTAACTTCACTTAACATAATACCTTCTAGTTCCATCCACGTAGTTGCAAATGGTCAGATTTCATTCTTTAGTGTGCATTTTTAAATAATGCAGAGACAATGTATTTGATGCCAAAATAATTCATTTTCAGAGAGCTTAGTCACAGAAAATCATTGATTTGGTTATTTAGCCTCATGTATCGGTAGTTTGATAATTTTTTTTTCCTCTTTTAAGCTCCTCTGTGGGTCAGCTAGTCCAAAAACAGAAGCAAGGAACTAACAACGGCAAGCTAGGAGGAGTCAGTTTGGAAGATTTTCACAAATACTAGCAAGGATCTCAAAGCCAAACCACAAGGCGAGCCCTTGACAGGGGAAAGACTCTTGGTTAGCTGATACTTTGTAAGCGGCATGAATAAAATAGAGCACAAAACAAACCAATCAAGGAAGAAACCAAGGACAGAGGACCTGCAAGAAGCCATTGGGAACAGACAGAATGACTAAAACCATCACCCACCTGAGTTTTGAATTCTAATCCCTGTCAGAAAAGACCAGCCTGCAGAGACTAGGAAAGCAAGCTAGGTGGACTTCATGCCATATCTATCCATTCAAATATTTGCTCCATAGCTACTACGTACTGAAGACAGGGGAAAGTGCCATGAGGGATACAGAACGATAATGCAGGTATAGAGTAGCAATAGTCAGCACCGCTGAGCGCGCTATATGCCAGAGCCGGTGTAAGTGCTTAGTCGTATTAATTCATGTAATTCTCCCAACAAGCCCATAGGAGGAAGGCTCTGTAATTAACACCACTGTGCTAGTTAACGAGCTTGCCCAACATCACATAGCTAGTGAGAAACAAAGGCGAGATATTAATTAATGCAGGCAGTCTAGCTCGAGAGCAGTGGTTGTGAATCATGGCTGCACGTTAAACGCACCAGGGAAATTTTCAAAAAAACATTTATGGCTAGATTCTACCCCCAGAGATTCTGATTCAATTGACTCGGGTCATGGCCTGGGTATCGCGATGTTTTAGAAGTTCCCAGGTGATTCTAAGGCACCCCTAAATCTGAGAAAATTGTTCCGCAACCTGTGTCCCCATCCCACGGCCGCAGCTCAGAAGCCTAGGCCTTGATATCAGGGAATTTAGAAGTTAATAGTTGTATTAACAATGTAAACAATGAACTATTATAGTGAGTGGTAAATAAGAAATGCCATGGAATTCTAAGTCACCCATAAGGCTAGCAATAAGTGGGCTAAGGTCAATGAAATAACACCTTCTTTCTCTCCCCAGAAAGCTCTAGCCTGAATGATAGATAAGAAAGTCACTCTGGTCTTGAGCAATGAAGTTCAGGATTACCTCTAGGTGGCGATGTCAGGGACATCTCACAGATTCTCAAGATCTCGTTGTGGTTAATTTTTGGACTTAGAAATGAGGCATGGGAAGACAGAGAAGGAATAGCATGAATATCATGAATAAATATGGAGTGGATACAAAATGTTTTTCCAGGCAAGGTAGCAAGGCAGGAAAGCAGGGCTATTAGCATTTAGGGCAAGACAAGCGCTATTTTAATTTTAATTAATTAATTAATTAATATTTTTTTAGGATGTAATGTTCCCAGTATTACAGAACAGAATGATTTAGCATTTCTAGTCCCCCTCAACAGGGCCAGCAATGCCACTGCGATACTGTTACAACCAAACCCCCTCCACATGGTGCAGTTTCATCCCTGGCTGTTCTTTACTACTCTATCTCCAGTGCCTGGCCTGTGCCTGGCACATATCAACGTTCAATCTGTATTTGATCATTGGTTGAAAAGAAGAAAAGTGGAAGTAACGGAAGAAGACAACGAAGGCGAGAGGAAAGAAAAGTAAATTCGTTTTGCGTGGTTGATTAGTGTGGCAGTTCATTAGTTCAAGGCATATTTAGAGCAACACCTTCCTTGGCTACAGCATTATTGGGTAATTAAAAATAAAGCCACATGTCCCAGAGAATTACATGAACAGGAAAGTGTTTAGAAATTAAGCCAATAAGGGGCCACCTGGGTGACTCAGTGGTTGAGCCTCCGACTTTGGCTCAGGTCATGATCTCGTGGTCTATGAGTTTGAGCCCCGGGTCAGACTCTGTGCTGACAGCTCAGAGCCTGGAGCCTGCTTCCGATTCTGTGTCTCCCTCTCTCTGCCCCTCCCCTGCTTGTGCTCTGTCTCTCTCTGCCTCTCAAAAATAAGTAAACATTTTTTAAAAGAAAGAAATTAAGTCAAAGGTATTTTATTTAAAATATTGACAGTCCTTGGGGGCGCCTGGGTGGCTCAGTTGATTAAGCATCCAACTTCTGATTTGGGGCCGAGGTCATGATCTCAGGGTTCATGGGTTCCAGGCCAGCATGGTTCTATGCACTGACAACACGGAACTTACTTGGGATTCTCTCTCTCCCTCTCTCTCTGCCCCACCCCCACTGATGTTTTCTCTCTATATAAAAATAAATAAAGACAAATAAATATACAAAACTAAACACTGAAAGTCCTCGACTGTCCTGTTCTTCTGAAATGCAACACATAAAAACCCGGTTGAGCCTGCATGGTACTCACTAAATCCCTATGAATAAAGCAGTTCCTCTCCAGGTACTCCATTCCTTCACAGACGTCCTCGCACATGCTCAGTAGCATTTCCTTCCGCAGCGCTCCCCTTCTCTCTCGGAGGTAGCTCAGCAGGCAGCCGTTCTCCATGAACTCGGTCACAATGTACAGGGGCTTCTGCTGAACGCACACTCCGTACAGCTGGACGAGCCTCGAATGCGATAACTTCCTGTGGAAGAAAAGCACACACCCATGAGCAGATTAGTTTTGCCATTCGAAGTGCTTAGACTCGGTTGGTGAAATTTTCCAGCTCTACATTATTTTCAACATCTGAGATTCGAAAAACACCCAACCACAGAAAACCTAGAAGGTTCCTTTCCACCGTGCACGCTGAATCAGTGGGGTCAAGAGGTCAAGGGGTACTTCCCAAGTCCCTACAGAATATTATGGGCTCCATATTCTGCTTTTTTCTGCTTTCCATCCTGTAAGCCTCTTGCTTCCCCATTGCTACTTCTCCTTGCTTAGGTCTGCACAGAGTTCCCGTTCCTATATGTTTCAACTTTTCTAACTGCAGCTGCTCAGACAAAAATGCCAGACAGGTCACACAAGTAGCTTGGGCCGAGTTGTGACACAAATCCAAGCATGACTGCTCCAAAATCCATGTTCTTTCCGTGACACCAGAATGTTGCACAAAATTTATCTGGGTGTCGCTTATACTTACGTCATCACTTTAGCCTCTTCAATGAAGTCCTCTTCAGACATGGCGCCTTCGCTGATGGCCTTGATAGCTACCTGGATGTGTGCTCGCCATTGCCCTAAATGAACGACCCCAAACTGCCCGCTTCCAATCTCCTTCACAAACGCCAACTCAGCGGGATCTATCTCCCACTTTTCTAAAAAAGTAAAATATCCATGTTACAAGTAGGGGACATTTTAAAAAATTTTTGTTAATGTTTATTTTTAAATTTTTTTTAATGTTTTATTTATTTCTGGAGAGAGAGAGAGAGAGAGAGACAGCGTGAGCAGGGGAGGGTCAGAGAGAGAGGGAGTCACAGACTGAAACAGGCTCCAGGCTCTGAGCTGGCAGTCAGTACGGAGCCCGACGCGGGGCTCGAACCCACGAACCGCGAGATCATGACCTAAGCGAAAGTCGGACGTTTAACCGACTAAGCCACCCAGGCGCCCCTGTTAATGTTTATTTTTGAGAGAGAGAGAGAGAGGGTGAGGGAGGGAGGGGCAGAGAGAAAGGGAGACACAGAATCCAAAGCAGTCTCTAGGCTCTGAGCTGTCAGCACAGAGCCCCACTCGGGGCTCAAACCCATGAACCGCAAGATCATGGCCCGAGCGAAGTCAAACACTCAATTGACTGAGCCACCCAGGTGCCCTAAAGCAGGGGACATTTTTAGAGCTAGAAAAGATTTAGGAATGATCTCGACCTATTCTATTCATTTACAAAGAGGTTAAACATTTTATAAAAGAGTAGAACAGAACAGTAACCGTTTTTAATACCCTCATTGTGATTTACATGTGTAATTTCAGAATTCAAGCTTCAAGATACAAACTTGACTTACTTAAAGAGGAATTATGGATATCAAAACATACTTTCTCTTCCCAGAGGGACCCAGGATGAAATGCAACACTGCCCTTCTAAACCAAACCCACCAAAGCTACACTTGAGCTCTAAAATATGTATGTCCCCATCTGGTTTTGTCCTGCTGAGTACACTTGCGAAGCCCAGAACATGTGGTCCCCGCCCCCCAGCCATTTCACTTCCGTCGATTGGTCCTCTGCCCACTATCACCCCTGAAGGGCTTTTCTGCCTTAGTGTTTTCTCCTTAGGGAAGAGTCTAACAAATTCATCCAATAAATATGTCTAATGTTAGGATTCTAAGTCGCATATATCTAAGTCTATGTTAGAAGTAACATTTGTGGTACAGTATATTTGACTTCTGTAGAAGTAAAGGAGGACAAAAAGAATGGTATTTAAAATAATCCGCTTGAGGGGCGCCTGGGTGGCTTAGTCGGTTGAGCGTCCGACTTTCGCTCAGGTCATGATCTCGCGGTTCGTGGGTTCGGGCCCCGCGTCGGGCTCTGTGCTGACTGCCAGCTCAGAGCCTGGAGCCTGTTTCAGTCTGTGACTCCCTCTCTCTCTGACCCTTCCCTGCTCACGCTGTCTCTCTCTCTCTCCTAGAAATAAATAAAAATATTAAAAAAAATAAATAAATAAAAATAAAATAATCCGCTTGACAATCCTCGGTTTAGTATCTTCTTTTATATCGTGACACCGCCATCTGCTGGAACTTTAGAATAACGCAATTTAAAGAATTGTAAAAGGCCAGCTTTGCAACGTGCTCTCACTCCCAGTAATAGGTATGTTTTAAAACTAACATGAGAAAAAAAAATGTTTAATAAATAAAAATAACACGGGAGGATATATTCATCATCCTGATATTGGCAGGAATTTATTCAACATAATATAACCACAAAGGAAAATATTGACAAATTATACTTCATAAAAATCCTATCAAAGACACACCGTTAAGAGAGTGAAAAGGAATGGGGCACCTAGGTGGCTTAGTCAGTTGAGCATCCGACTTTGAGGTCATGATCTCACAGTTCATGAGTTTAAGACCCACATTGGACTCTGTACTGGCAGCTCAGAGCCGGGAGCCTGCTTTGGATTTTGTGTCTCCTTCTCTCTCTGCCTAATCCCTGCACTCACTCTCTTTCTCTCAAAAATAAGTAAGTGTTAAAAAAAATTTTAAAAGATAGAGTGAAAAGGAAAGCCACATATTGGGAGAAGATATTTCTAAAACATGTAACCAATAAAAAATTTGTATTCAGAATATGAAAAAAATCAGAAAAAGGCAGATAGTTCTATGTCTAAGGTTTAAAAAACTTGAATAGAGTATTCTCTAACAAAAGGGTATACCCAAATGGCCAATAAGTTGATCAAAATAATTATTCATCAGGGAAATGCAAATTTAAACCACAATATACTACTACACCTGCCAGATTGGCTAAAGTGAAAACCAAAGTATCCATGAGAATACTAAACATTAGTGAGGGCAAAGGTGTGGAGCACCTGGCGCTCCCAAACGCTATTGATTGAAGTGTGGTTTGGTATAAGCTGTTTGGAAAACTAACTAAATCTGAGTGTGTACATACTCTATGACCCAGTAATTCCACTCTTAAATATATATCCAACATTATTGGAGCTTCAGTGAGTGCTGAACTTCATCAAAGTAGATGCAATATGTTCACAATGATATTATTTATGAGATAAAAACTGGTTACAAGCCAAAGAGTCATCTAAAGATGGATGGGTAAGTCCACTGTGGCATAGTCATGCATTGTCACACCACACCAATGTCACACTACCTCACAGTGGAGATGAGCCAACCACACCCAATACCATGGATGAAGAGGAAGAAGCCAATAATGTCTTATTCCATTTAGATAAAGTAGTCAAAACCAGGCAAAACTAATTGAGCTTTAGTTATGAGTTGTGCACTGTTCTATATGTTAAAAAATTGAGACATTTATTTTTTTTATTAAATAGGACCATGCTTAACCTAAATAAATTGCTAATGGCACATAACTTTTATTATATACATTGTATTTAGGGGCAGAAGAATCACCTAGGCATCTGTGATGCCCTGAAATCACTCTCCCGTATCAATGAAAAGAGAGACCCTGAGTCCTGATTACCCATTACATGATAGAATGGTGTCATCAGTTTCCCAGTATATTGATTCACACTGATGAGAGAAATGTGAGGGAATAAAGGGCCATCAAGTTACAAAGCAAAATTCTTTGGCTCTTATTTATTCTTGATAGATTTGCAAAAATACATTTCCTAGAAAATGGTTCAAATCAAACTTTCTACAAGTTCTATTTTTAAAAGGTGAAGAGGAGACAGTTAGCAGCTCTTCTTAGCAGGTCTCTTGGGAAGCAGTCATTTCCCAGCTACCCTTGTACCCAGAGAGCAGTAACTCAAACATCCAAATAAAAAGAATTCTAATTTATCACTAGAGCGCCTGCTAATGTAAAATGAAATTTGAAGTAAAATCGAAACAGTTCTTTCCAAAGTTTAACTTGCTCTTATGAGATGCATATACTTCACTATCTCAGAAGGAGGATTTCAACTTTGAGAAGAAACCTTTCTAGGTATCTCAGAAAAGTGAAGAATTTAAAGAACGTTGAGGGTACTTGGGGGAGATTCTTTACTGGATTTGATGTTGCACTTGAGTACATGTGCATACTTTACCATAGCTAAAACCAGCCGTGGCTGGCAAACAGCTGCCCATCAGTCCAACTGGGTAGCGGAGACGGGTCATGAGACCTGGGAAGGAAGAGGAATCGGCATCTCAAGACTTGTTACTGATATAAAAGAAAAAAAAAAAAGAAGTATACTAGAAGACAGTGCCCTTCTCCCAATAAATTAGGCAAAAAAGCATTCTATATCAGTCTATTTGCTTATTTCCCCCATTTTCATAAAATAATATTTGTACATTGGACACACATTTTAAAATCCAAGAGAATTTAAACATGAAGATCTCACAAAATGTTAGCAGCCAGAGATATATCATTATCATTCTGGTCAACACCTTTGCAAAACCCTCTATATTTGCACTTGAAAGCACGTACACACACAACACGTTTCACAGAAAAGTAAAAGTTTTGCTATAAGTTTTTGCACTCAATATATCATTGGCATATGTTAATAACTATAAATAGAGCTTAAAGTTATTTCCAAAATTTCACTATTATAAAATATGCTGTCTGTTTTTGAACACAAACTTTCATGTACGTCTCAAATTATTGCCTTGGAAATTTGATTTCTTGATCAAAGCATGTATAAAAAATTGTACTAATTCATTCAACCACCAGCAGTATTTAAGTGACCCATTTCCTGACCCTAATATTCGAGATTTTTTTCTCTAAATATCATGGTTGAGTAAATGAGGCCTCTTTTGATTGGGCCCACATGGACCCAATTGGGTCCATCAATTTCATTTAGTTCAACAAGCATTAATTATTTATTCCTTCAACCAATGTTTATTTGGGGCCTGTTTGGTGCCAATCATTAGCTAACTGGTGGGAGACAGCAGTGACTAAGACAGTGATGTTCTCTGCTCCCATGGAGCTTGCATTTTAGTGGGGGAAGAGAAAATAAAGTACATGCACACACAAGAAAAAGGAGAAGATGAGGAGTAGACGCAGAGTACATAAAATAGAGCTTCTATAGAGTAGGTGCTCAGGGAAGACCCTTCTGACAAGATGACAGCTGTGCTGACATTAATCGACAAGGAACCATCTTACAGAGATTAGGAGGAAGAACATTCCAGGCAGATGGAACAGCATGTGCAAAGGCTGGAAGACAGAAACGAACTTGGCCAGTGTAAAAACAGAAAGAAGCATCACTAAGTGCTACTGTGTGCAAGACACTCTTCTAGGTAGAACTCAGAGACAGATGGTAGCTAGATTTACTGTGCTGATCACTTTGTTATTTATATAAATATTAAATCGTTATGTTACACAATTGAATATACTACTGTTTGGTAACCACACTTCAATAAAACAAGTTTCTAATAACTGAGAAGAAATAGAAGGAGGAAGAGGAGGAGGAGGTGGGAAGAGGAGGAAAGAGCTATCTCTTAGGAGAATGCAAACATTCTTGAAACCCCTACATTTCCAGCCCCTGTAACGGACAGAAGGATGATACCATCATCTGAGACAGACAACAGGAAGAGGAGCAGGTTTGGAGGGAAAGCAGTGTTTAAGATGAAGAGATCCAGTTCGTCACTGAAGTTCAGGGCCTGTGGGACTGCAAGGACCTGGGACTACCAGGCAGAAGAATTCTGCAAAGGGAAATGTCTAGGGTGAGAAGAGAAGTGATCAGGGACCGATCCCTGCAGACACCAATGTTTAAAGAAGAGTAGAAGTAAGACTCCTTGGGAAGACCTATAAGGAATGTCTGAGCTCAAGAACAAGAAAGGGCAGGGTCAAAGAATCTGGGAAGCAGGGTGTTTCAAGGGGTGACACCGTCAAATAGAGCAGAGAGGGCTGGAAAATGTAAGAACTAAAAAGCATCACCCTGTAGGTCAGTATGGGGATCACTGGTAAAGTACAGGGTGATGAACACCGAAGCCAGATTGCAGATGTTTAAAAAGTAAATGGAAGGGCGCCTGGGTGGTTCAGTCTGTTGAGCATCTGACTTTTGATTTCAGCTCAGGTCATGATGTCTGGTCATGAGATTGAGCCCCATGTCAGACTCCATGCTGGGTGTGGCACCTGCTTAAGATTCTCTCTTTCCCTCTGCCCTCTGCCCCTCCCCTGCTCATACTCTTGGCTCTCTCTTTCTCTCTCTCTCTTTCAAAAAGAAAAAAGCAAATGGAAATGAGCAAGAGGAGACCATAGATGTGGACACATTTTTCCAAAAAGCATGACTTCGAAGAGCAATGATTAAAAGAAGAACAAAAGGCCCAAGGAAGGGCTTTGGGTTGTTTGCCTTTTGAATAATAAAGTCTTATGCATGTTTCCAGGCTAAAGAGAAAAGTTCAGAGGAAATGGAAGAGATACAGGAGAAAAAGGAAGGGACATGGTGGTTGGTCCCAGCAGGAGAGGAATGGAGGCTCGGCCTGACCACTCCTGGAGGGAATGAGGTGAGGAGGGGTAAGCCTAAGGGAGCTCCTGGTCTGCTGGCTTCAGTTTTCTTTTTTTTCTTTTTTTTAAATGTTTTTATTTATTTCTAGGAGAGAGAGAGAGAGACAGCGTGAGCAGGGGAGGGTCAGAGAGAGAGAGAGAGTCACAGACTGAAACAGGCTCCAGGCTCCGAGCTGGCAGTCAGCACAGAGCCCGACACGGGGCCCGAACCCACGAACAGCAAGATCATGACCCAAGCGAAAGTCGGACGCTTAACCGACTAAGCCACCCAGGCGCCCCTGGGTTCAGTTTTCTTAATGAAGTGGACAGCTAGGGATTTGCTGACAGGGCAGTGGATAATATTGGAAAGGAGTCTTGAGGAGAATGGTAGAACTTTGAAGAGAGAGCTGGAAAGGATATTTACCAGGGACCCTGAAGACTTAGTTTAGGTTAGAGCCTTCATCAAGTTGGGGCTCTATACCACATGATCCAAATAAGGAACATAACGAGGAATTTCTTTAAGACCCTAACACCTCCCTCTAATTTCAAAGTTCTTATTTGCTAAACATTTTTATTCTGTGATTTACTACCAGTGGTTTAATGATAGTCTATCACTCTGACAGAAAGAAGTCTGTCACTCTCTTTGCACTGTCCTTACTTCTGGGAAAGAGATGGACTGTCATGAACTAAATTGACCAGAAGTCAGCATGTAGACAGGACAGTCACAGGCTCTGACTCACAGCCTTTTCTGAAACTGAGCTCTCCAAACTACCCTCCAATGATATAGCTTGTCTCTTTCTGGAGGATACACCAGTCATTTATTGCAGACTGTGGAGTCAGGGGCTTCAATGGCTCCAATTGTTTCAAAGATTTTTTGAGTTCAGATCTCAGCACAATTATTAACTATGTAATCTTAAGTACAACTCATCCCTCCATTTCCTCACCTGTAAGATCGAGAGACTAACAGAACCTATTTCGCAGGATTGTTCTGAAGATTAAATAATATTATATATCATTATATATATACATATATAATTATTAAAAATAATTTAAAAACAAATATACATGAAAGCACTCAGAGCGGGGATTGGCCCAAATTAAGTCTTGGGTAAACATCAGCTATTTCTGGGTTCCCATGTCTTTCCCTTTATCATCCTTCTTTTCTTGTTTTCTTATATCTTTTTTACTTCCTTTTCTCAACAGCAGCCATTGTTGTAAGTTTTGCTTTTCTTTTTGTTTTGTTTGATCTTTTAAAAATGATCTGCATGGAGGAGGGCCCTTGTTGGGATGAGCACTGGGTGCTGTATGGAAACCAGTCTGACAAAAAACTATTCAAGAAAAAAATAATAATAAAAAAATAAAAGTGATCTGTTTGGTATTTTATACATTATAAGTATAATAATATTAATTGACAAGGAACCATCTTATAAAGATTAGGAGGAAGAACATTCCAGGCGGATGGAACAGCATGTGCAAAGGCTGGAAGACAGAAATGAACTTTCTGTAAATTCAATTTATGTACATTCATTTATGTGCATTCAAACAAAAATACCAAACCCTAAAGCAGTCTCTAAGGCAGAAAATAAAAGTTTCCCTTGCCTCAGTGTCATTCCCCAGAGGTGAGCATTAACTTTGTAATCTGTTATAATCTTGTTAGTTTAAAAATTATTACATAAAATTTAACAGAATTTTTCTAGGCACACAACATGTTTACACTTTTTTTTACAAAAGTGGGACTATATTCTCATAGACTGCTTTGCAATTTTTCTCTCTTTACTAAACAACTTATCACTAACATCTTCTCATGTCAGCACATCCTGATCTACCTTAGTATTTTTTTTTTAACCTCACCACCTTAACCACTCTGTTGCTCAAATTTTTTCTTTGAAGGGAAGGGAAACAGGAGTATAAAGAAAAAAACCTCAGAACTGATCTCCTTATTCTAAGGGTTTCCATCTCTAGACACATATATGTCCTCCCTGGCCCCGCTCAGACTCACTGCTACTTCCTCTCTAACCAAACTCCCAGTGACCATCTAAAATATCTATGCAGACTCATCCCATAAGTGGATAAAATTTTCCTTGGATTTATTCTTGATAATTATTAATTTTTATTTATTTTTTTATGTTTATTTATTTTTGAGAGAGACAGTGTGAGCGGGGGAGGGGCAGATAGAGAGGGAGATACAGAATCTGAAGCAGGCTCCAGGCTCTGAGCTGGCTGTCAGCACAGAGCCCGACGCGGGGCTCAAACCCATGAACTGTGAGATCATGACCTGAGCCGAAGTCGGACACTTAACCAACTGAGCCACCCAGGCGCCCCACTCCTGATATTTCGAACTACTGTGATGGAAAAGTGGCCGCTTTCCAAAAGGGATTTTTTTTTTTATCAACACAACTTTTCATGAGAGAAATCTTTAAAAAGTCTGTATGACAAGAAGCCAAAACAACATGAAAAATTACAGTGGGTTCCAAATTCTATAACGTTGAGGTACGAAGATTCCTCTACGAGTTCAAAGTGGTCCCGTACAGGTTGGGTGAAGGCTGAAGGCCAGAGCTGTGATTGTAATTGTGGTGGAGCTTTCTGGAATCCTGCATCTTTCCATAGATGATAAGTTTGCAAAAATAGCAACTATTGCAAACAACACCTAGGGAAGGGGGTTCAGTGATGCCTCTGCTTTATTTAAGGCAAGTTGTAACGGAAAGGCTGCATCCTATATAATTTTTTCTGTTCTCCAAATAAGAAAGAACAGAGAATGAGATATTAAAGAGTAATTTTCTATGCAACTGAAGTTGAGAGCAAATTTATGGGGGCAAAGAGAAGGAAGCATCATTTTTCAGGATATTTGAAATTCTATTACATTCAGCCATATGTAAATTTCAGGAACAAATGTACTGAAAATTAGATTGCCTTTTGTTTCTCTGCCACCTTTCATTTTTCTAACGTGGCAGAAATGTAAAACATCAACTTACCTCTTGTCCCCTGACTACAAAAACAAAGAAGCATCAGTGAGGAGAACTGTTCAGGACACAGGTTGTATTTTAGGCTCTTACAGGGGTATTTGCTCCTGTTAAGTGCCTGAGGCCACAGATGCACTGCCTGCCTGGGGCCTGGCTCGCTGACTCTCCCAGCCTCGCTGCTCCTGACTTACCTGCTGCATTGTGTTGGTGATACCAGACCAACTCGGGAATTGATTGAAAGAGGTGTCTTTCAGCCACGTACCACTGTCCCAAGTCATTCTTTTTAATCTGATAATGTTTGATGGTAGCCTCCATATTTCTACAATCAATAAAATGTCAGTTAACAAACAAGCAAAAGATCGCTTTGGAACGAAGTCAGTTCATTAAGCAACAGGACTCCACCTCTAAAACTTTTATACTATTAACACCATACACTGCAGAGAGGGTTAGACTCAACAGGGGCCTCGCTACCCCTGGGTAAATTCCATAGCTATCTTATTGGAGTTTTAGATTCGGACATAACTTCAGCCAAAGTCGTCTAGTTGACAACTCCAGTGTCCAAAAAAAAGGAGGGCCCACTAGGGACACTTATAAGTATTTGCTGAATATCAAGTATCAGTTCAATGAGTGAATAAATGCACTTTGAGGATGTAAGGAGATAGGAAACAAAGAAGGGAAGAAAGCCGATAGAGGCTGTATTGAGCAGGTTTGCTATGAGCTGCTAGGGCTCTGGGAAGCTATGAGAGACTGTGAAACACATCTGAGAATTGTCCCACTAAAGTGCAAAGCCGCTGAGGGGCTAATCTTCCGTTCCTCGCTGATAGAGTGTCACTCCTAGGATGCTAAGTCTCAGGGACTTCCAATCTACCCATGGGGACCATGAGTTCCCACCGCCAGAGAACATCTTCAGGCAGAAAGGGAAGCTTGCTGAGTGCAGGGGAAGTCTCTACAGCTAAACGCCAAGGTACACCAACGTATAGGAGAAAAGCATCACCAGCGTCTGCTGCAACTAAGCCAACTGCCTCACGGTTGAGAAAAGGAGATGGGAGAAGTCACATAACTTATCCAAAGTCACACACAGAGCTTGTTAGGGACGCAACTTGAATGTGATTAGTTATGCTAACTTCCAGGCCAGCAATCTTCTATGCTGAGATTTCACTTTCTCCATGTGACAGTGTCTCTGGAAGACAGACTGTTATCTCTAAAGTGAACAAAATCACAATCGCTTACCTTCCAGCTCAAGGGTGCCTAGGTGGCTCCGTTGGTTAAGCGTCTGACTCTTGATTTCGGCTCAGGTCATGATCTCAGAGTTCATGAGTTTGAGCCCCACATTGGGCTCTGTGCTATTAGTACAAAATTCTTGGAATTCTCTCTCTCCTTCTCTTTCTGCCCCTCCCCCTCATGCATATGCATGTGCTCTCCTCCCCCCTCTCAAAAATAAATAAATAAACATTTTTAAAAATCCCAATTGCTTACCTTCTGGCTCTTATAAACACAGAAATTGTGTAGGATCCCAAATGTCTTGAATCTCTGACAATAAATGCCCCTTCTTTAGACTGCAAAACAAGACATTGTGTGTGCAAGTTTATTCTTCATTAGGAAGAAAGACAAACCTACATCTCAGGAACAAAATCCAAACCATACTGACTTACTATAAGTGGATAAAATTGTTTTCACAAATGTACGCAATCTTATCTCCCTTAAGTCACACTTATAACATAATTTGTAGTATATGTAAATATATATAAGTCGCATCTATATAATTGGGCCAAGAATTTGTAATGTATGAGTATTTTTACAACTTTGTGCCTGATTTTTCTAAGAAAAATTCTGCATTTGACAACCACGTTCCTCACCATTTAGTTATTTTTTGTTATATTGGTCAAAATAATAGATAAAAATAGCTGATGAATAGGAAGCACTCGAAGACAGTTTGACAGGTTGTATTTTGGAAGAAAAGGAACAACACGGCCGGTGGGGTGAGGGAAGCAGGGAGAAAGACATCTGGAAAAGTAGGTGATGGGAAAAGTAAGCAGAATCCATGGTGGGGATGGAAGGAGAATAAGCTTTGAGGGAGTCTGGAGAGAAGATCGGGGGAACCATTGTAGTTGCTACCAGAAGACAAGAGAGATGAGAAGAGAGTCGGCAGGAGAGAAGAATATCGTAAGTTTGACGTTAGGTTATGAATTGGATTCCGACTGACAGCCATCCTCTGGAAAACTCCAATACAGCGCTGTAAATTGGTTTCAAATGACTTCGAATGTTGTACTGTTTGGTTTGGGCTGTTTGTTTGGTATCGTAAAAGTTTTCACCTTTACTGAGTGTTACACTTGCGGAGAGGGAAATATCTCAGAAGCCTGCAAAAGCCGTGAAAGTTTACACTTACGAAGTGTCAATAAGTTGCTTGAGAACTGCCCAAACCAAACACCATGGTGTGACCCTCAGGGTGAACACAATACATCAAGCAGAGTCTTCTCTTCCTTCTAGATGCTTACCAGGGAACAAGCCTCATTTTCTGGTCATATGTTTAAACCAAAACTCTCGGGGCACCCGGGTGGCTCAGTCGGCTGAGTGTCTGAGTTCGGCCCAGGTCACAATCTCGTGGTTCACGAGTTCAAGCCCCCTGTTGGGCTCTGTGCTGACAGCTCAGAGCCTGGAGCCTGCTTCCCATGTCTCCCCCCCTCTCTCTGCCCCTCCCCAGTTCACTCTCTCTCCCAAAAATAAAAACATTAAAAAATTTTTAAACCAAAAAATCTCATAACCATTTAAAAGAATAAATATCGGGGCGCCTGGGTGGCTTAGTCGGTTAAGCGTCCGACTTTCGCTTAGGTCATGATCTCGCAGTTCGTGGGTTCGGGCCCCGCGTCGGGCTCTGTGCTGACTGCCAGCTCAGAGCCTGGAGCCTGTTTCAGTCTGTGACTCCCTCTCTCTCTGACCCTCCCCTGCTCACACTGTCTCTCTCTCTCTCCTAGAAATAAATAAAAACATTAAAAAATTTTTAATTAAAAAAAAAAAATAAATAAAAGAATAAATATCTAGAGGCACCTGGGTGGCTCAGTCAGTTAAGCATCTGACTTCAGCTCAAGTCATGATCTCATGGTTCGTGAGTTTGAGCCCCACATAAAGCTCTGTGCTGACAGCTCAGAGCCTGGAGCCTGCTTCAGATTCTGTGTCTCCTTCTCTCTCTGCCCCCCATCTCCCTCTCACGCTCTGTCTCTCTCAAAAATAAGCATTTAAAAACTTTTTAAATAATAAAAATCTACCTTTTATTGAAGTCCTACCATGTTCAAGGATTGTGTTACATAGCATAGGGGACAAAGATGTAAAAGACTAAGAGATAAAAAGCAAAGTTGTATGCACAGTATATATATGCATATATAACATGCATGTAATAAAGTTGTACATGTAGAGACCTCCTCTTCACAGTGGAAAGAGAACAAACAGCAGTCATGGCAACAAAGCAATAAAAGTAGAAATTAATAACAAGCTCCAAAGGAGACAGCGTCTACTAGGTAAAGTTCTCTTTGATATAACTCAAGGAAATCCAAATACAGCTAGAAAATAATAAGAAAACACTACATATCAGAACCTCTGCTATTCAATCCAAACAGTATTCAGTCTAATTATTTATATCAATAAATGAAGGAAATACAAAAATAAATGTATCCACCTCAAGAATTTAGGATAAGAACCAAGTAAAGAAAGAAATGAATAAAGACAAGAGCAGAAAAGAATAAACTCTAAAGGCAAAAGTATAATTAGAGACAGCAATTAAATTCAAAATCTGGTTATATGGGGAAAAACAATGAAATGCATAAATTGCTAACCCATGCAACCAATAAATAATGGGGAAAATCTATCAAAAAATAAGCCACAGGATCTAGAAAAAAAAAAGAACCATCTTGAACTTGAATGAAGTGAGTAATTAACTAGCAAAACATAAAATTCATCAAAATTGATTCCAGACTATCTACAAATGTTAATGGACCTCCTGAAAGTGAAAATGGATGAGGTTTTAGAAGAGCTGCAACATTAAAAACGCCACAGTGACAAACTGTAATGTTGCACGATCCCAGAGCATATGAAAAGAAGAAAGACTTCTCAATTTTGATACAAAATGGGTTTACAATCAACATCAACACAGCAAAGACTGTGCACAAAAGGGAAAATTACTAACAAGTATCACTTGGGTCCACACAAAGATCCTACCCAAATATTAACACACTGAGTCCAATAGCACAAGGGAACAATAACACACCATGTCTCAGAGGGATTACATACAGGAATGCAAAAAAACTTCAGTATTAGGGATTTTGTTCATATAATTCATCCTATTAATAGATCTGAGGAGAAAAATCCCATGAACATCACCGTAGACGTTGAAAGGGCATTTGAAAATTACAATTTCTAGTATCAGCTTTCTTTAAACTCTTGGTAAAATAGTAATATATATATGTACTTCCTGAACAAAATAGCCCTTATTTACCTTAGTCCCAAGTCCAGCATTAAGCTTCCTATGGAAATCATTCCAACTAAGATCAGAAAAAAGAAATGCCCACTGTCAGCACTGGTACTTAATGCTGTTCTGAGATAGCAGCTAATGCAACTAAATGAGAGGCAAAACCAAAACCAAACCAAACTAAAAAAGAAAGAAAGAAAGAAATACTGCATTAAATTGTAAAAGAGGGAGGGCACCTGCTTCGCTCATTTGGTTGAGCACCCGACTCTTGATTTCAGTTCAGGTCATGACCCAAAGGTCATGGGTTTGAGCCTTGTGTCAGGCTCCACAATGAGTGTGTAGCCTGCTTAAGCTCCCCTCTCTCTCCCTCTTCCCCTCGCCCCTGCTTGCTCACGCACACTCTCTCAAAAACAAAAATTGTTTTAATTAAAATAAATTGTGAAAGAGAATTTAAAATTATCACTGTTTGTGGTTGGTAAGATTCTCTACCCGAAATGCAGGAAAACCAACTAAAAATCTACTACAAATTTTTTTTTAATTCACCAAAGTCATCAGTTACAAAATTAATTCACAGAACTCAAGAGTTTTCACAGGTAAAAAAAAATACACTCATTTACAGTAGCAACAATAACAAAAAAATACCTTAAAATAAACTTAAATTTGCAAGAGCTATATGAAGAAAAATTTTAAGTGCTCCTAAAGAATACAAAGATGTTTCCTCCTCTCATTAGGTTTTCAATCCATCCAAGATTTATTTTTGCTTGAAGTAGGGACCTAATTTTAATGTTTTCTAGATGAATAATTAATATAGGGGTCCCAGAACAAATCAGTCCCCGAACCACACAGATTTGTAATGCCCAAACAATTTTCCCCAGATTGCTCTGTAAATTTAATGCATCAGTAGGAAGCTTTTTTAAACTAGGCAAAGTAATTATGAAGTTCATACATATAAAACGTATCTTCAGAATATTTCTGACAAAGAATAATGAGGGAGGTGAGCCACACCAAAGAAAGCCTCAGTATTTAAAACAGATAAAGGCAGGGGCGCCTGGGTGGCTGAGTCGGTTAAGCGTCCGACTTTTGCTTAGGTCATGATCTCGCGGTTCGTGGGTTCGAGCCCCGCGTCGGGCTCTGTGCTGACTGCCGGCTCAGAGCCTGGAGCCTGTTTCAGTCTGTAATTCCCTCTCTCTCTGACTCTCCCCTGCTCACGCTGTCTCTCTCTCTCTCTGTCCTAGAAATAAATAAAAACATTTAAAAAAAATAAAATAAAACAGATAAAGGCATCACATAAATTGACAAGTGGGTCAACAAAAGCAAGTAGTAAATCCAGACCTAGTGCAACACAGGAGTTGTGTTTAGGATGAGAGTGGCATCTCAAATCAATGCAGAAAAGGTAAACACTTGCTAACCAACCAGAAAAACAATAAAATCAGATCATAACTTATTCTATGTCAGAAATAATTATAAATCAATCAGACATGCATACATTAAAAATAAAACCACTAAGATAATCAAGAAACATGGGAATTTTTTTTTTTTAATAAAAGCTTGGAGGGGGTAAGATGATTCTAACCTGACACAAAATTTCTAGCTTTACAAAAATCTGTCTGATATATTCAAACACATAAAATTCAAAAACTATTCATGGCAAAAGATAATATTACAACAGAAAAACTGGGAAAAGTGTTGCCATATATCATAAAGAGCTAATTTCCTTAATACAGCTACAGAGGTCCTACAAATTGTGAAGAAAGCATTTTTTTAAAAAGCCAACTGAAAATTTTGCAAATGATACAAACAGAAATGGAGAGACAAAATGTATAAAATTTCATATATACGGAGATGCTTAGCATTCCTAGGGTAAGAGAAATGTAGCTGAGGGGCACCTGGGTGGCTTGGTCAGGTAAGCGCCCGACTTTGGCCCAGGTCATGATCTCACAGTTCATGGGTTTGAGCCCCGTGTAGGACTCTGCTGACAGCTCAGAGCCCGCAGCCTGCTTCAGACTCTGTGTCTATCTCTCTGCCCTTCCCCCGCTCATGCTCGCTCTCTCAAAAGTAAATAGACATTAAAATTTTTTTAATACAAATAATTTTAAAAAGAGAAAAATATAGTGGAAACCTATATGGAAATGAGATGTCAGAGAACATAGATCCATACGTTTCACTAAACACTTGCTGGAAAGGTTGTGGGGGAAATAAGCACCATTTACTGAAATTAGAAATGTACATTCCCTTTGACCCAGAATTTCTACCTTGGGGGATTTATCCTGCATAAATGCTCATAAAAGTTGTATACTACTTAGATTTTAATTAAATTTCTTAAATAAATTGTGATACGTCCAAAGTAAGAAATACTATGCAGGTGTAGAATGCATGAGGACACGTGAAAGATTCCTTCCCAATGTATATTGTTAAATGAGACAAGTAATGTACACAAGAGTATATATGTTACTATTTGTGTAAAAATAATGCTATAAGAAAGTATATTTCTATTTGTGTATGTATTAAGTATTTCTGAAAAAGCACAAAATAAACTAATAATAGAAGTTTGTCTTTGGAGAAGAGGATCGGTGACCTGGGGACAAGGATGGAAGAAAACTTCAGAATCTTTTGATTTTTAAACCATATGAACATACTGTCTGTTGAAATATGACACAGATAAAATGATAAGGTATTTCTATAAAAGTATATGCAATACATTTGAAAATAAATATAAAATAGGCAATTCTTCACATAAATATAAATTATCAAACATCACAAGAAAGAAAGGAAATTAAATCAGTAATCAAATATCTGATAGAGCAGCCTGTCCAAACTATTGTATAAGAGATATGCGCAACTTCAAGAACAAGTAACTTGTATTCAATATCAACTATTTTAAAGACTGGAAAAAGAGACAAAACCTCATGTCCTAATTCATTTTATGATGGTAGTATAGCCTTTATACTAAAACTAGACAAAGAGACTGGGAAATTAGAAGTCATCCCTCATGACCTTGTAACATGAGACCACTTAATTAGACTACATGCTTGTGTATTACCATATATGGGAGACAAAGAAGTAAAAAAAAATACATTAAGAAACTATGCCACGTGGCTTTCGGGGCTCAGTTCTTTGGCTACAAACCCAACTGAGCAGAGCCAGCAAAAATAAAGTTACTTCCTGGAAAGAAAAGCCTCGGTGTCACGACCGAGAATCCTGCTACATGTATATTTTTTTAAATGCCTCGTGACCAGGGCACCTGGGTGGCTCAATCAAGCATATAACTCTAGGTTTCATGACTTTGAGCTCCATGTTATGCCATGCGTTGACGGTGCAGAGCCTACTTGGGATTCTCTCTCTCTCCCTCTGTTTCTGCCCCTCCCGTGCTCACACCATCTCTGTCTCTCTCAAAATAAATAAATAAACTTAAAAAAAAAATTTAAATGCCTCATGACCATTAGGATTTAATCCAGATACATTAAAAAACAAATATAAAATATATAAATTATAAAAATAGTTTAAGATCTACGGAAAAAATATGTATATATTTTCAAATATCCACACACATAACACACATACACACGCATTTTAGATTAAGACCTAAGTATGCAAAGCAAATCTTTAAAGCATTTAAAAAATATATATAAATTCCCTTTTTTACTTCAGGAGAGAAAAGAATTTATTGTACCAAAAAAAGAAACAAGGAGAGAGATCATAAAAATGGAAAAAATTGACATTAACACATTTTAACATGTAAAATAAGAAAAGAACATGAAAAAAGTTTTAAGCCAGAAATTAGAAGAATATAGTGGTAACATAAAAGACTGGTTTTCAGAATATACTTTTAAATACATATTAACCAGTGGAAAAAGCAAACAACACTGTAATATAGAAAAATGAGCAATGGATATTAGCAGCCATGTAACAGCAGAGGATGCCCAACACACACATGAAAATCATTCAATGGAACTGTTTATCAAGGAAATGCACATTTTAAAATATACATACAGGGGACGCCTGGCTACCTCAGTCAATTAAGTACCTAACTTCAGCTTGGGTCATGATCGCACAGCTCATGAGTTTGAGCCCCACGTCAGGGTCTGTGTCAGATTCTGTGTCTCCCTCTCTCTCTCTCTGCCCCTCTCCCACTCGCACTCTGTCTCCCTCTCTCAAAAATAAACGTTAAAAATTTTTTTAATTAGGGGCGCCTGGGTGGCTTAGTCGGTTAAGCGTCCGACTTTCGCTTAGGTCATGATCTCGCGGTTCGTGGGTTCGAGCCCCGCGTCGGGCTCTGTGCTGACTGCCAGCTCAGAGCCTGGAGCCTGTTTCAGAGTCTGTGACTCCCTCTCTCTCTGACCCTCCCCTGCTCACGCTGTCTCTCTCTCTCTCTCCTAGAAATAAATAAAACATTAAAAAAAAATTTAAAAAAATACATTTAAAAAAAATTTTTAATTAAAAAAATATATGTGTATATATATACAATTTCTCAATGAATTGGACAAAAGTATGAAGCTACCAACTGTTGGCAAGAATGTAGGGAGCCAGTTTCTCATTTGTTGTTAGAGTATAACAACTTAGCACAAGTGCTTTGAATCATGATTTCAAAATATCTTGTAATGATAAATCCGCACATAGACTCTGACCAGATCATTTCTGGGTATAAGGAGAGAAACACTTGCCCTTGGGTACAAGATGATCTGCACAAGAAAGTTCTTAACAGTGCTGTTCATAATGCTAAGAAGTTAAAAACAATTTGAATGTTTTTTTAATACGTTTTGGTATACTCATAATGAAGTAGTATACAGCAGTTAAAGGACTGTGTTTGATCTTTATGTACCCATGTGAAAAAAAACAGAAATACAATGTTTCATTAAAAATTGGGGCGCCTCAGGGTGCCTGGGTGGCTTAGTCAGTTAAGCGTCTGACTTCAGCTCGGGTCATGATCACATGGTTTGTGGATTCGAGCCCTGTGACAGGCTTTGTGCTGACAGCTAGCTCAGAGCCTGGAGCCTACTTCTGATTCTGTATCTCCCTCTCTCTCTGACCCTCCCCTGCTCACACTGACTCTCTCTCTCTCTCTCTCTCTCTCAGAAATAAAACATTAAAAAAATTTTATAACAAAAATTGGGGCACCTGGGTAGATCAGTCAGTTAACCATCCGATTTCAGCTCAGGTCATGATCTCACAGTTTGTGTGTTCAAGCCCCGCATCTGGCTCTGTGCTGACAGCTCAGAGCCTGGAGCCTATTTCAGATTATGTGTCTTCCTCTCTCTCTTCCTTCCCCTGCTCATGCTCTCCATCTCTCAAAAATAAATAAACGTTAAAAAATTTTTTAAAAATCAACATACATATGATCTCCCTTATGTCAAATGTTAAAACACATAAAATAACACTACAGGTTGTTTATGCACATATATATGATAAAAATATAAGCACATGGACACAATGGGAACACACCCTTCTACTGGAGAGCGGGCAGGGATGAAACAGATGAGGGAAGGGATGGGTTTCAGTTGTATCTGCAGTGTTTTATTTTGTTAAAGAAAGTTATGGCCTAAAGTTGCCATTTGTGATATCTGGGTTATGGGTGGGAGCGGGGGGCGGGGGGGAGGGCGGGAAGGGGCTGTGCAATTAGCTGTTCTAGTCTTTGTAGGGAGGTGAGACCCTGGCTCTGTTGTGACTTCCTCTCAGCTGCAGAAGCTCTCAGTCTGACCCTGCCCAGCCCCTGTGATCTTGCGACCATATGACCTGCGACTAACTTACTTCCTATGGACCTGCTAGAGACCTTGGCTGCTCCAGTTCTGCCTACTGACATCACTTTACAGAAGTCCACCTGCCGCCACCATGCCAGAAGAGCACTGCACTTGCTGCCACGCCCCCTTTCCTCCTAGCCGTGGAAGCCAGGCCTGACCTCCAACCTCCAATCACTGCCCGAGACTGAGTCTGTGTCCTCAAACTCTGTCTATCCCCCTGCTAGGAACTGGACCTTTGCTGTGTCCTGAGCCATTCCTGGCATTGACTTTTTAATTACAGAACTGATTCTTTCTCACTCATATTTCTAGATTTCCTCAACATCCGACAGCGGTACAAAATGACACACACACCTCTTCCCTAGTTTCTAGGTTTGACTCTACATTTGCCCACAGTTCATACTTACCGTCCTTTGGAAACTGCGTGCACTTTTGTTTTGTTTTGACCTAAAAGAGCAGTTTTGATCTGAGTTTGATATTTTGCACCCCCCAATCTTCCTTCTGTTCCCAAAGAACAAAGAAAAAGCAGCACTGTGTATTTTTCTATATTTGTGTTTTTAAGAAGCCTTAGCTAAGCTTATGAAGACAGAGTGTCTATTTTGCTGCCTGAGACACAAAGGCATATAGGCAATTCAAATATAGACTCTTCTGGCAGAATGCACGTGGGAGCGAATGAGCAGTTTCAGTATGGTGGAGTTGAAATCATTTAAGGAACAAAATATTACCAAAATGACAATGAAAGTCCATGAAAAACATGATCTGATACAAATACATCTGCTTTACAGCTTATCAGAAAATGTGCAGTAGAGCTAAAGTTGTAGTAATTTTAGAACGGTAAAGAACAGGAAGAAAAAACTTTCTAGTTGGGTCACATCTTCATCATGCACATCTCTCCAAAATTCTGAAAATATTCACAAGTTATTCATAAATAAACTGAGTTACCTCTTGTCTCAAAATGCGTTCTGCCTGATTTCTGGTAATGTTTCTATGATACCACCTGTAAAGGCAACAAAAACACTTTAAAAATGTTATATTCCATTTTTTTATTACTGAAGAAAAATCCCTTCGTTTCCTTCATTACTAAAAACTTTACTCCAGAACTAATCTTAGGGAGTTGAGTGCTTTTTTTCATTCCAATAAACAACAACATGCTATTATGTGTCATTGATTTAGGGTAATACAGTTCTATTAATTGTAAGCCAAAATCTAATTTATTCTATCATATCTTAATTCCACTTTCTGACACATAGTATATGATTTTGAGTGATTTAATCTCCTGAAAATTTCCATGAAAGGTATATGGTTAAGAAGGTATCATCTTCAATAAACATTTACTGAGCATTGGTAGACAAACTAAAAAATACCCATTTCTTTTTTCGTTCTTGGGAACTTCTATTTGCATGCTTTTATATATGCTGTGTTACCTTTCCTAGATTAAAACTCACTCTGACCCAACTGATCCCCCCTGCTAAGTATGTTAGCTTGTAGTGAAGTTAGTGGTTTAATAACGTAAATGGAACAACTAAGTATGTTGCTCTGTTCCACACACTCTCCTGTTCGCCCCCCCACCCCCCATACTAAGGTTCGGCCACACTGGGATTCTCACTTTCCTCAAATCCACCAAGCCCCTTTCTGCCTCCTGTCTTGCTATTTCCTCTGTATGAGACACTATCATTAAATGTATAAGAACTACTCATAGGAAATATAGTTAAGAAAGAGTATAATTGAAACCTATAGTTTGGTATGACATGACCTAGTCGGTAAGCAAATGTTGTACAGGAAAGAGAGAGGAAATGGTAGAAAAAGTGAGAGAGGGAAAAAATGGAAAAGCTTTCATTTAAAATAAGGTTTTTAAAAAGGAGTTAATGTAATATTACCAGAAATGCTATTTTTGTGGACAGCGGAAGGAAGAATGCATACGTAACCATGCACTGAGTCACAGGGGCGGGGGGCGGGGGGGGGAGGCCAAGTGGTGGCCACATGAAACTGCTATGTCTGACTTTGAGGATGGAGCCCATCATATCATGGGGACTTCCCCTAACCTGCAGTAGTAAAAAGCTACCAATAAATTGGAATGGTCAGGCATAAAACATACTAAGGGCCTCACGTTGAAAATGAACTTTAAAAAAGATGAAGCATAGAGAAGGGAGAATGATAATAGGTGATTGTAGACAAAGTAATTGGACTACTTATCACCAGTGGGAACAAGAGTTAACTGTGATGTGAAACTGTGAATATCATACAGTACTTTTTAATGAATTCAGTATTTTTTAAGGAATTTCAGGATGAGTCTGAGACCTCTTTGTGTAGAAAGAAGAAATTTTCTCAAAATGAATGAGACAGAGTTAAAGACCCAGGGGATGAGTTTAAAGGTGCCCCCACTGACTAATTTGTGAAATTTGGGGCTAAAAGGAAAACAATGATTATCACTCACTAAAATACATTGAGGCTATGAAAAGCCAAGACTTCATAATGATACTCACAAAGGGAAAAGTTTATATAAATTGTTTTTTTCTAAATGTTGCTCACTTGCTATCACATTGGTGTTAATTTTGTTGTTTCATACTTATTTGTTATAGTGATACATGTAAGTGAATATAGTAATTTCGCTTAAATATAAATTAAAAATTCATCCATGTGTGGATGTCATTAGAATGACTTCAAAGAGGGGCACCTGGGTGGCTCAGTTAGTCAAGCGTCTGACTTCAGCTCAGGTCATGACCTTGTGGTTCATGAGTTCAAGCCCCGCATCAGGCTCTGCTGACAGCTGGGTGCCTGGAGCCTGTGTCTCCCTCTCTCTCTGCCCCTCCCCTACTTGCGCAATGTCTCTCTCTCTCTCAGTAATAAAACAAAACGTTAAACAAATTTTAATTTAAAAAAGAATGACTTCAAAGTAGTAACAGAAGAGCCAGATAGAAGTATATGATGAATTTAAGATCCTTTAAAATAATGCAGAATTTTATCAGTCAGAAAAGAGATTAGATGGATGAGACATAGAAGAATATGTCTTCTACCGTGGGGGCACGGTATTTCAGAATTTCATCTGGTTAAATCAGACATTGAAAGAAGAGTTCTGTGGGGTGTTTTAATAGGTAAGGCTGCAACTCTTATATCTAGACAACGCTGATTGTAAAACTCAACCGGAATGATGTGGACAGTGGGCTTGGGGTAGAGCTTTTACCAACATACAAAAAACATCCAAAAATAAAAAAAGAAAAGCCATCCAGCATGTCCTACTGTTGCTGAGTACAAACATCTCATATACACATAAGCTTCAGGTACCCCGTTCCAATCTCTGAATCAACAAATAACAATGTTGTGGTCTTGAGTTTCCAACCTAAAAACCCTATTAGACCTAAGAAGGCAAAGCTGCTTCTCTTAGTGATTTTCTAGCCCTGAGAAGATTAAGCATTCCGTAGAAAGATAATGAAATAAATCAGACTTATACTTCTGTAAAATTCAGAATAAGCAATATGCTTGATATTTATTTATTTTAATTTTAAAAATTTGTAATGTTTTATTTACTTTTGAGAGAGAGAGAGAGAGGCAGTGTGAGCAGGGGACAGTCAGAGAGAGAGGGAGACACAGAATTCAAAACAGGCTCCAGGCTCTGAGCTGGCTGTCAGCACAGAGCTCGACGCGGGGCTCGAACCCACAAACCGTGAGATCATGACCTGAGCCGAAGTTGGACTCTTAACCAACTGAGCCACCCAGGTGCCCCACAATATGCTTGATTTTTAAAGATTCTACCATTTTAAGGGGTGCCTGGGTGGTTAAGTCAGTTAAGCCTCTGACTCTTGATTTCAGCTCAGGTCATGATCTCATGGTTCATGAGTACGAGCCCCATGTTGTCGGGCTCTGCACCGATAGCCCAGAGCCTGCTTAGGAATCTCTCTCTCCCTCTCTCTCTGCCCCTCCTCTGATCACACGCAGATGCCCACATGCACGCGCACTCTCCCTCTCTCTCAAAGCAAATAAATAATCATTAAAAAATTTAAAATAGCTATAATTTTAAGTGAATCTCACATAGTAGGTTTTTGCCTCTGGTTTCAAATGCGTAATTAATTTTTAACTTACAATTTGAAATTTACGCAAATTTGACTTTTTAAAATGATGTTTGTACGGGTAACAGAACTTGGCTTACCACATTTAAGTTTAATTTCTTAGACTTCCAGGGTCATATGTGGACTTACAAAGGGCTACTAAAAATTGCAAATTTGCCCTGTCAGGCATGTACAATGTTTAAACAGAAAATTGGATTTATTCAGTCTAGTAATGCAAGTGAAATGTTTCAGGAAATTTCATTAACTGAGCTTATAAAAGAGCTGCTTGTTTAAGGACACTGTGTGTCGAGTTTGAATTACTCCTTTAGATCTGTAAACAATATATCAAGATTTGCAAGTTAAATTTGAAGGCTTACTGAAAACCAGGTTTTCACATTGTAATGTTGATAGTTTGGATATTAAGTTAAAACCAAAGCAGCCATAAATATTTCAGAGTATAAAGATTCCCGAGACGTCAAAGGCCCACACAAACAGAAGCATTCCTTCCCCCCTCCAGCCCTGAGGACTTCCTCCTACCTTTAGACCTCAAGTCACTTCCTTATGAGGTCTTCCCAACCCCACGCTCTCATCTAAATTATATCCCCTTTACCACTGATTTGTCCCAGTGTCCATACTGTTCCTTCCAAAGGCCAAAATTTGAAATTTTATACTTGTGAATCTGAGGTTGGGTAATGTCTACTCCCCCCCATAAAACTGTAGGTTCTGTGAACAGGGACTGCTTCTACGCCTTCCATGTTGTATCTCCAGGGCCTAGAGCAGCTAACGTCTGGTACATCAGAAGTGTACAGTCAGTAAAGATTGAATAGGGTGAAGTGACTCAGTGCCTAAAGTAACGATGAAATGTAGTACATCTCTGAGAGCAGGCAACCTAAAATTCTCTTCCTGTTAGCTTCAGAGTTCCAGAATGTATCAAGTATTTACTATGTCCTATATGAGATAGGTATTATGGTTCTCAGTTTTCATAGCATGTAGAGGTTTACAGACGTTCGGTAACTTTGCCCAGAGGCCAAGCATTAGTCAGAGGTGCTGTCGGGATTTGAACCCAGATTTCTCCAGTTTCTTTCATTTTTTAAAGATTTATTCATTTTTGAGAGAGAGAGAGAGCAGGGTGGGCAGGGGCAGAGAGAGAGAGGGAGACACAGAATCTGAAGCAAGCTCCAGGCTCTGAGCTGTCAGCACAGAGCCCAGCCTAATGCCAGCCTCGAACCTACACACTGGGAGATCATGACCTGAGCTGAAGCTGGACACTCAACAGACTGGGCCTCCCAGGTGCCCCATAGATTTCTCCAGTTTCAAAGCCCACAGCACACTATTTCCAACTAAAGCAGTAATCTCTACACAGTTATTAGAACAGTGCTTGGCATTTAGTAAGTGGTTGATATATTTTAATGATTTATATTGATAATTACTATATCTATATGTTAATAAACTCCTTTAAAAAGAAACAGGAACAATTAATTTTCTCACAATTGGAGTAATTAAAGAACATGACTTTTAAAGACATATAAATCAAAGCCAAGAAAATGAGATGACTATTGTAAGTTCAGAGCAGTTTAATTCAAATTACCCAATATCTACAGTATAAATAAGCTACAGGCTCCAAACCTTGGCTTAACGAGGGAAGTAGCAAGCAAATTTGTCAATCATGAAAGGAGGGAAAGACACATTGTTGGTTAGTGAGTGTCCATTCACTAACTACCAGGCACTGTGTTAGGTACCTTCACATATAACTCCTTTAATCTCCTGGAAGTTCTGAACTGGGTTTACGGTATAGAAGGAAAATCTTCTTTTTCTAATTTTTCTTAATAGGACATTTTCGAAAAGAACTTCCCCTGACCTGGCATTCCAGGAGACTACGATGTTGGGCAGCTCCCACTAGGGGCAGTGGTGAGCCCCCTGAGGGGTAGGCTGGACCGATGGTAGCTTATAGTGGAATTGTGTTCTTAGGACAGGGTGTTCAGCCACCTGAGGGCTTTATCCTATCGAGTGGAGACTCGAATTTCCCGGTAGAGCTAAATGACTTGGGTCAAGAGAGGGGGCATGACAAGCTGAGTGAAGGAAGGAGAAGAGAGATCTGTGATGGCAGTAAGGAGGGTGACTTGGGAGAGAGAATACAAGTAGCTAATGGAGAAGCCTGGTAAAGTCACGTGGATGAGTCATGTGTCCTGTGGTCATCCCTTTCTCCCCTCTAATGAAGTCTACATTATTCACCAATGCTTTCAGAACTGGATCTGCTTGGGGTGCCTGGGTGGCTCAGTTGGTTAAGCGTCCGATTTTGGCTCAGGTCATGATCTCACGGTTCGTGGGTTCGAGTCCCCCGACAGGCTCTGTGCTGACAGCTAGCTTGGAGCCTGCTTCTGATTCTGTGTCTCTTTCTCTCTCTCACCCTCCCCTACTCATGCTGTCTCTCTCTCTCTCAGAAATAAATAAAACATTAAAGATTTTTTTTAAAAGAATTGGATTTGCTTTAGGGGAGAGATATACTGAGTCTGGCCTCCAGGTGGACTTAAGTTAGTAACAAGGCAGACACCTGGGGGCTGGGGCGGGGGCTGGGGCAGGGGCTGTCATTCAATTTCTATTTGCTGTGGGGTTCTCGGAGAAGCACCGGTCTCAAAGTCTCAACTCACATCACCTACCGCCACCTGCTGGAAGTATGTGCTAATTACAAAGCCAGTATCTAGGTTGCACGGAGGGCAATCAAAGGCGAAAACTGCAAACCTGAATTTATAAAAGACCAGCACTGCTCCCAGCCCGCTACACCCTTCCTGTAAATTACTTTTGCAGCCTCAGTTTCTGATCTGCAGAATGAGGGGCTAGAAAAGTGACTCCTAAAACCTCCATCTTCCAAATGTATCATTATAACAAAACTAGATTTCTAAGCAGAACCCTAGGGAACAAGCCAAAAGCTACCCGCAAACTGCAGATTAGCCTACTTCTCATCTTCAGCTATTTCTACAGCGTTTCCCAACACGAGCCAAAATGTAGTGGTGTGTCTTTACATTGGTTCCGTTTACCACACATTAAACAATCAACGTCATTTTTGAGATAATTATTTTTCCATTTAGGACATATAATAACAAGATGAGGGCTTCATTTCCAGGCTGTCACTGTTAAAACAAACCAAAAAAAGTGGCCATACAAAACAAAACCAAAAAAGAAGTTGAAGAAAAATGAGTTTCTGAATCAACCATTAAAAGGATTGAAGATTGGGGCACCTGGGTGGCTCAGTTGGTTAAGCGTCCAACCTCGGCTCAGGTCATGATCTCAAGGTTGCACTGGGCTCTGTGCTGACAGCTCAGAGGCTGGAGCCTGCTTTGGATTCTATGTTTCAGTCTCTCTCTGTCCCTCCCCCACTCACGCTCTGTCTCTCTCAAAAATGAATAAACGTTTAAAAAAAGCACTAAAAAAAAAAAAAAAAGGATCGAAGATCTCTCAAGCTAAAAGCAACCAGATGTATTACTTTCTTTTCCTTTTCTAGACCAAAATCAGCATCGATACTCGTAAGCAGCCCAAAGGTATCTGATTTTCATAGATTAACCATAGAGCATATTTTGGAGGAGACTTACTCATATATTTCTAAATTGGTTGGTTTGTTTTCAGTCACATAGTTGCTTGGGATTAAGCCTTCATTCCTACAACAAAAGACAAAGCAACCATCAAAATGCTTGTCATTTTTGTGGCATTATGTGACAACAGTCTTTTTAAAACCTCACGGACATAGGGGGAAATCAAACTTGTTTTACTGATTAAATTGCTAAATGAAAAAGAAAGGGTTTTCATGTCCACATTCAACCAAAATCTCTGTGTGATAAATACTACGATTCTGACTTATAATGTAAGTAGTTTCAGATGTTTTATGACACCAGAATTCTTCAAAGAGGAAAAGTGGTACTTACGTGATCACTGGGATGTCACAGTGACTCAATTTAAAACACAGCAATCACAAAGATATCGACATAATTCTTTTTAATTGCTGCAGGATAGATTGAATGGATATTCCAGTTAAGCCATGTTCCTATTCCAGCAAAGATGCACAGAAATACACACACATGCCTTCTTGTGCACAGGGAAAAGTATTTGTCTAAGACAGATGGCAAGAAGGGAAATTGCTCAGTCACCAAGTACGTGCATCTCCCAGAAGATACAGCAAATCGCCGTTGAAGGAAAATAAACCAATTTACACACCCATCAGGGGGGCACGGGTTTCTCTTTTTCTATACCTTCACCAACAAAATTTGAAGTTATGAAATTACAAAAAGATCTCCATGACATTATTGAGAATACAAGCAAGGTGTAAAACAACGAATAAAGCAGGGTAAGGAATTAGGTTAACTAAGTCTGCAAACAATAACATATATTCAATATGTGCATGAAAGTATAATGAAAGGCTTCTAGAAGGAGACTCACTGAGTTAATAATGGTGCTTGGGTTAGGGGGTGAGGCAAAGCAGGGATTTGGCATTCTTTATCATGGCTGCATATTATAAAAAATGATATTTACTTTTTAAGTCTGAAATTAAAAATTAATTTTTTTTTTTTTAGGTCTGAGTCATACCAATGTCCACCTGCTGGAGGGTTAATTACACCGTCCTGAACCTACTCATACCTTTTTGCCCACAGAAAAGTCTCTATCACATGTTGAGTCTAAACTAAAAACTGGTGGGGCACCTGGGTGGCTCAGTCAAGTTAAGCGTCCGACTTCAGCTCAGGTCATGATCTCACAGTTAGTGGGTTCAAGCCCCATGTCGGGCTCTGTGCTGACAGCTAGCTCAGAGCCTGGAGCCTGCTTCAGATTCTATGTCTCCCTCTCTCTCTGAACCTCCCCTGCTCATGCTGTCTCTCTCTCTCTCTCTCTCTTTCAGAAAGAAATAAAAAAACATTAAGAAAATTAAACTAAAAATTGGTAAGAGAGCCAAATTATCAGGAAAATACAATTAAGTGAAGAGGTATATAATATAGATACTTCTAATACTTATATACATATGGTCTCTAAATCCTGACAAAGAATAGAGGTCAAAGTCAGCATTCTCTCCCAGGCAGCCCAGAGACCCCTCAGAATTGGGTACCTCACACTCCAGTCAGGCATGGATAATCTATGTACCCCCATGTTCACTGCAGCATTATGTACAATAGCCAAGATATCAAAACAACCTAAGTGTCCATTGATGGATGAATGGATAAAAGAAAGAATATTTTTGGTCAAAACAGGAGAAAATCTTGCTATTTGCAATAAAATGATGGATCTCAAGGGCATTGTGCTAGGGAATAAGTCAGGTGGAGAAAGGCAAATACTATATAATTTCACTTATATGTTGCATCTAAAAAAATTTTTTTTAATTAAAAAAAAACAAGCTCATAGATACAGAGAACGGACTGGTGGTTGCCAGAGACAGGGAGGAGGAGGTGGGTGAAATAGGTGAACGGGGTCAAAAGATACAAGTTTCAGTTATAAGGTAAATAAGTCATGGGATGATTAAACCCCATAGTGACTATAGTTAATAATACTATGTCGCATCTTTGAAAGTTGCTAACAGAGTAAATCTTAAAAGTTCTCATCACAAGAAAAACATTTTTGTAACTATGCATGGTGACATATGCGATCATTTACACATATTGTGATCATTGCACAAATATATGTTGAATTATTATGCTGCATACCTAAAACCAATATAATGTTATATGCCAAGGATATCTTTTTTTTAACATTTATTTTTGAGAGACAGAGAGTGAGCAGGGGAGGGCAGAGAAAGAGGGAGACAGAGGATCCAAAGCAGGCTCCAGGCTCTGAGCTGTCAGCCTAGAGCCCGACACGGGGCTCGAACTCACAAACCGTGAGATCATGATCTGAGCCAAAGTCGGCCACTTAACCGACTGAGCCACCCAGGCGCCCCTAATGATATCTTAATAATAATCGTTAAAAAAAGGTAAGGAAAGAAAACTCAGAAAGGGAAACTCAGAGAGCATAAGTGGCTTGCCAAAGGACACACAATAGTAAGTGACAGCGTCCGGATGTGAAGCCAGGTATATGCACTGCTGTGACTGCCTGAAATCCAAGTGCTCTAATGCTCTCTCATACAGATAAGAGGTGTGGGGCCATGTTCTACTTCATGCAGAAGGAAATAAACCTAAATAAAAGGAGCCATAGTGTTTATATTTCAGGAGTCTTCAGAGAATAAAAGAAGAATTTGATAAGGACCATGGCATCACTCTTACCCTAAACAGTCTCTTGCCTTCCACCAGTGAGGATTATACTTCTCCAATATCACGTATTCCTCTGCTCGCTTTAGTGCCAAATCACACGGCTCTCTGGGCACAAAATCATACAGTGCTTTTACTTGGATCTTCTCTTCAGTAACCTCAGAGGGTGGGAGGGGAGGCAGTGGCTTGCGTTTTGATGGCTGCACGTGGCCTCTGTTGGACTGCAAAAACCAAGGAGTGATTTGCTGTACTCTTGTTTTAGCAATGTGTACTAAAAAAGAATAGAGATACAACCCTTTGGCGTGCTGCCCCAATTCTCCTATCCGGTTGCACCAAAGCAAAAGCCAGGGTGGTGTAAACATAGGAAATGACTATCAAACAACTTTTAAATCCAGAAACACATTCGCCCTTCTGTAAATTTTCAAGATCACAAATTCTCTTGACAGAATTGTGCTGGATGTTTCTCTCTCTCTCTCTCACTTTTTAAATTAGCTCTATGCTCAAAATGGGGCTCGAGTTCACGACTCTGAGATTAAGAGTTACGTGCCCTGTGGACTGAACCAGCCAAGTGCCTCCGGATATTTCTTAAGCCACAATTCTTAAAATTTGAATTCTACCCCAATAGTTTCACTTCATTTTATGGGTTTTTTCCTTCTTGAAAAATAAAGAAAAGAAAAACAGCCCTTCCCTTTCACACACCATCAGCTTGTGTTTGGATTTATGACACGTCTTAAGAACACTATTTTCTCTAACACCGAACTGAAAATTAATCCTGGGTTCACAAAGGGCAAGAGCCAGAACACATTTCCCCCCATTCACTGTCCAGTTTCAAGCTCTACCCAAACATAGCAGCGTTGGCTATTTTAACTGGTCTTTTTCTCTTGTGCTTTCTTCTAAGACATTCACTCACTAAGCATTTATCGCACACTTGTTATGTGCCGAGCATGATTCTGAGCGCAGCAGCAAACACTGTCTTGAGGCGAACAGACCCTAAAATGCAAGCTTCCTCAGTTCTTTCTCCCTCAGCAAGATGATACTCACTCGCTTCTTACTTGGCAATTCGCTGAACCATAGCCTGCGACGCTGAGTGTATCTTTCTGAAAATTCTTCATCTTTGCTTAGGCTTATTTGTGTTCTTACGTGTCTGAGATTGAAAAACAACCATAATTACAAATGATTATCTGCATTCAGGTGATATCCGCTGACTTCACTAGATTGTTCTCAAAATTAGTAGGAAACTCCAGGTCTTTTTCCAACCTCCTTCTTACTTAGAAGACTTCCTAACTTCATTTCCATGGGTCAGTCACTACCTCTCAGAACTGCGTTTTCCTTATTGAGGAGCTAGAGATGCTAAGGGCATATAGAGTTGCTATAGAATAAAAGTGAAGAATGCAGAGCCTGGTGCATATTAAGGGCATAAAAAGATAATCATGATAACGAAAAACTTACTCTGCATCAGGCACAGTGTTTATCATTTGACATGCATTACTTCATTTGATGGTATCCATTGTTATAAATAGACACGGTGTCATGATTAAGAACCGGAGTTTGAATACCAGCTCTACCATTTCATAGTGTGACTTGAGGAAGCAACAGAATCTCTCTAAGCCTCAACCCCTCATCTGTAACATGGAGATGGTAAAAACTATAGGTGTTTTTGAAAGACACTTGAGCTAATAAATGCAAACCTCTTAGCACAGTCTGACATAGAGGACCTCCCATTAAATGCTAGCTATTACTATTATCAAGCTACTTTGGATTTATTCTATACAATAAATACAGAGAGTCAAAATTTTGCTGGGCATCAAAGTGCAAGACACGCTGATCATTTGGGGGAGATATTCAAATAAATAAGGCAGGATTCTTGCCCTTAATGTGTAAAAATTACATAGTGGAACACAGGTATGTAAACGGCATACACACAAATAAATATTAAGTAGAGAACCAAGACACAGGCTGTAGGAATGCAATGGAAGGAACAATTAAAGTCAAAGGGATCCAGGATGTATCATGGAAGAGCTGAAATTTGACTTACGCCTTTAAATCAGTGGGCACTCAATGGGGAGGAAACGGTAGAAGGGTTTCCCAGGCAAAGGGAACAGCAGATACAAAGAGACACGGAGACTTAATAGACAGTAAAGAAACAGAATGAGGGGCGCCTGGGTGGCTCAGTCGGTTAAGCGTCCGACTTTCGCTTGGGTCATGATCTCGCGGTTCGTGGGTTCGAGCCCCACGTCGGGCTCTGTGCTGACTGCCAGCTCAGAGCCTGGAGCCTGTTTCAGAGTCTGTGACCCCCTCTCTCTCTGACCCTCCCCTGCTCACGCTCTCTCTCTCTCTCTCTCTCCTAGAAATAAAACATTAAAAAAAATTTTTTTTAAAAGAAAAGAAAAAGGAACAGAATGAATTAATTTCCAAGAAGTTGCCCCTAGAAGTAGACTTACCGCTTCTGCACGGAACAGCAGCAACAGCAGCAGAAAATCGACTGGATGGTATTATCTGAAAAGCACATCATTGTGAGAGAGCCGTTAGTCCATGACATTGGATAGATGAGGCTGGTGGAGGAAATTTTCGAGGGCAGGAGGGATATAAATTATTATAAAGCATATGCTAGGTCTTGACTATGCCCTTCTTTACTAGTGGAAGGATGAGAAACTGTCACTAAAGCAAAAAGAAGTTACTGGCATCCTGGCCAGTGTGGTTTCCCTTCTCAGGCTCTTCTCCCCAGTCTGGTTTGTGCATTTCCTCAGTCTGTGAATGATAAGTGACCACTGTATTCTACTTTACCTTGATCAGGGCTAATGACAGCTAATAAGTGTAAAAAAGAACATGATTCAAAAAGCAATGTTCTCCTAGAAAATGTTAGCAGGGATTTTCAATCAGATCCATCACATTTCTTTTAAAACTATTTTAATATTTTATTATTTAATATTTTATGTCCATTGAACCTATTTCCCAGTCATCCCTTTCTCATATTAACACCTGAAAATGAAGCATTAAGGAGCAGAGTATGTCAGACATGAGTTTTGAGGTTAGACAGACCTGGGTTTGAACCTTCACCATGGGGCTGCTTTTATCTGGGATGAGTTCTTTTATTTACTCTTCCAAGTCTTTGCTTTCCTGTCTGCAAAACCAAGGTAATCATACCTTACACCTTAGAGAAGGCTTACAAAGCAGAAGTTAATCTCTAACTTTGCGGGCTTGGGGAAGTTACTAAACTGTTTTTTAAGTTTCCTCATCTGCAAGATGGGAGTAATAGACACTTAGTATGAAAGAGTACTGTGAGGGTTAACTGAATCAATTCATGGAAAGCACCTAGAACAATGCCAGGTATATAGGAAGAGGGTAATCGAGAAGAGCTATTATTACTATAGGGTTGTTGAGAAGATTAAATTAGCCATCATCCTGGGAAATTAGATGAGGGGTTCAAACAGAAGATACCCAGTACAGTCCACCCCTCAGCATCTGGTCTGTCCCCCCAGAGCAGGGGATGCAATGGAGTCCCATCAGTCAGCATGTTATCACCAGGTGATATCAGTGTGGTCATACTTCCACCTGAAACTTTGTAAATTAACCATTAGGATTCTTTTTTATAATTTGTTTAATGTTTGTTTTTGAGAGAGAGACAGAGACAGAGCATGGGTGAGAAGGGGCAGAGAGAGGGAGGCATAGTATCCGAAGCAGGCTCCAGGCTCTGAGTTGTCAGCCCAGAGCCCAACGTGGGACTCAAACTCACAAACTGTGAGATTATGACCTGAGCTAAAGCTGGAGACTTAACCAACTGAGCCACCCAGGCGCCCCAACCATTAGGATTCTTTAAGTAAGGTAGGGAAGGAAATAAGGAGAGAAGAAGAGTAGCATAAAACATAGCTGCTACAATTCCCACGACTAGAGCTGTGCTGTCCTAAGTTGATCACAGATATGCTCTATCACCACCCATCCTATGTTTCCCTTTGCCTCAGTCAACACTTGGGCTGAAAAAGGTGCTTTATCTAATGAAATAACCCAAATGTTCATTCCTGTGGGATCTGGGTCCTTAGCTGGTCTTGTCTCTATAGGCTGTTATAATTTTCCACTGACCAGGACCATTATGAATATTGGGAAATAACGCTAGTAAATTCCTTGGGTTTTGAAGTCCTCTTTGTCTTCTCTGTGAAGAATCAATCCAACTTCTTCCTGGTAATCAGGATACTCATCTCAGCTACATTGACCCCTTGCTGTGCCTATGGATTCAGTGACACAAGGAATCCAAAAATGCCAGAGGGCAGTCTCAACTTCTGGTGTTCCCTAAGAAGGAGATTCTTCTCTTGGGCACTGAAATCTCCAAACCCACCAAACTCAAGATCACAGGTAAAGAACAATATGCCAGTGGGTTATTAGGTAAAATGGTGAAAAAGGCCACTCCAAACTCCACTCCTTAGTTCCCCAACTTATGCATCCTGGCTACACATTTGTTGTGGTTTAAGACATTTATCTATAGGATACCACTCCAACACTGTAAGTTGTTATCTTCCCGATGTCAGAGTAACAGACCCTTTAGCAGGCTATTTCTCTGGTTAAGCCAGGTGCTTCTGAATCATGGGACATGATGCTTAAGAATATTCAGGGGCGCCTGGGTGGCTCAGTCAGTTGAGCATCTGACTTCAGCTCAGGTCGCGATCTTAGTTTGTGAGTTCGAGCCCCACGTCGGACTCTGTGCTGACAGCTCAGAGCCTGGAGCCTGCTTTGGATTCTGTGTGTGTGTGTGTGTGTGTCTCTCTGACCCTCCCCCACTCATGCTCTGTCTCTCTATCTCTCCTTCCCTCTCAAAAATAAACATTAAAATAAAAAAAAAAAGAATATTCGGAGAACCGCTGAACAAACACAAACAAAACTGAGAAAAGGCAGCAGAGTATGTTAGACGTGGATCATTTTGTGGACCTCTGATTTTATCTTTCCATTCTGTCCTCATTCCAAGAGTTTCAACCATAATCCTCTCCCCCAGATCTTGTCACAAATCTCCTGACCTTGTTCTTTCCGTGTTCCTGACTAGCAGGCCAACTTTTTTTGCACTGCCCATTAGGTATTGCAGATCAATATCTCATACTATCTCTTCCTAATGAAGGAAGCAAACTGATGCACTTTTTGGCATGCTGGGAGGATTTTATTTCAGCGCTTTCTTTCGGGAGTCCTCTGAACGTGGCTATAGCACAATGGCTGTATATTTTCCCTTCCATATATGCTTAGGATGCGGATCAATCTAGAAATCAGGTTTGATGAGGACCTCCTCCAGAGGCCCCTCATGTGACTGAAGGAGAAGCAGAAAGAACAGGCACCATGTACATATAAGGCATCTGCTCCTGAAGCTATCTTGAGCCTTCTAGATCTACTGGGGCCTACTTACAAATAAACCACTTCCACATTAAGATGAATTACTGCTATTCATACCTAACTTTATGGTTCAATGTATCAGGTAACACTGAGCTCATGATAGGCAGTTTGAATCACCTAAATATTTCATGATCCATGGTTGACCGTTTAGTCTTCACTAGGAGCACACTACTAGCTATTTTCTTTTTTTAAAAAAATTTTTTAATGTTTATTTTTGAGAGAGAGACAGTGCGAGGAGGAGGGGCAGAGAGAAAGGGAGACACAGAATTGGAAGCAGGCTCCAGGCTCCGAGCTGTCAGCACAGAGCCTGACACGGGGCTCAAACCTATAGACCGTGAGATCATGACCGGAGCTGAAGTCGGAAGCTCAACTGACTGGAGCCACCCAGGCTCCCCTGGCCAGCAGCTATTTTCAAACTAAAAATAATTATCAGCACAGTGTTAAGGCATCACTCCAAATTCCTGGGGGGTTGTGCTGATTTTTATCCTGAGACTTTAGAGAAGCTCCACGCAGCTAGCATTTTGCACTCCATTCCAGGCTCCTGCCGATGAGAATAAAAGGAATTGATAATTGAGTTATTTCCCCCAGCAATAAAGCTATCCTTGGGCCTCTAAATAGATGACCAAATAAATCTCAGATCCAATTTTGACTCTTTCCTGGAGCCACTTCTCATACTCATTACTGTAGCAGTCAGGGATCCAATATGAAACATGACATTTTAAAAGCAGAATAATTTTAAAAGTGTTCATTGACAAAGTCACCAATTACAAAGGTGTGGATGGGGGTCAGGGAACCACAAAGGATGTACAGGAAACAGGGTCCAACAGTACTGGAACTGTCACCAGCCCTAGGTCCAAAAGGACCAGAAAAGTGAGAGAGATTTAAGGACAGCAGAGACCTCTTTGATTGGAACAGTGATCTGCTGTTGAGGGACATAGCCAGCTCAAAGCAACCTCACCACAACTTCCTTCCAGGGCTCCTCATTTGTGTAATCCAGCCAGAAGCTGGGGCTTAAAAGCATATTGATCCAACTACTACAGATTACATTTCCAGGATAGAGTACAAGGTGAAGAATGAACACCAAGAGGGTGGGCTCCCTGAGCCATCATGGAAGCTGGCCACCATATTTAATCCCTATAGCTCATCCCTCCAGGGTAATTAGGTGGATAAGAATAAGGATATTCAGTACAGTAATAGGTATATTTTAGCTCCCTTTCCTTTCATAGAATTTGACCTTCCAAACCTAGATTCATGCATTCGTGTTTGCCTTTCACTGATTGGGACATTACCATTGCTCAGTCTTTGGGTCCCTGGCACTTTGGTGGTCTAGTGGTAACCATCTCATTTCACCATGGACACATAGTTCCAGTCCAAGCCCAGGCAAAAACTCATCTTTGTTCTCACTATTTTATCCCTTACTCCCAATTTAATAACTTTCTTTCTTCCTTTGCCTGTACCCAGAAACCATCCATTTTCCAAGGACCATTCCAACGTTCACTTCTAGACACTAAAATAAAATAAATTACTGAGTCCCCCAAATCTGCATTATATTGTGTATTAATAGGTTTTCGGATCTCAATTGCTTCTAACTGTCAATTTTCTGGTAGTGTCTGCATGAACAAATGGTCAAAAACACTCCTATGAAAAAAGTACATTAGCACATGGGGGTGGTCTGTCTGTCTGCTGGCAGAACTAGGTCTAATTTACATTCTTGACAATTGATTCTAATGTTGTTTAGAGCCCCATATAGATCTATATCTATCCAGGCCAAGAGATGAAAAATCAAATGTAGGTCATACAAATAAATGAATAGGTCAGAGTATGGTTTAGAAAGTGGCAAAAACTGTGGTCCCCTGTGGAGGTATTCAGATTCAAAAATTTTTAAATGCTCCTTCCCTCTCCTGCCTCACCATTTTCCCCTCTCCATTGGATCACTGTTATTAGCATATGAATATACTGTTACTTTCCCCATTAAAAACAAAAGAAACTACGCTTGATCTTATTTCCTTGATCAGCTTTGGTCCCCATTTACAATATAATCTAGAAATGAGTAGTCTTTACTTGTTGCTTTCAATTCTTCTCTCATTTTCTCTCAACCCATTCCAACCAAGCTTTTGTCCCAACCACTTCCCTAAAACTTCTCTTGTTAGGGTCATGGAATATAGGTGCACACCCCTGTGTTCCATGGGTAATTCTGTGGCTTCTCCACAGCACTTAATACTCTTCTCTGGCTTTTGTTTCTGCTCTGTCTCTTTCACAGCTTTCTTCTCTTCCACCCTAACCTCTTAGACTGGGGCTAAGGATAGCCTGCCCCCAAAGCATTTGATCTCTTCTTTTCTCTGTCTCATTCACTCATTTGATTGATTATCTCATTCCTTTCTGTGTCTTAAAAACCATCTATCTGCTGATGACATCCAAATGTATACCTCCATCCCGTTCCAGTGAGAATTCCAGGCTTGCATACCCAAACGCATTCTCAAATTCTCCACTTGGATGTCTAGTGGACATTTCCAATTCACATGAGGAAATCTGAACTCCTTCTCTTCCTTCCTCCCCAGACTTGCTACATGCATCCTCTCCATCTTGTCAACAGCAATTCCATTTTTCCAGTTGCTCAGGTCAATGGTCTTGGAGTTGTCTTTGACTCTTCTCTTTGTCTCACATCCCAGTCCAATCTGTCAGGAAGCATGCTACTCTGCCTTAAACATGTATCCAAGAGTTTCAGTTTGGGATGACGAAAATGTTCTGGAGATGGACCACGGGGAGAGATGGTGTGATTGTATGATGATTCAAATGTACTTAATGTCACTGGACTGTACACTTATAGTTAAACTGGTAAGTTTTATGTTATGTATATTTCACGATGGTTTAAAACTCAGACACACACACACACACACACACACACACACACACACACACAGAATCTTACTGCTTTCCTCCACCCTTCTGTTACTACCATGGACTAAGCCACCATCACTCATCTGGATTATATCAACAGCCTCCTGACTTCTTCCTGCCTCTACCCTAAACTCCCTATGGTTTCTTCTCAGCATAGCAGCCAGAGTAACTGATTTAAAACCTAAGC
The DNA here is from genome assembly GCF_003009895.1 of Hyaena hyaena. Classification (NCBI taxonomy): domain Eukaryota; kingdom Metazoa; phylum Chordata; class Mammalia; order Carnivora; family Hyaenidae; genus Hyaena; species Hyaena hyaena. The sequence goes on from NW_024080820.1 coordinate 855,901, forward strand.
TGGGGACGCCTGGGTGGCTCAGTCAATTAAGCGTCCAACTTCAGCTCAGGTCATGATCTCGTGGTCCATGACTTTGAGCCCCACATTGGGCTCTGTACTGACAGCACAGAGCCTGGAGCCTACTTCAGATTCTGCATTTCCCTCTTTCTCTGCCCCTTCTCCACCTGCACACTATCTCTCCCTCTCTCTCTCAAAAAGCAAATAAATATTAACAATTTTTTTAAATAAAATAAACCCTGAGTTGGATCATTTTGCTCCTTGCCTCCAAACCCCACAATGGCTCCCCATTTCACCGACAGCGATAGCCAAATTTATCACACGAGCCTATAAAAACCTCCAAGATCTGGCCTCTCACTTCTGTGCAATATGCTCTTGCTCATTTCACACTGCCCTCCCCACCATTTCTGAGCGCACCAGGCCTGCTCTCCCCAGGGCTTCTCTGCTTTTGTTTCATCAAGACCACTCTCCCCTTCAGGTGTCAACCTTCTTTTTTTCAAATATTTTTAAAGTTGAAGTATAGTTGACATAAAATATTAGTTTCAGGTATACAATGTAGAGATTCAACCATTACACACATTATGTAATGTTTACCACAATAAGTGTAGCTACCATCCATCACCATACAAGCTTATTCAAATATTATTGACTATATTCCCTATAGCGTACTTTTCATCCCTGTGACTGACTTCTTTTATAACTGAAACTTTGTACCTCTTAATGCCCCTCACCTATTTTGCCCATCTCCCCATCTTCCTCCCTTCTGGCAACTAGTTATGAGTCTGTTTCTGTTTTTGTTTGTTCAGTTGTTTTTTAGATTCTACCTGTAAGTCAAATCATATGGTATTTGTCTTTTCTGCCTGACTTCTATCACTTAGGTCCACCCATGTTGTTGTGAACACAAAGATTTCATTCTTTCTCAAGGCTGAGTGATATTCCATTATACACACACACACACACACACACACACACACACACACACACCATCTTTTTTATCCAGTCACCTATCAGTGGACACTCAGGTTGCTTCCATATCTTGGCTATTGTAAATAATACTGCAATAAGTATAGGGATGTATGTATCTTTTCAAATCAGTGGCTTTGTTTTCTTCAGGTAAATACCCAGAAGTGGAATTACTGGCTCATATGGCCTCAGGAAACGACCAAAAAAAGGGGGGGTGGGGAGAGTAGATCACTGTGACTATATCAAACTAAAAGGCTTTTGCACAGCAAAGGAAACCATTAACAAAATGAAAAGGCAATCTACCTTTTGGGAGAAGATATTTGTAAATGATATTTTGGATAAGGGATTAATATCCAAAAAATATTAAGAACTCATATAACAATATAAACTCCCCCCTCACACACATATAATCCAATTTAAAAGCTGGCAGAAGATCTAAACAGGGCATTTTTCCAAAGACACATGGAAAGTTGCTCAATATCACTAATCACCGGGGAAATGCAAATCAAAACTACAATGAGATATCATATCACACCTGTCAGAATGGTTAATATCAAAAAAGACAAGAGATAACAAGTGTTGGCGAGGATGTGGAGAAAAGGGAACCCTCATGCACTGTTTGTGGGAATGTGAGTTTGTGCAGCTGTTGTGGAAAACAATATGGAGGCTCTTCAAAAAATTAAAAATGGAATTAACATCCAACCTTCTTTTTTTAAAATATGCTTTTATTTATTTTTGAGAGAGAGAGAGACACAGAATCCAAAGAAGGCTCCAGGCTCTGAGCTTTCAGCACAGAGCCTGATGCAGGGCTCGAACTCACAAACTGAGAGATCATGACCTGAGCCAAAGTCGGCTACTTAACCGACTGAGCCACCCAGGTGCCCCCAACATCCAACCTTCTTAACTGTCTCCAATCCTTAAAGTCTTTGCTCAAAATCTTAACCTTCTCAATGTTTTCAGTACCTTGACAGATTATTGCTGCCACCTGCACTCACTGGCTAGTGTATTTCTTAGTTTAATTTTTCTTTTCTTTCTTTTTTTTGATGGCATTTCTCACCTTCTAACATACTATGCGACTGACTGATTTTATCATTTTTTTAAATGTCTGTCTCTTGTACTGGAATGTAAACATGGATCTTTGTCTATTCTGTTCAGTTATAGCTCAAGAGGCTAGAACAGTTGTTGACATGTAATACACACTCAATAAATATTTGTTGAGTAAATGGCACACGAAGAAATTAGTTTGAAGGAGCATCAAATTATAACCTTTTCAGAACATCCACCTGTCTTTATTCAGTCCTAATAGGAAAATGAAAACTGTATTTGAGGATGGAATAAGCAGGTGCAGTAGAAAGCAGTAAATAGTAAGAGTGGTGATGTAGGAATAGATTATGAAAGTCCCTGAAATAAAGGAAGATAAGACCTTGAGTGCCTAGGTAGTAGGAAGTCTTATTAGATACTGAAGAGAACAGTCTGGTCACAGGCCAGAGCAGAGTAAACCGTGTACTCAGTCTACAAACCTTTGTAAGATGGTCCAGCAAGGTAAGCAATGACCATCTAAGGCCTCATGTTTTAGTATAAACTAAAACCATTTAATATTGTCGAGGCCAAGAAGTGTCTATAATAGTCTCTTTACTCCTTGAATGATCACTGGCATGTTATATTATTCTCTATATCTTTCCAAATGCTCGAAACACTTCAAAACTAAAATTTATAGATGAAACAAAGGAAACCCCCCCAAAATCAGGTAGGCCTGTGGTTAGCTCGTTAAGTGTCTATTCTAGGACTGATAACTTTTTACATGTACATGATTTTTAGTGATCGTTGCAAAAGGCTTTTTATTTCTCTGATTCAGCCACTGACTTACTTTTTGCCTAACCAGAATTTTCATCTCCCTCACAAGCCCCAACCTGTCTTCTCTGCCCTGGAAGCGGCTCTTCAGCCACAGCCCCTCACCCCCTGAGAATTTATGCCAGTGCAAAGCTCATCTCCACCCCCTTCCTGGTCAGGAGCACCTCTCGGCTGGGGAGCAGCTCACTGTCTGCAGTGGCACTAAAACCGCCAGAGACGCCGACAGACGCGAGCCTCAGCAGCCAGGCAGCCCCAGGTCCCCTGGCCTCACTGATTCCTAGCTGCAGCTTCCCAATTGGGGCCATTTCAAGGGACATCAGCACAGCAGCCAAGTTCACTGTGAGGCTGGGACTGCCGCGGGAGGGGAGGCTGGCTCTGGGGCAGGAACTGCGGCTGTGTCTGGGCGCCTCAACATTGGCTAGGCCAGGAGCCCCTGTCTGAAGCGACAGCTCTTCTCCTGGGCCATTCCGGCCTTTGCCCTCTTGGAGGCCATGGGGCTCTTCTGCCTGATGGCGGCCTTTCTCTCCCTCTTCGCCATGTGACAGGGCCGTGTCTACCTCCCACAGGTCCTTCTCCCGTCTCGCCTGCCCTGTATGTTTGTTTTCCTATACCTCCCCTGAGGAGGCAGCCTGAGGAGACTGGTTGGCTTGGGGTTTGACAGAGAGAGGGAAGACAAATAAATACGGTATTAATAAGAAGAAAAAGAAAGAAAGCTACCCTTTTGGTTCCCCTGTCTAATCTTTCCTCGTCTGTGTATCATTCCACCACAGAAATCGTGGATTCTCCCTGAGCCCCATCCTTTGTATAGAATCTGCTGTTAATCTGTTCAGATTGTTTAGCTTTTTACTTCTTATCTCCCTTGCTGCCAGTCTACTCCGAGCCCTCAGCAGACCGCGCCTATATTCCTACAATAACTCACGTTTTCCTCACAATCACCAAGTAGGTGCCACTTTACAGGTGATGAATCTGAACCACAGAGGGGGGCCCCCCTGCTGAGAGTCAAAGGGCTTTTCATTGAGAGCCAGGATTGGAACGCAGGCAGAGCGGCGCCAGAGTCTCTGCTCTCAACCTCTGGGCACAGTGTTCGCTCAGCGACTGAATAAACCAGCCCGAGCCCCTGCCACTGAGGGTTCTCTCCTTCATTCTACCCTCGAAGTTCATTTCCTTAAGTCTGTCTCGGCCAACTGCTCTCCATCCTCAGCTCCTAAAGACGCGCAGCTACATACGGCATCACGATGACACGTTCCCTTCTGTTCGCTGCCTTCCATAGCCTGGCCAACTCCACGTCAACTCTCCAGGTTCACCCCTCGTATTGCGCCAGTTTCCTCCACCTGCTCCGATCTCACAAACATCCTGAGCATTTCTGCCTCCGGCCTGGAAAGGACTTCCGCGGCAATCCACTCCCGTCCGGTGGTCCTCTGGGCTCCCAGAGAACAAGGGATCTGTCCTGCCCCGTGGCTCGTAACTGGGCACCATGTTAGATTGTCAGGTAGGTGACCATCTTTGTGTAGGCTCCATTTCTCAAAGCGTTTCTCACTCACACCACAAGTGACGTTTTAGATCAGATGATTCTTGGGGGGACGGGGGTGCTGTCCTGTGCATCGCAGGACATGTTTAGTGGCACGTCTATGCACTAGGTATCAGCAGAAACCCCTCACCCCTTCACATCCATCTCCCCTTCTCGGTCAGGAAAACCAAAAAACGTCCAGGTGTTGTCAAATATCCCCCTGGGGGAGAGGGGGACAAAATCACTTGATTTTGAGAACTACCAAGCTACACTGTAAGCTCTTCAATTTCAGGGACTGTGTTTTGCACTTTGTTGTCTTCTCCAGAGCACCCAGCATCGGTGCCTGGCATACAACGAGAACTCAATAAATGGGCCTCACCGATACCTCCACCATCACATTACACCTGGGTTCTACTTTTCAGTAACTCGTTCTACGGTGTGATATCTCACAGTTCAATGCTGGCTGCACAGAAAGCTAGGTTGACCACAACCTTTTGACTAAGCGGAACAGCCAAGCTAAAGAAAATAGTTTCCGGAGCTCTGGCTAGTAGTTATAGGTCATATATCTAACTTTCTGTTCTAGATACATTAAAAAAAGAAGAAACTTATCCAAAATCAAGCATCAATACATGAGATGCTAAATGAAATAGTTATAATCTCTCTGGTGTTCAAATGTTTTATCCATTGTAGGATGGCATATGGGGGTTGGGTTGGTTTTAGTGTCAGACCAGCCTGCAGTCAAATCATGGCTCCATTTTCTTATGGCATCAATGGGACTCTGGGAAATCACTCAGCAGCCTTATCTGGAAAATACAGAAATGAAAGCTATCTTCCAAGAAAGGCAGTTTCCCGTTCCTACTAACAGCCCTTTCTGGAGGCAGGCTAAGATCTTACTATACTCTACTAACTTACTCCCTAAACATTGAAATAGGCCCATTATCACCGCATTTTACAGAGTAAAAACACTAACAGAGGGGTTTGGTAATCTGTCCAAAGCCACAGAATTAAAAACCCGCTGAGTCAGCATTTTAGACCAGAGAGTTTCGCTCAGAGTCCAGGAGCAAAACGAGACTATCGTTATGGATGAGATTAAATAAGACAGCAGAGGTGAAGCACCTAGAACATAAACAATTTACTCATTTATATTCCCAACCTTCTCCCTTACCCAGTTCCCTAGAACTAACTCGGCAAGTATTTTTTAGGTACGCACAGGCTTTGTTTAAGGTAAACAGATGTAAGCAGATGTGATTCTCCCTCTGAAGACAAAAGAGGGAAATAAAGCCAAGCAGGCAAAGCCGATTTCAAGCGCTCAAGTCCCTTGTCCTGGGGCCATTCTCTACCCCTGACTCAAAGGCAAATGTTCCCTCCATTCCACACTCTAAGGGGCTCTCTCCCTATTATCAAAACAGCTCTCAGGAGAGGCTCTGAAACTTATTCCTGGTATAAATGATATAATAAACAGATACAATAGTAACCAAATTGTACTGCAGTGTTTTTTTTAATGTTTACTTCTTTTTTTTTTTTAAATGTTTTATATATTTCTAGGAGAGAGAGAGAGAGCGTGAGCAGGGGAGGGTCAGTGAGAGAGGGAGTCACAGACTGAAACAGGCTCCAGGCTCTGAGCTGGCAGTCAGCACAAAGCCCGACGCGGGGCTCGAACCCACGAACCGCGAGATCATGACCTAAGCGAAAGTCGGACACTTAACCGACCAAGCCACCCAGGCGCCCCAAATGTTTACTTCTTTTTGAGAGACAGCACAAGTGGGGGCGGGGCAGAGAGAGAGAGAGACAGAATCCGAAGCAGGCTCCAGGCTCTGAGCTGTCGGCACAGAGCCCGACGTGGGGCTCAAATTCACAAGCCGTGAGATCCTGACCTGAGCCAAAGTCGGACTTTGTTGGACAAAGTTGGTGGTTTCACCAACTGAGCCATCCAGGTACCCCAAAGACCACCGATTTAAATTCTCAGTCCCCACCATAAAGCAGCCCTCAATAAATATAAAAGAATAGAGATCATACCATGCACACTGTCAGATCACAATGCTTTGAAACTTGAAATCAATTACAGGAAGAAGTCTGGAAAACCGCCAAAAACATGGAGGTTAAAGAACACCCTTCTAAAGAATGAATGGGCCAATCAGGCAATTAGAGAGGAAATTAAAAAATATATGGAAACAAATGAAAATGAAAACACAACAATTCAAAATCTATGGGATGCGGCCAAGGCAGTCCTAAGAGGAAAGTACATTGCTCTCCAGGCCTATTTCAAGAGATTAGAAAAAGCACAAGTCCAAAATCTAACAGCTCACCTAAAGGAGCTAGAGGCAGAGCAACAAGAACGCCCTAAACCCAGTAGAAGAAGAGAAATAGTAAAAATTAGAGCAGAAATAAACAACATAGAGACCAAAGAAACAATTGAACAGATCAATGAAACCAAGAGTTGGTTTTTTGAAAAAGTAAACAAAATTGACAAACCTCTAGCCAGGCTTATCAAAAAGAAAAGAGAGAGCACCCAAATAGACAAAATTATGAATGAAAATGGACTTATTACAACCAACCCCTCAGAAATACAAGCAATTATCAGGGAATACTATGAAAAATTATATGCCAACAAATTGGACAACTTAGAAGAAATGGACAAATTCCTAAACACACACTCACTACCAAAATTCACACGGGAAGAAATAGAAAACCTGAACAGACCCATAACGAGTGAAGAAATCGAATCAGTGATCAAAAATCTCCCAACAAATAAGAGCCCTGGACCTGATGGTTTCCCTGGGGAATTCTACCAGACATTTAAAACAGAATTAATCCCAATTCTTCTCAAGCTATTCCAAAAAATAGAAGTCGAAGGAAAACTCCCGGACTCATTTTATGAAGCCAGCATCACTCTGATTCCCAAGCCAGACAGAGATCCAGCAAAAAAAGAGAACTATAGGCCAATATCCTTGATGAATACGGATGCAAAAATTCTCAACAAGATCCTTGCAAATCGAATCCAGCAGCATATCAAAAGAATCATCCACCAAGATCAAGTGGGATTCATTCCTGGGTTACAGGGCTGGTTCAACATTCGCAAATCAATCAATGTGATCCATCATATCAATAAAAGAAAAGATAAAAACCATATGATCCTGTCAATAGATGCAGAAAAAGCATTTGACAAAATACAGCATCCCTTCTTAATAAAGACTCTCGAGAAAGTTGGGATAGAAGGAACCTACTTAAACATCATCAAAGCCATCTATGAGAAGCCTTCAGCTAACATCATCCTCAACGGGGAAAAACTGAGAGCTTTCCCCCTGAGATCAGGAACACGACAGGGATGTCCACTCTCACCACTGTTGTTTAACATAGTGCTGGAAGTCCTAGCATCAGCCATCAGACAACAAAAGGAAATCAAAGGCATCAGAATTGGCAAAGAGGAAGTCAAACTTTCACTCTTCGCAGATGACATGATACTCTACATAGAAAACCCGACAGACTCCACCAGAAGCCTACTAGAACTGATCCAAGAATTCAGCCAAGTTGCAGGGTACAAAATCAACGTACAGAAATCGGTTGCATTTTTATACACCAATAATGAAGCAACAGAAAGAGAAATCAAGAAACTGATCCCATTCACAATTGCACAAAAAACCATAAAATACCTCGGAATAAACCTAACCAAGGATACAAGAGATCTGTATGATGAAAACTATAGAAAACTTATGAAGGAAATTGAAGAAGACACAAAGAAATGGAAAAACATTCCATGCTCATGGATAGGAAGAATAAATATAGTTAAGATGTCATTACTACCTAAAGCACTCTACACATTCAATGCAATTCCAATCAAAATTGCACCAGCATACTTCTCAAAACTAGAACAAACTATCCAAAAATTTGTATGGAACCACAAAAGACCCCGAATAGCCAAAGTAATACTGAAAAATAAAACCAAAACGGGAGGTATCACCATCCCAGACTTCAGCCTCTACTACAAAGCTGTCATCCTCAAGACAGTATGGTATTGGCACAAAAACAGACACATAGACCAATGGAACAGAATTGAGAACTCAGAAGTGGACCCAAAAGTATACAGCCAACTGATCTTTGACAAAGCAGGAAAGAATATCCAATGGAAAAAAGACAGCCTTTTTAACAGATGGTGTTGGGAGAACTGGACAGCAACATGCAGAAGAATGAAACTAGATCATTTTCTCACACCATGCACAAAAATCAACTCAAAATGGATAAAGGACCTGAACGTGAGACAGGAAACTATCAACACCCTAGAGGAGAAAGCAGGAAACAACCTCCTTGACCTCCACCGCAGCAACTTCTTACTTGACACATCCCCAAAAGCAAGGGAATCAAGAGCAAAAATAAACTGTTGGGACCTCATCAAGATTAAAAGCTTCTGCACAGCCAAGGAAACAACCCAGAAAATTAATAGGCAACCAACGGAATGGGAAAAGATAGTTGCAAATGACATATCAGATAAAGGGTTAATATCCAGAATCTATAAGGAACTCACCAAACTACACGCCCGAAAAACAAACAACCCAGTGAAGAAATGGGCAGAAGACATGAACAGACACTTCTCCAAAGAGGACATCCAGATGGCCAACAGACACATGAAACGATGCTCAGCATCCCTCCTCATCAGGGAAATACAAATCAAAACCACACTGAGATACCACCTCACGCCAGTCAGAGTGGCTAAAATGAGCAAATCAGAGAACTCTAGATGCTGGCGAGGATGTGGAGAAACGGGCACCCTCCTACACTGTTGGTGGGAATGTAAACTGGTACAGCCCCTCTGGAAAACAGTGTGGAGGTTCCTCAGGAAACTAACAATAGAACTCCCTTATGACCCAGCAATAGCACTGCTAGGAATTTACCCAAGGGATACAGAAATGCTGAGGCATAGGAGCACATGTACCCCAATGTTCATAGCAGCACTCTCCACAATAGCTAAAACATGGAAAGAGCCTAAGTGTCCATCAACAGATGAATGGATCAAGAAGATGTGGTTTATCTATACCATGGAATACTACATGGCAATGAGAAACAATGAAATCTGGCCATGTGTAGCAACATGGATGGACCTTGAGGGTGTTATGCTGAGCGAAATAAGTCAGGCAGAGAAGGACAAATATCATATGTTTGCACGTATAGGAGGATTAGGAGGAACTTGACGGAGGAACAAGGGGGAGAAGAAGGGCGGAAATGGTGGGGGAAAGGGAGAGAGGCAAACCATGAGAGACTCTTGAATGCTGACAAAAACTGAGGACTGATGGATGTGGGGGGGAGGGGGGGATGGGCATGGAGGAGGGCACTTTGGGGATGAGCACTGAGTGTTATGTAGAAACTAATTTGACAATAAACTATTTGTAAAAAAAATAAATAAATAAAAAAAATAAATTCTCAGTCCCCAAGCACCTTCACGGAAATATCCAGGATAATATTTAGCCAAACATGTGGGCAACATACCCAGCCAAGTAGACTCATCAAAGTACCTATCATAGTACCTTAAATTTAAACACAGACCTTTTCCAGAGGAATTGCTGGTATCAGTCACAGGCAGGAAAGGTATCTGGACGCTATGAAAAGGCCTTCCGCTGCTCACTTGAAGGACTACACGCCTGCAGAGTGGGTTATAAACGGGCCAAGAACCCTTGGGTTACCTCTGATGTCTTCTGCAGTCTGCGATTTAGGAGGAAGTATGTTCAAAAATACTTACTTTTCCTGACTCAATAGCAAAGGCAATTACCTTCAAAAAAGGTACGACCTATGCCGCCACGGACTTAAGCGTGTAAAGCTTTTCTTCTCCCCTGAGGACCATGAGCAGCCGCAGCAGGAAGGCTTACTTCCGCCGTCTTTACGGCTCCAGCCCTTCTGCCCAACGCAGCTGCGGCCCAAGAAATCATTGTTGAGCGAGTGAAAAACAAACTGCGAGCTCCGAGCAGCACCCTGCTGGCGTTCCTTTGACCGGCGCGACTTCCCACAACACCAGGCATCTTTATGTATACACTGAAGTATTGATTCTCTCCAAAGCAGATACTGATCATCAAGATTTGTGGTCATTTTCAATTTACGGCATTACAGGTCTTCGAGGCGAGTGAACAAATGAGAGTCACTTGCACACGCATTCTGTGCTGATAGACACCGTTCTCTTGCAGATTAACCTGCCCAGAGAAAGTTCTTCTGTGCCTTTGGGAAATTCACAGCTTAGACTGAAGCTCGTGCATATCAAAGGCCTTTGCCAGAGGGACTTCAGAAGCCCCAGAGATGGGCCATGACTATTTGCCTGCAGGCAGGGTTGAGGATTATCTCAGGAAGGAGCTTCCGCTCCCAGGCTGACCTTTTCACCTGCTTCTTACTCCCCAGCAAATACCTTAAATTATATAGCAGACACCGGCAAACCAGGAAAAAGGCGCTCTGTGACCTTTTAGCAACGGCACGTCTCTCGTGGGGAAGGCGGTGGAACCTCTCGTTTTTATCTGGTGTTCGTGTTCTTTCCTGGGAAAGTTTTCTCCGCCTTGTGTCACCCGCACAAGGCTCCTCGAGCCTCCAGACGCGAGTGGGTGGCCACAACAGGGCTGCGGGGAAACAGGCGTCCACCAGGGGGCGCCGGAGGGGAGCGAATGTGAGAAGCACCACTTCTCAGAGCCCCCTTCCGGCACCCAAATACGTGGCAGGTGGAAAACTGTGGCCCCAGCTGTCTGGGAGGCCAAGCCGGTGCCCTTCCCTCCGTTTCTACTGTTTCGAAGTTTACATCGGCATAACCTCGCCTCCATCCCCTGGCGTGTCTGAATTCAGGGTTTCATTTTGAATCAGAGCCTCAAGTGAAATTCATTCCTACTGAATTTGGTCAAAATAACTGGCAGATGGCTGCTGATGGGTATGTGAAAACATGAATAACTGGCTTAGTTTCAAGAGCTGCCTTGAGCCAAAGACCAGGCCGATTGCGCAACTCAACACGTTCCAGGTTGTGGTTTCCAGGCAAGGAATTCTGGTGCCGGCTGGGCTGCGTGTGCAGCTGGAGGCTGTGGAGGAAAACCTTGAAAACCTGGGTGATGGATTGATTAGTGAGTCTCTACATTCACTACAAGACATGCCTTATTTTTTCCAGAAACTCTCCAAAACGCCAAATTTCCTCATGACTATCATAAATGCCTGCCACCAGATCTGTTTCTTAAGGGCCTTTTAAAGACAGGCATGCTGTAATGAAAAAAAAAAACAAACTTTTTTTTTTAAATAAAAATGGGGTGCTGGGTGGCTTAGTTGGTTAAGCGTCCAACTTCAGCTCGGGTCATGATCTCACGGTTCGTGGGTTCGAGCCCTGCATTGGGCTCTGTGCTGACAGCTAGGAGCCTGGAGCCTGCTTCAGATTCTGTGTCTCCCTCTCTCTCTGCCCCACCCCTGCTCACACTCTTTGTCTCTCAAAAATGAATAAACTTGAAAAAAAATAATAAAGACAGGGAAGCTGTCGATGACTTGACGGATGTTGTCTGCGAAGTGTGACACACAGTGAACTTTTCTTTAGCGTGGAATTCTACCTCTGATCAGGCATCAGAAAAGGCTCTCCAGATGCCAAACAAAGAACTCACAGTAATGAGGGTAAGAAAAGAAGGAAGGAAGGAGGTACAGAGGGAAGGAAGGACAGACCTGGAGGAGGAAGGGGGCCAGAGACGGAGGGAAGAAGTGACGCAGTGAGTTTTTCATAGAAATGTTTATTCAAGGGGCGCCTGGGTGGCCTAGTCGGTTAAGCGTCCGACTTCCGCTTAGGTCATGATCTCGCAGTTCGTGGGTTCGAGCCCCGCGTCGGGCTCTGTGCTGACTGCCGGCTCAGAGCCTGAAGCCTGTTTCAATCTGTGACTCCCTCTCTCTCTGACCCTCCCCTGCTCACCCTGTCTCTCTCTCTCTCTCTCCTAGAAATAAATAAAACATTAAAAAAATGTTTATTCAATTTAGAAGGCTATCCTTTATTCTGAGTTTATGCTCTTCATATTGTGCATAACATTTGAGGTGTTATCCTTGTTCAGTGTATATGCTCCTTTTGATATTAAAAAGACACTCCTTCTAAGAGGAATGCTACCAGAACACTCCAGTGTCTGTTTCCTTTTGACATCAAAATGTCCGTGCTTCTAAGAAATGATAGACACCAGAGAGGTCAGTCTTTTTGAATGGATTGACAAAAAAAGTTAACAACCCTGCATTAAATCCCAAACTGGCTTTTTGACATCATCTTGGTCTTACCTTAAAGTACATGAAATAACAACTTTAGGGGATTCCTTGGCCACTAACAGAAAACAGGTATCTAGCTCATATAACAGGAAACTGATAAATTTGGTGGAAGACAAAAATGGTGCTTGACCTGGTTGGGGCCTGAAGGAGTGCTGGGTGTGTGGAAGGAGTGAAGAGATTCTAGAAGCCTGAGAAGCAGGATGGGGTGCTGGGCACTGGGGGAGATCGTTTCCGGGGAGTGAAGGATGTTGCGAGGGAAGGCAGAGCCTCCCTGAAGACCACCCACCACAGCCTTGGCCAGAGCACAGCCCCAGGCAGCAAACGTTCCAGCACCCTGAAGCCACAGTTTGCTCTATGCAAGAATATGGGGGTTTTTTACCCCAGGAATGAGCTTTCGTGAGGTGGGCAGGGCAGCCATCACGTATACCACTCTTCTCTGCTGCCAGGTCTCAGAGCAGTGTTTCCGAGAAGACCGCTGTCTGTGACCTCAACATTCACGACGAGCTCACAAATATCACACCCAAGACATTGAGCCAGCTTGTGACGTGAAACGTGTGACCACAAGACTGGCTGGCAGCACTGACAGTGTGCCGGAAGCTATGTGCGCTGACCCTCTGCGGGCGGGAAGTATACACGTGATGCTGGCCAGGTGGCCTTCACTGAGGAACGACAGGGGGTCTCAGCAGCCGGAAGACATGGAAGTCTCACAGACAGAGCTACAAATGGCGGCTGCAGTTACCATTATCATGACAGACTCTGGGCAGTCGTAGGGGGATAAAAGTGAAATGATTTAAAAACAAAAGATGCATCTCCTAGTGTCCATATTGAGACATTCTCTGTTTTTGATAAAGAGGACCAAGTCCAGCCTGAGGCAGAAAAGTGGCAGAAGTGGCCAAGTTTGATTTTGGTCCATGGTTCTCCCTGCTTCTGCCACTGAATTCATTATCTGTTGTTGGAAACAAATCATCTCCATGCTTGGAAGCTTAAAAAAAGTTACTATCTCACAGTTTCAGGGGGGCGGGAGTCCAGGCACAGCTCAGCTGGGTGACTGCAGCTAGAGGTCAACAAGTTCACGAAGCTCATGAAAATGTAGTCAGGTTGAGTTGATCCACTTCCATGTTCACGTCCAAGGCTGTTGGAGGCCTCGGTGCCTTAGTTCCTCATAGGGATTCTCTATAGGCCACCTGAGAACGCTCACAGCATGGCAGCTGGTAATCCAAGAGACAGAGAACCCAAGAGCACGAAGTCAGAAGCCCCAGTCTTTTTAAAACCGAATCTCAGAGATAACGCTCTACCGCTTTTATCATATTCTATTCATGAGAAGTGAGTTGCTAGGTCCAATTCAGACTCAAGGAGAGGGCTAGCAAACGGTGTGACCCCAGGAAGTGGACAACACTGGGGCCATCTGGGAGGTGGCTATGCAGGACTCTCTTTGTCTTCATATTCATAATAATGGTGATGATAGAAGATATTAACTTGGTAGGGTTGGTGTGGAAATTGAATACAACAAGGTTTGAGAGAGGGCTTTAAAAACAGAGGCCCTACGCCTGGGGCTCAATTGGTTAAGCATCCGACTCTTGGTTTTGGCTCAGGTCATGATCTCATGGTCATGGGATTGAGCCCCACATCAGGCTCTGTGCTGACAGCATGGAACCTGCTTGGGTTTCTCTCTCTCCCTCTCTCTGTCCTTCCCCAACTCACACTTTTCCCTCTCTCTCTCTCTCTCTCAAAATAAACTTTTTTTTAAAATTAAAAAAAAAAAAATAGAGGGCCCAGAAAGGCAATGTGATCAGGTATCCTCACCTCACTGCCAGATCCAACTGTGGAGGTAAGTCTGGAAATCTACATTTTAACAGTGTCTCGTGCATACTTCAGGCACTGCCATATACTCCTAAGAATCACTCATATACATCAGTATATTTCCCCCTTCTACTTTATAAATTGGGAAGAAAAGAAAGGCAGAGGACTTAGGTTAAGGTGAGGTGGAGGGGAAGGGAAGAGGTGAGTTTTCCAAACCCTTCCCTGGCTCTTCTCCCTGGGCTCTGTCCTCTAAGTAACTTTACTAGGCTGGGTCTGTCCTCAGAGCCACTGCTTATGGGTAGAAACCTAAGCAGCACCCACTTACGTTTCACCACATGAGCTCACTGGGGCAGTGCCCTGAGACCTCACTCAGCCTCCCCCCACCATTCAGTATGACCAATATCTCTCCCTCTACAATGATTTCCTCCTGCCTCATAGCAGCCTGTCGGCCAGACTTCTTTGACAGCTCCAAACAACAAACATATTTGGCGGAAACTCTGGCCTGGCAAACACATACACACATTTTCTGATTAGCAGTCATACGCCTGGAGACACCTCTTGGCTTTCTCTTATCAACAGTAAACACTTATTGTTTTACACAGAAGCAAATAGCGCCAGAGCTACATGTGGTTTGTGGCAGAAGCAAATAGGTGATTTTTACCATCACACAAACTACCAGATGCTGGAAGAGACGGTGAATGTTTGTCAAACCCATGCCTTTCCAGGCCAGTCAGGACAATCGTCAAAATAGCCCCACCAATAGGTAGTCTCGTATTTAATCCCCTACAACCCAATCCTGTCTCAACCCTTAAGCATTATTTATGTTATATATACCTAATTCTCCCCTGTTGTAATTTACAGCCTTTTCTCTGGTTCTGACCTCAGGAGATATGAAGAACAGATGCTCACATAGCTCTTAATAAAAAGGTTAAGTCACTGCTCATCTTTGTCCTACCATTGGGGGAAGTGGGGACACAAATTGTTGCTTCTTAGCTCTCTCTGCTGCACTCTGGTTCCCATGCATTTCTGATAACAGGGAGCCCTATTTTGTCTAGGAGTGGGTCAAGACAGGAAGTTATATTCAGGTGAGTGCAACTGGAATAGCCTCGTTTATTGTTTACAAAGTCTACCAACTGGTGCTGGGTCCTGTGAGGTGATCTGGTTTCAACAGATGACATTTAAAAATCGCAGTCAATCAATTTTTCCTATTGCCCCTTAAGAATCAGAAAGGTAAAAACTTCGCTAGATGGTCTTTGGTTGCTTTCATTTGATATGACCAAGCTTTGTTAAAACTAGGTCCCATAGTCATTCCAAATTAAAATCAAGGACAGTACTGACCGTCCTTATTTTTTAATTCTTTGCATGATCAGGCCCTCGCAGAGCTAAATTAACAGGCATTTTCAACATTGCACGTGGAACTGAACAGTCTTCCAAAGCAACTCCAGAATTGAGATCATGAAGGCCCTGTTATTGCTAGCTGCTGAATATGAAATCTTGTTGGGAGATGGGCAGAAAGAGGGTACCGTTTTACAGATAGGGACCTGGTCTCAGAAGTTGTCAAGGGTGGCCCTCCATGGCTGCAGCAAATCCAGACACTACAACTTGGTCTCCTGGCCTTCAGCTCTGAGTTCTTTACATTAAACATCACTCTAAAAACAAACACTTTCTGGGAGCACCTGGGTGGCTCAGCTGGTCAAGCGTCTGGTTTCAGCTCAGGTCATGACCTCACAGTTTGTGGGTTCGAGCCCCGCATCGGGCTCTGTGCTGTCAGCTTGGAGTCCCGAGCCTGCTTCAGATTCTGTCTCCCTCTCTCTCTGCCTCTCCCCTGCTCATGTTCTGTTTCTCTTACTCTCTCTCAAAAATAAACATTAAAAATAATTTAAAAAACACCACTTTTCAAACTGCATTTCCATACATGCATGTAGATTTAAGGACAGTATTTTGTTTCCCTTTGCAGCCTCCATGAGCAACCTTTACTAAAATTACATCACTACAATGGTTAGTTAAATAATGCACAAAACCCTGTTACAACATCTGGGGAAATGATTGATCCTCAAAATTCTGCAAGCCTTATGCCGTCCTCCGGAGCTCAAGAATCAGTAACACACCCAGTACAAGCCCTGCTGATGACTGCAAAGCCATCGTACTTACAGGTGGAAAGAATCATGTTGTACTTCTGCGGGGAGTACACAAAGCAGTCTTCTGTTCTTCAGCGGTGCTTCGGTCACAAAAACACATCTTTTAACTGATATCATAGCTCACCCAAGATGTTTCTCACGAGCAAAGTTAACCCCACCTATTTTCCTGTTCTAAAAACCTCAGAGAAAAGTGTGTGAATGACAACCGAATGGCCTACATAAGAAAGTTCAATAATCTGCATCCAGATCTCTGAGGGTAGTTGCTATGGGTTCCTCATTCCCAACTGTGTGGGCGATTCCAGCAAACAACATTTTCAAGAAGTCAACAACATTTTTGTAAAAGAGACCTTAAAAATCATCAAATCAAACTTCCTTCTCTGGACAGAGAAGGAGATGGAGGCACAGAGAGGACAAGGGACACAGTGGTAGAAAGAGAATTAGATTCTCAGTACTGAAGTATAAAGTCTAGAATGTTCTGTCCTCCCACTCAGTACTGACACTTCAAGGACCATCTTATGAAACTTCATTTTTTTGTGGGGACGGAAAGCCAATTCAATAATATACCCAAAAGGTGATTGAGCCATGGCTGAGAAATATAAAAATGACATCAATAAGAAATGCACTTAGGAGTTTTATTTCATTCTCTTGGAAAATAGAACCAAGAATTAAAACTAAAGGGAAGAATTCTAATGAAGATGGCATATTCACATTGCCCTTCCTATTTCCTGCTTTGCAGATTAAGATCTCTTTAAGCATTCTGGGTGGATTCTTCTATTTTTACTTCACTTTTTGCCTTAGTTATGCTTTTATACAACAACTTCTTCTAAGTTGTGGTGACAATTTTGGAGATTTTTGAAGAAAAGCTTCCTTAATGTCGTCAGGTGTTATCCATCTTGTTTTCCACATAAATAGTTTCTATGATGATTAGCATGAGGACTATATTTTGTCCTCATTTTCTTCAACACCATCTGGCACTTTGAGCATAGCCCCTCCAGGTGAACAGGGAAGTGTGGGAAGGGATAGCGAGGGGTGGGGAGGCGTCAAGGTGAAGAGAAAGATATAACAACCATACTCAAACCCAAGTATAACGAATATGGTCAACTCCTTGAATGAGCTACAATTCAGTTAAAAGGTACATATGTTTTTGTGATGGGGGTACAGTTAAACAGGAAGATGAGGAGGAAGGTGGCAAACAGACAGTGACAAGATTTATGATAATTTTTTTTCCATCATAAGGAGGAAACAGAAGGATAGCTCTCAGTGGACAGACAGACCCGAAGGGAAAGAGAGGCCCTCCAGGGTCACAGGGAGGCACTACTCAGAGCAGCCAGCAACAGCTCTCCATGTTCACACAACACGTGTGGCATAGGGGACACCTCAGCAGGCCCCAGAGGGATCAAAACTCCTTAAAGAAAGGCCCTGTGTGTTGTTGGGTGCTTCTCTGCTTTCTACTCCCATAATACCAAGAACAATGTATGGGGCAAACACATGACCTCTGCTTCTGACAAGAGACTGTTTCTCTTCCCTGGGCTCATGAGGAAAACTGAAGTCTCCACCTCAGCTGGTGTCTTCGTCAGAGACTGTAATGGCCAAAAACCCACTCACAAAAACTTCATCACAGGGTCTACCATAAGGCTATTGTAGACAATCTCACTGATCCAGGACTCCAAGTCCAACCAGGTCTCCTGAAAACCATCTGCGAGATGGCTCAATACACCATTCTCTCCATGTTTCCTGGTCTCTCTGCCAGAACGTGAACTCGCTCCTGCTCTTGCTTGCAGTGGAGACAGGCTTTGTTGTGAACATCACTTCATCATTCTGCCCCAGAGCTCAGCACCTCCACACTTACAGCATTTCTGTCCTGGTGCAGATTCTCAAGATGTAAAAAGTGATTGATTACCCCTAATTCAATTTTTACCTAACTCCTTTTTGTGACAGATACCATGGGTGGGGTCAATCAGCCCAAACATGGGCCTGGTTAGGGGCTTAAATTGGACAGGCCCCCCCAAACATGTCTGCCTAAAGGAAGAAGAAATACTAATGGCAAAAGGATCCAGACTTTTTTCTATCCAATAAGGAATATTTGATCCCTGAGGGAAAAGAAATTGACAGCTGCAAGGTGCAGTCCCTAGTCCTAAAAAGGAAAGCTCATATGTTACAGAATTAAACATTTGAATTAAAAGACAACTCATGTTTCTTATAAATATATATCTTTATATATTATATATATTTACAATATATACAGCATAAAAATATTTTTAATGTAATACTAATGGCAGTCTTAAAAACAGATGTTTTCAAAACAAAAGAAGGCTACTTATCCAAGATGGATTCCTGATTCTTCCAGAACCCACATTCCAGACAATGCCTCAGGCCCAGATTTCTGCTGACGTCAAAGGAAAGAGATGGGTTGCTGGAACAAGGCCCTAACTCCCTATCTCTTCCCAAATATCCTGACCTTCACTGGCACCAGCTAAGATGGCCCCAGGTACAACCCTAAAAAGGGCAAAACTTGGGGTCTGGGCATGGTGCCTAGCACATGGTGGGCACTCAAATACTTGTGAAATGGATAAAAGTGAGTGCTTTAAATCACCATCTCTAAGGCAGCGTTTCCATAATCTGAAAGATTCAGTCTCAGAGCTCAGGCTGGTCTAGAAGCAAAGGCTTTGGGTGTTTCCACTTCATATAAGCAAAACAATCTACATGTCCGAGTGCTAAATAAATTAAAAGTTAGCCACAAAGTGCCACTTCTTCCCAATGCTTTGGAATCTGGAAGCCACAGATCACACCATCACTTATCTTCCGAAAGTTTCTTCACACTCGACTAGTTCATCTATCGTGCGCAGCAGATCCTCAAAGGAAGGTCTTCCCTCTGGTTTCTACAATTAAAAATCAAAGAGACGCTGTGGATTCAGAATCCATTCCAAAACTAATTTCTCACTGCTCAAACTCACATAACAGAGCAGGCTAGTGAAAGACACTGATTTTCTGGTACTAGAGCATGCAGGCATCTCCACATGGGTCTACTGGATTCTACACATCCCTCAACAAACCTTTCTACTGCACTGCTTTTGTGTTTCCATTCAGGAAGCTAAGAGAGCTCCTTATCACCTGCAAAATCAAGTCCTGCTAATTCACAGTGCCCTCTAGAGCCTGCCCCTCCCCCCCTTGCTACCCGATTTCATTTCCCACAAAAACTCTCACATGGGCTTTCTATCCTATCAGACCAATCTCTATCCTCACATACACACACCACACTTGTTGCCACCGCCTTACCTTTGCTCATGCTGTCCTTTCCCACCCCCAGTGGCACTTCCTGCCCAGGCCACTCCCATGTCAATCAGTGCTCTTTGGAAGCATTATAGTTAAGTGACCAAGCATGGGCTCTGCTTCTCTGTAGCAAAGTGGCCTCAGACAAATGTCAACTTCATGAGCCCTGGTCTTCTCATCCACCAAGTGGTCACAGTAAAAGTCTCTGTACCTCAAAAGGTTCTTTTGAGAACTAAATCTGAAAGGCTTGGTGCAGTGCCTAGCACATGATACATCTAAGTTAATAGTATCTTTGAAAAGTCATTTTAGTGCCTAATCTCTTCTCTGAGGTGACATTTTAATACATGGGGAAGGAATACTTCCAAAGACTGTAAGTAAAGAGATCTGGGGAAGTCGAGGTTTGGAGAAAGAACCCCTCTCTCGTGAAAGAGTAATACTCCAACAACACAAGAAGTCTGGTGAAAGAAGGGCTACTTCTCCAGGATTATTCCCTGAGTTGCTAACTCAGGCAATTGTGACAGGATTTCTACTTGGGAGTGGGTTGGCAGCCTGAATTTATTATCTTAATTATTTTCCTCTTCCATGTCTTCTCATTCTTCTTTCCATTATTCAGATCTGATTTGAGAGGGCTGGCTTTTCACCTAGAGTTCGAAATCATACAAAACGTGCACTCACTCACTCGGCTGTTAGACTATACGTTATTAGTCTACCAAGCCCAGATCCCTACATGTTTTTGAGATTCAGAAAGCAAGCACAGAAAAAATCTTTACCTCCTGCCAACACCTCAGCATCATCTCGTACACGTATTTGGATGCCAACTTCGGCCTGTAGAGTCGGTGGCCGCGAGTAACCATGGTTACCACTTCATAGTTGGTGTTTTTCTCAAAGGGCATTCTGCCTTCAGTGAATATTTCCCACATTAAAACGCCTGGAAAAGGAAGGAGAAGGATTACCCAAGGATACATCCACTTCCTCTTCAGAGCAGAGCCGAGGAAAAACGGACCATGTTCTTACCAAATGACCAGACATCTGATTTGCTGCTAAAGCGGCTATAATTAAACACCTCCGGTGGACACCACTTCACTGGAAATTTTGCACCAGAAGAACTTGTGTACTGATCATCCAGAACATACCTAAAGTAAGACACAACATAGGTTTACGCCTCTGAGTCATGATCTACATTTTGTACACGTTCTTTAATTTTTTTTCCTCTTAGAATCAAAAACACAGTTGACTGAAGTCCAACAGGCATCCGGTTGAAGCTAAATGTTTGCCTCAGTGGCCACGCCTGGTGATTTCCATCTTCCTCTGAGCTTCATTTATGTGCTTGAGATGGGCACACTGTAACATTAGTATCTGCTCTTTTGTTTTTCTGTGTGTTTTCTTTTTTATGATAGAAGCAGAACACAATAAAAGAGTTAGCAAACTTTTTTTTTTTTTTTTTGGTAAGCAATTTTTGTTCTTTAAACAGAATTTAACCCAAAGGGCCCACACGTAAAACATCTAAAGCAGAGCTCCTCTAAAGGAAGTGGTGCAGAGAGTCTGGAGACATTCGTGCTTGTAGCCCCACAATTCCACAACAGTGCAATTTAAACAGATGAAAACAGCAAATTGCAAAATGACATATGTAAATGGTGGAGTATATATTTATAGGCCATGACATCTGTCACACACACACATGCACAATCACACACTCAAAACAATACTACGTAATTTTTGCTATGCAAGCACACTTATGTTCTTCTGGAAAGGCACACACAAACTGATGACTGTGGCTACCTGGGAAGGCCCTTTGATCGGGGCGGTGAACACGGGGACTTCAGCCCTTTCTGCTATGGGTTCAGTATGTATTTACAAGAGGAATGCATTTATGTATTGTATGAACATATCAAGTTAATTTCAAAAGGCTCCATGAGAAAACATTCAAATAATTGCACAAACTTCCTTTGCTGCATGGATGAAGATGGTAACGATGCCACCATGGGCGGGATCGAATTGTCTGTCAGTGAGGGGAGTCTGAATTCAGTGGTTAATGAGGATTTTAGAGGCGCTGATGCAAAAGCACAGATTTTCTGAAAGCCAAACATGTGAAGCTGGCGGGCTGCCCGTCAGAGAAAATCTTCATAAAAAGCATAGAAAGAGCAGAGTAAGCACTGCCCTGACAGGCAGCAGTCCTGCCCTGTCTAGGAACTAAACTCGGTCTGCATGGCCTGTTCCTTCTGTGCCTTTACAGCTGCTCCTTGAGCTGTGGCCCCGGGCCAGCCACCTGGCCCTCTTTCGATTTCTTCAGCATGCCAAGCTTGTCCCAGATTTCAAGCTTTTATATTTGCTCTTTCTTCTACCTGGAATATTTTATCCTCAGATTTCTACCTAATTGGCTACTTCTGTCTTTTTGGTCTCAAGTCAAATATTCTGGTCTCAAAGAGGTCTTCCAACATGAATCGACATTTCCCAAAGAAGACAACCAGATGGCTAACAGACACATGAAAATATGCTCAACGTCAGGGAAATACAGATCAAAATCATGACACGATACCGCTGGAAAACCACTGTTGGCTCACAAGCTGAACAAAGAGGTGTTGGGTCACATTTGGGCCAGAGGTCACGGTGCACTGGTCCCTGCTCTGTCACATCACTGTGTCTTCCCTTTCTCGTGATTCTCTCAGGTTTATGTCTCTCTCCTCCTGAATATAAGCTGCATGAGGGCAGGGTCCCACATGGCTTATTCTCTGCTCCGGTTTAGCCTAACACCCTGGTACACAGTAGGCACCTAATTTCTTTACGGATGGATGGATGGACGGATGAGTCGATGGACAGAGAGGAGGAAAAGGACAAACTGTGTTTTCAAGGTCTTTCCTAACACTCTCTTAAAATTATCAAAATTAAGAAACTAAAAACACAGCAGATTTGGGTATTCTAAGAACTTTACCCCCTCAACACATTTTCTGTGAAAACAAAAGATTTCTAGAAATCTAACCTATGCCAAGGAAAAATGAAAGTAACATATTTAACGTGCTATACTACCACCTAGTGGAGAGAATTATTAACATCACAATGTACACTTTGCTTTTTAATGAATTCATTTATGGCAGAACAGCTAACAAGATTTCCTTTCTGCTTCCTCAGTGCACATTATTCCCATACTTATTAATTCTACAAGCTAATGTGACTATCATCTGAAGCCACATAATGAAGCATGAAGAAGTCATAATTTCTCAACAATTTGTTTACCTGAGGAAAAGCCCAAGGTAACAGTAAAATGGATACCTTCAGCAAAGAAATTTTTCAAAATATACAGAATCTAATTTATTTTATTGCCTTACATCCAAGACACACTAAAAGGCAGAAAAAGCAATTAGTCTTTCTATGAAAACGATGGGTGCTACAAATATTTTGCTCCTAGAACAAAAGATGTGGTTTAAAAACAGCTCTTAAATAGGGCTCAGAAAAAGAAGTTGACAGAGTCAAACTACAAAGAAAAAGTCAGGATTTCTGTTCTTTCAAAGGTCACAGTGTCATTAATTTAATCCAAAATTGATAGAAAATGTTCACATAGACTCAGCCTTACCTGGCCATTCCAAAATCAGATACTTTCACAACTCCCACCTCATTTACTAGACAATTTCTGGCAGCCTGGAAAACAACATTGCAATGGTATAATAGTTACAAAGTAGAAAAATATAAATTGTTTATATGAAACTTAATATAGCCCAGTCAACATTCACAGAAGGTGGAGATGTCTCTTTATACATTGTTCTTATCCCTGCGGATATGTCTCAAACATATATTTGAAAAAATGGGTAGAAAGACAGGACAGAAGGTCAAATGTGCAACAAGGCATTATTACATGACTTCACCAATTGTCAGACCTAAATGAGAATGAATAAGATCAACCTGCTTTCCCCCCTCCCATTTCTATTTTATTAAACTGTGAGATTCCTTATTGATAATAACATCTCTCTTTTTTTAAGTTTATTTATTTTGAGAGAGCGAGATTGACAGAAAAAGAGAGAGCGTGCACATGCACACAAATGGGGGAGGGACGGAAAGCGAGACTCCCAAGCAGGCTCTGCAGTGTCAGCACCTGATGTGGGGCTCCGTCTCACGAAATGTTGAGACCATGACCTGAGCTGAAACCAAGAGTCAGATACCTAACCGACCAACTGAGCCACCCAGGCGGCCCGATTAATGACATCTCTGGGAAGTCCTTAATCTAGGCTCTCGCTAGGTGAGTTTAATGACAAAAAAACAAAAGTAGTAACTGATAGGTAATTGATCTTTTACCCAATAGCTTTGCTCAGTGATTGGTCATCCTGATCTCCATCAAACAAAAAAAAAAACCAAAACCCTCAGCCATGGGCAACATAGTTTGCTTTGTCATTCATAATGTTTCTAGTATACTGTAATATGATACATTGGTCAAATACAATTTTGGTCAAATACAACTTTGGATGATTTAATTTATATTTTCTTGCCCATTCTTTAAGACTCGAGAAAACAGTTTGGTAAAAAGATAGTATTTCTCAGAAGGAAAACATGGTAACAATATTTTTAATGCCATAACCCATGAACTAAGATGCATTTTCTTTTTTGAGAGAAAGAGAGGACACGAGTGAGCAAGGAGCAGAGACAGACAGAGGGAGACAGAATTCCATGAGAAGCAGAGAGATAGAGAGAGGAAGAGAGTGAAGGAGAGAGAGAAGCAGGGCTCATCCAAAGCGGGTCCTGTGCTTACTGGAAGCGGGGCTTGTGCTCACCTGAAGGGGGCCTCAAACTCACAAATCATGAGATCATGACCTGAGCCAAAGTCAGATGCTTAACCGACTGAACCACCTATGTGCACCCAGGTGCATTTTTATTCCTGAAGCTTCTAGCACTTTATTCTCTGTGGCAATTCCACTTATATGAGATTATTCCTGCTGAATGCATTTTAAGAGTTACCCTTCTCTTCTAAAGTTACCCAGATTTGCCCCATCTTGCTATGGAGATGCAATCTGATGCCTTCATTCTATGGTCAACAACATTCTTTGCTCAAAAGACAGAAGCATCAGAATCTTCCCTTCAGGGGTGACACAAACCTACCATAGTGATGTCAACATCATAAGCACAAAATTATCAAAATTGCTTTCACCAAGATATGGTCTGTATGGACAGATGTAGTCTGCCATATTCATGTAGGCATTCGATTTTCATCAGTTTTGAAAGTACAAAAAAAGAGGAAGGTGCTTAATTCACAACTTTCAATATGACAGAGAGTTCTTTATCATTGCTAAGCATAATAAGAATAAGGAATGTTATATATATCACATCTTCTATTTTACAGAGTCCTTTGCCCCACTCATATGTTGTAATCTTTAAAATAGTCTTGTAAAAGAAAAGCCCAAGACCAGAAGGCTTCACTGGTAAATTTGAAGAAAAATTAACGCTAATCCTTCTCAAAATCTTCCAAAATATTGAAGAGGAGAGAATACTTCCAAACTCATTTTATGAGGTAAGTATTACCCTGACACCAACGCCAGACAAGCACACTATAAGAAAAGAAAATTATAGGGGCGCCTGGGTGGCTCAGTTGGTTAAGTGTCCAGCTTCGGCACAAGTCACCATCTCACAGTTTGTGAGTTCAAGCCCCGCGTCAGGGGGATGTCAGCTGTGCTGACAGTTCAGAGCCTGGAGCCTGCTTCAGATTCTGTGTGTGTGTGTGTGTGTGTGTGTGTGTGTGTATGACTAACAAAAACATACTAACTCTCTCTCTCTCAAAAATAAATAAACATTTAAAAAAAAAGAAAAACAAAAGAAAATTACAGGTCAATATCCCTAATGAACACAGATATTAAAAAGATCGTCAACAAAATATTAGCAAACAGAACTCAACAGCACATTAAAAGGATCATATGCCATGATCAAGAGGGATTCCTCCCCAAGATGCAAGGATGGTTCAACATATACAAATCAATAAATGTGGTATATGTGTAGGTACATACCACATTAACAAAATGCAGGATAAAAATCACATGATCATCTCAACAGATGCAGAAAAAGCATTTGTCAAGATTCAATATCCATTTATGATAAAAACTATAAACAATTTGGTGTAAAAGGAATATACCTCAACATAATAATGGTTATATATGACAAACCCACAGCTAACATCATACTCAGCAATGAAAAGCTAAGAGCTTTTCCTCTAAGATCTGGAACAAGACAATGATGTCCACTCACCACATCTATTCAACATAGTACTAGAAGACCTAGACAGAGCAATAAAGCAAGAAAAATAAAAGGCATTCAAATTGGAAAACAAAATTAAAAATGTCTTTGTTTGCAACGGATAGGATCTTATATGAAGGAAATTCTAAATACTCCACCAAAACACATTAGCACTAATAAATGATTTCAATAAAGTTGCATTATACAAAATCAATACACAGAAATCAGTTGCATTTCTATACACTAACAATGAAACATCTGAAATTAAGAAAACAAATGCATTCATAATAGCACCAAAAACAATAACATAATTAGAAATAAACTTAGGCAAAAATCCAAAAACTCAAAAACTTCTGATGAAAAAAACTGAAAACACCACAAACAAATGGAAAGCTATCCCTGCTCATGGGTTGGAAGAATTAATATTGTTAAAAAATCCATACCACCCAAAGCAATCTACAGATTTGATGTAATCCCTTTCAAAATTCCTTTGGCACATTCCTTCGTACAGAAAAAAAGATCCTAAAATTCATATGGAACTACAAAAGATATAACGTAGCCAAAACGACCTTGAGAAAGAAGAACAAAGGTAGAGGCATCACACGTTCTGATTGAAAGCTACATTACAAAATTACAGTAATCAAAGTAGTATGATACTAGCCCAAAAACAAATATATAGACCAATGGAAAAGGATACAGAGCCCAGAAGTAAACCCATGCATAGATGGCCAACTAATCTTTGACAAAAAGGCCAAGAACATACAGTGGGGAAAAGACAGTCTCTTTAATAAATGGTGCTGGCCAAAAACTGGATATCTACATGAAAATAATGAAACTGGTCCTTTATCTTACACCATACACAAAAATTGACTTGAAATGGATTAAAGACTTAAATGTAAGTCCTGAATCCAGGACTAGAAGAAAACAGGGGAACGCTTCTTGACATGGCCTTGGCAATGAATTTTTGGATATGACACCAAAAGCACAAGCAACAAAAGCAGAAATAAGTAACTAGGCTACATCAAACTATAAATCTTTGCATAGCAAAGGAAAGCAGTCAACAAAATAAAAAGGAAAACTACAGAATGGGAGAAAGTATTGCAAACCATTTTACCAATAGAGGTTTCACATAAAATACATAAAGAAATCATATAACTCAATACCAAAAAAAAGCAAATAATCCAATTTTTTAAAAGGAGCAAAGAACCTGAATACACGTTTAAAAAAAAACAAAACACATGGGGCGCTTGGGTGGCTCAGCTGGTTAAGCATCCGACTGGCTCAGGTCATGATTTCACGGTTCGTGGGTTCGGGCTCTGTGCTGACAGCCAGCTCAGAGCCGGAGCCTGTTTCAGATTCTGTGTCTCCCTGTCTCTCTGACCCTCCCCTGCTCACACTGTCTCTCTCTCCCTCTCAGAAATAAATTAAACGTTAAAAAACTAAAAAAAAAAAAACCACATACAAATGGCCAACAGGAATAAGAAAAGGGGCTCAACATCATTAATCATCATGGACATGCAAATCAAAAGCATAATGAGATGTCATTTCACTCCTGTCAAGATGGCTATTCTCAAAAACACAGGAGATAACAAAAGTTGGCAATGAGGAAAAAGAGGAGAAAAAGACATGGGAATGTATTCATGGGAATGTAAATTGGTAGAGCCATTATGGAAAGCAGTATGGGGTTTACTCAAAAAATTAAAAATAGAACTACCATATGATCCAGCAATTCCATTTCTAAATATACACAATAGGAAATAAAATCAGAGCCTCAAAGGGATGTCTGCACCCCCATATTCAAAAGAGCATTACTCACAATAGCCAAGATATGAAATAATCTGTTCGCCAAAGGATGAGTGAATAAAGTTGATATGGTGTGTGTACACACACACACACACACACACACACACACAAACACAGAGGAATAAGCCATAAAAAACAATCTTGTTATTGTAGCAACAGAGACGACCATGGAAGGCAATATGCTAAGTGAAATTAGCCCAACAGAAAGACAAATACTGTATGACGTCATTTATATAGGGAATCTGAAGAAAAAATATGAAACTCATTATGTTCTGAGCATCTAATGTATAGCATGATAACTATAATTAATACTTTATTGTTTAATTAAAATTTACTAAAAGATTAAATCTTAAACATTCTTTTTTTTTTTTTAATGTTTTATTTATTTCTAGGAGAGAGAGAGAGAGACAGCGTGAACAGGGGAGGGTCAGAGAGAGAGGGAGTCACAGACCGAAACAGGCCCCAGGCTCTGAGCTGGCAGTCAGCACAGAGCCCGACGCGGGGCTCGAACCCACGAACCGAGAGATCATGACCTAAGCAAAAGTCGGACGCTTAACCAACTAAGCCACCCAGGCGCCCCTAAATCTTAAGCATTCTTATCACATGTGAGATATGGATACAATTAACTTGACTGTGATAGTCATTTCACAATGTATACATATATCAAGTCATTATGCTGTATACTTTAAATATACACAATTTTGTCAATTATACCTCAGTAAAGCTGCGGGGGGAACCAGTCTTGAGAGCAAACCAGTATTCTAACCCACCCACAATTTGCAGATGTAGAAACAGAATCTAGGTCTTCCATTTACAAATCTTCTGCTCTTTATTATGCCCTAAAACTACAGATGGTTTCTGCACAGTGCTTATAGTGTAGACTCTAGAGCCAAACTCCCCAGGTTCAAATCCCGACTCCACAGTTTACTTGACCATTGATAAGTTACTTTATCCTATTTGCACCTCAGTTTTGTCATCTGCAAAGTGAAAATAATAATAGTACCTACTTCTTAGAGTTGCTATAATGATTAAATGAGCCAATATGTATTAAATACCTATTAAAGCAATGCCTGTTTAAGACGATCGTTAAATTTTTGTAAATGCTTTGCTGTTACTCTAGAAGAAATGTATCCATGCTTTATGACAAGAAAGTTAAAACTAAAGTGTGAAGGGGCCCCTGGCTGGTTAAGGTTAAGTTTCTGACTTAAGTTTCTGACTCTTGATCTCACTTCAGGTCTTGATTTCAGGGTTGTGAGTTCAAACCCTGCACTGGGCTCTGTGCTGGTCATGAAGCCAGCACTACTTAAAAACAACAACAACACTTTAAATATGGAAAACAGTCCCAGGTGGAAAATCACATTCTTTTTGGTGAAAGAATCACCTTTAAGGTTTAACCGGAACTCATAGTTCTGTCAACATGCTGAAAATAGACGCATTTGAGAAGAGTAAGCAGAGAACAAAAAAGGAAAGAAAAGAAGAAAGAGAGGAGATAGGGAGAGAGACAGAGAGAGAGATGAGAAATTAAGAAGTATCTTCATCACAATAATTTAGAACCAGTAATAGAGTCCTTTTTCTAGTATTCTGAGGAGTTAACACGGGCCTCCATCTTTTCACAGTGATTTGAGAAAGAAGGAAAATAAGCCAAGGATTTCTGTTCTATCTTCTGTTCTAGCTTACAGTGTGTGAGGTGGGAACGAGCCTGGGATTTAGTGACAGTCAACCCTTAGCTTCCCCATGTATCACCATATACAAGACATTTCAGGTCTCTCAAGCTAATTTTCTTCCACAACAAACAATGATGATCAGAAGTCTCAGCTGTCACCTGAGATTCTTATGGAGATCAAGTACTTAATACATGGTAAGTTGCTTAGAAATAATCACCTATGCAATTATGTATTATTTATATTATTTATACAATTGCCTATGTAATTATTAGATGTATTAGATTTTATAAAGATTTTTCTGTTAAAATTATGAGGCATGTTAAATTTACCGAGTTTAAAGATAATGACGAAACACTGCTGAGAACAGAAAGTGGGTATTAATACATCATTGCTCATTCGCTGCCCCAGCGTCACAAAGGAACTTGGCCACTGAATGGGAATATCGGTGGTTTCTGATTACCAGATCTCTGTGGATGAAGCTGTTTCTCTCCAGGTACTCCATCCCTTCACACACATCTTGACACATGCTCAGCAGCATATCTCTGCTAAAGTGGCCTTGTCTCTGGCGGAGGAAATTCAGAAGACAGCCCCTTTCCATGAACTCCGTAACAATGTAAATCGGTTTCTGCTGGGTGCATACGCCATAAAGCTGTACGAGCTTCGGGTGTGTCAGCTTCCTGGGAGGGAAGTCATGCATACATTCAGTTACTATTGGAAAAGAAACCAGCAGGGGTCTCCGTTGGAGTGAGGCAAGAACAGGGTAACTTACATCATCACTTTAGCTTCTTCTATAAAGTCTTCCTCACACATGGCACCTTCCCTAATAGCTTTGATTGCAACTTTGTACTGAGCTCTCCACTTGCCAAGCCTCACGACTCCAAACAGCCCGCTCCCCAGTTCCCTCATAAAGGTCAGCTCTGAAGGGTTGATTTCCCATTTTTCTGTAAGACAGAGGGAGAAAGTGATAACATTAATAGGAGAACACAGTATGAATCAGCACAAAACAAAGAAACTACACCCAAAGCCAATGTCAAAGTTACAGGATAATACAACTGCCAGTAAAACATGGAGCAGACTTGCAATGTGCATCTAAATTGCAAATGGTGGCTTTCTACCCTCTGGGGAGGATGGACTCCCTTCTGAGCCGTCACAAGCCAAGCCAAGTGAACTGCAGAAAGCAACAAGATGCTGAATAAGCTAATAATAATAGAGCTTAAAGGTACTTAGAAAAAAAAAATCAAATACTTCCTCCTTTAGCATTCTTCCCTCTCGGTTTCTTTTTTTTTTTTTTTTTTTTTTGGTTTTTTCCCCCATTACATCAGGTTGGAAAGAATTTAATCTTCTGTTTAAAAGGCTTTTGCTGGAAGCAACAGACTTCAAGTGGACACTTTCTTTATTACCTCCATCCCTACTTTCCCGGGAGTAACCAATAAGGCTTGTAAGCACCAGGAAAGGGTTT
Organism: Hyaena hyaena; assembly: GCF_003009895.1. Classification (NCBI taxonomy): domain Eukaryota; kingdom Metazoa; phylum Chordata; class Mammalia; order Carnivora; family Hyaenidae; genus Hyaena; species Hyaena hyaena. The sequence continues at coordinate 886,795 of NW_024080820.1, forward strand.
GGTTTATTTTAGAAATATCGTGGCAATGCTTATTTTTCACCAACAGAAAGTTTTCTGCTGAAGTACGAATAATGATGAAAACAGAAAATCTAGGGTTACCGTGGCTATGAGTACAATCATCTAAAAACCTCATACTAGGGGCACCTGCGTGGCTTAGTCGGTTAAGCGTCTGACTTTCGCTTAGGTCATGATCTCGTGGTTCATGGGTTCGAGCACTGCGTCGGGCTCTGTGCTGACTGCCAGCTCAGAGCCTGGAGCCTGTTTCAGAGTCTGTATCTCCCTCTCTCTCTGACCCTCCCCTGCTCACGCTGTCTCTCTCTCTCTCTCTCTTTCCTAGAAATAAATAAAAATATTTTAAAAAATAAAATAAAATAAAAACCTCATACTATACAACTATAAAAACAGTTCTACTATGCGGAATTCTAAACATCTAAATTGGTCTTGTGGTGATGGATTTTTTTCAAGGAAAATTAGCCAGGAAAAACGCAGCTACAAAATGCGTTACCATAGCTGAATCCTGCAGTGGTGGGCGCGCTCTTCTCCACATTCACTGGGTACCGCAGCCTTGTCACAAGTCCTGAAGTCAGAGAAAGCAGGGCGGCTCAATTCATTCTCAGTCATTCTACATGGCAAAGCACGGAACTTAGACACGCCTGTATCAAGTCCCTTCATTTATTCACTTAGCGCTCATGTCTGTAGGCACAGACAGCACTCTGCTATATGCTAGCGAAAAATAGAAACAGGAAGGCAGGCAGGAGGAAGATAATCCTACACTTTGAGTTGACCACTTCACATTTTTACAAAACATAAAAAACTTTTAAAGATAGAAATGCTTCTTTTATTCACTCAACAAACGTTGCTTTTTAACGTTACAGTGTTTTGGGGGGCACCTGAGCGGCTCAGTTGGTTAAGTGTTCAACTCTTGATTTTGGCTCGGGCCATGATTTCATGGTTCGTGAGTTCGAGCACTGGGTCCGGCTCTGTGCTGACAGTACGGAGCCTGCTTGGGATTCTATCTCTCGCCCTCTCTCTCCGCCTCTACCTCCCACCCCCCACTTTCTCTCAGAAATAACTATATGAACTTAAATAAATACTCAGTGTTTATCAAGCTCTCTGCTAGCACTATTCTCTTCTCAAACATTTTAAAAAAATGTTAAAAGGTTTCTAACAGTTATCAATTATTATTTCATGTTGTTTTCCAGTGAGATCTGAACTATGAAAGGGATTTAAAGGTAGTTTATTAAAAATTAAAGTGATTCACCTTGATAACTCTATACTAGTAATCTTAGCATAAATAGAGGGCTCTAAAATATCAACAACTGTAATAGCGACTACTGGAAATCAGTGAGGTAGGGTAAACCCTTCAACATACATAAGCTGCTTACAGAACTAAAGAAGAAGAAATGGCAGATACCTCTCCTATTTCCCTCTGTATTTCTTCAGTTACAGCATATCTCATAGTAACTTTAAAGTGTCACATGGGTCGCCTGAGTGGCTCAGTCGGTTAAGCGTCTGACTTCAGCTCAGATCATAATGTCATGGTTTGTGGGTTCGAGCCCTGCGTCAGGCTCTGAGCTGTAAGCACAGAGCCTGGAGCCTGCTTCAGATGCTGTGTCTCCCTCTCTCTCTGCCCCTCCCCTGCTCACACTCTGTCTCTCTGTTTCTCTAAAATTAATAAACATTAGGAGAAAAAATTAAAGGGTCACATACAATTAAAGTGTCACCTACTTCTCTGTCTCCCCCACCAGATGGTAAGTTGTGACAGACACAGGGGCAATCAGTATCTCTGGTCTACCACAGACGCCCTAGAACCAGGCAGGGTGCCTGGCGCTTAATTCTTGTTTGCTACATGACTGAATTGAGGTAAGAGTTCTTATATAAGAACACAAAAGAAGGAAATAAGGAAACATGAACGCTGAAAAAGAAAGTAACGTAATAAGAGACAAGTAAAAGTTCTTTGGGGGATAAATCGATAATGAAAATAGCTCCTCACATGTTAGACACAGACTTAACGTATAACCCAGTAAATTCACTCCTCGGTAAGTAACCAAGGGAAATGAAACAAAAACTTGTAAACAAAAACTTGTATACAAATGTTCATAGCAGCATTATTCATAAAAGCCAAAATGTGGAAACCACCCAGATGTGCACCCACTGATGAATGATGACAAATGGATAAACGAAATTAACACGGTGGATTATTATTTGTCAATAAAAAGGAATGGAACATTTATACGGGCTACAACATGGACAAATGTTAAACACATTATGCTAAGTCAAAGCAGCAGTCACAGCAGACCACATATTGTATGATTCCATTTGTCAGAAATGTCCAGAATAGGCAAATCTGAGGAGACAGGAAGTAGATTAGTGGTTGCCAAGGGATGCACTGGCGAAAGAAGGCCAGCAGTGGGGTGGGGACTGGGTGGGGGGAGACAGGTGATGGGCACCGTATTTCTTTTGAGGATGATGAAAATGTTCTTAGATTATGGTGATAGTTGGAACCACTCTAAATACACTAATGACCACTCAACTGTATACTTAAATGGGTGAATTTTATGATATTTAAATTATATCTCAATAACTGCTCCTTATCATTATCTGAGAAAATGGCCACCAATGGAGATTCCGGTTTGTGTGTTTGGTTTGTTCCCACTCTGGTAGTAAGTATAGCAGATATTCAAGAAGATGGAAAACTTGTCCAGGACATGATTACCCTAGTCTTGAGAAGTCACTAGTGTAGCCCTAAACCCTGGGCTTGTCTGACTGCTTCTGTGACAACCCTGACATAGACCTATCTTAGCTTTTAGTTTAGTACTGTTAAAGAAAAGAAACTATCCAATGACACCTGTAAAGGTGGTGAGGCAGATTTTATTCAGGACCACCGTGATTGGTATAGGAACCATTGCAATAGGATTTTACAGTTCGACAGAGGTCCGGCTCAACCACAAATACAGCATGGGCAAGTGGGGATTTATACCCAAGGAGCAGGGTGGGGGTCTGTGGATGGAAAATTACTCCAAGGAACTCCAGGCAATGAAGGGGGTTGGGATACACCAATCTAACAGGACCTTGCTGAATCCAAGCCACGGTGACCGGACATCACCCAGTGGAAAATAAGGAACCTGATCAGATACTGAGTGTGAGCGGATATCCAGGGTGGGAGTTCTGGTGAAACTGACTTAGCAGGGTTCTTGCTAAAACTGGATCTTGCAAGAAAGTGCACAAATGGGTCTAGAGGATGGTTCAGGAGCCTGACTAAAGCTTGGTCAAGCAAGGAGTCATTGTCAGTACCAAGGGTATAAGCCATGGGAGTGTGAATATTCATCATACACAGTAAGAATAACTCATGTCCTGAGGTTAAGACAGCTTTTTAAAAAAATATTTTTTTAAGTTCCTTTATTTAAGAGAGAGAGAGCAAAGGAGGCACAGAGAGAGAAGGAGAGAATCCCAAGCAGGATCCATGCTTTCAATACAGAGCCCAGTGCGGGGCTCAATCCCACAAATTGTGAAATCATGACCTGAGCCGAACCAACAGTCAGACACTTCCCGACTGAGCCACCCAGACAGCCCAAGACAGCCTTTTATGAGACTTAATAGTACCCTATTTTACTCTGTATATATCACCTCCTTAATATGCAATCATTTTAAATCATTCACAATCTACAATTAACTACAAACTAAAACTGTTCAAGGAAGAACTCATCACAATGTCTGACCATTTTAATCCCGACCCTACATTTGAAAAACGTTTTAATAGATCATTTACCGGCTGCATTGTGCTTATGATACTCAATGATCTCAGGAATTGAACCAAATGCATGTTTTTCTGAGAGATAATACTTCTTTGGGGATGTTGTTGTTTCCTTTATATGATAATGCCTGAAGCCTGACGAGCCTTCTCTGAAACAAAAATCAAAATGTGTTAGCACCACTTTGAAATAATGTAATGTCACTCTTAAGATGTTTTCCACCAAGAAACCACAGGTCTCTACATTTGGCCCCTTCTAGTCTCTGCACAACTTTTATTTTTCCCCATGTTCTTCTTAGCTTCACTTTTCACATTAACAGGTGGAAGATTTTAAAGTGGTCATTGGTAACGTACTTGCCCCTTGCATGAGATTGTGAAAGAGAAAATTTACCAACTCCATTTACCAACAGTTAAAAGTTTTAAAATAGCTCTTAGCTGGCTACCGTTTTTTGTCCCTGCTATTGATGTAAACGTGCAAATGTCTAAAAGACTTACACTTCTAAAAGTGAACTGACTTCTAAAAAATGTGCAAATTATATTCTAGATATCTTTCTAGAACACAGATCTTCTCAAGTCATCTCTTGCTAAAAATTCTTTCAAGAGAACTCCCTCTGCTCTTAAAATAAAGCTCCTCGACAGTGACATGACCTGACCTCGACTTTTATCTCTTAGGGTTCTCTTTCCTCTCTTCACCCCACCCCTCCCATTCTGGCTAAAATACGCATTTGTCAGTTCCTGGAACTCACCATAGCCTCCCTCAATTCTGGGTCCAGTTTCTTAAGTCAGAAACACTCTCCCTTCCCTCCAACTTCTACCTCCACTGCCCATATATCTAGATGTCCCTAGACAATATTGGTGACTAACTCGGATGTGTCTGGGCCACGTACCACCCCCACACACATACACACATTGCTCTCTGAGCACGGTACTTCCTCATGCATTACCACAGCTGCCTGTTTGCTTGTCTGAATCCCCTGCTAAGCTATAGGAGGGCAGGGTCTGTCTACTTTGTTCACTGTGGCATCCTTAGTGCTCAGTGCAGCACACAGTACTTATTTCTTGAATGTTCCTCACATTTCCATAGACATTCTCAGTGGATATATATGGAAAACTATAAGGAAAATTACCAAGTATAGGACATAAAGAAATATGAATAGAAAAGCAGGCTAGATTTTAGAGATCAAGTCAGATTTTCTTGTTTAATGATGAAATGCATCTTGTTGTTTGAAAATTAGGAATCCATAAAAACTACATAGGAACTTCATACAAAAACTCTTAGAGAGAGAGAGAGAGAGAGAGAGAGAAGGTGGGGGCTTGACTGATTGATTACTTACCCTCCAAACTTTGTATAAAGGGAGACTGTGTACATGCCTGGTTGACTGGAATCTCTGACCATAAAACCACCTTCTTTGTCCTAAAATCCAAGTTAAGAAAATTTTGTCAATCTAATAACAAGTGTCTTCTGCCACAGAGAAGATTCAAGAAGCCAATCGTATTTCATGTTTATTATCCTTTGCTTCAAAAATCTGCTTTGGAGAAGCACAACTTAAAAAAAAAAACCAGGGTGTAACCACACGACTTTCCCCTTCACATTACTGTGCTGGGAGAGCAGTTGAAGAAAGTACACTCACAATTCCCCACAAGCACAAATCTTCACACACAACAGCATGAGATATTTCAACAAGATATCTGGAAGTGCCCTTTAGAAACCAATACACAAGACTTTGCAGTTTCTAGACGTTCTGGACATCTGGGGAAACAGTTACTAAAAAAATGTATTTCCTAATAACTGGGTTTCATATCATATATTTTTCATATTTGCTAGAACCTTTGAATCCTGACTCAATATCACCTTCTGTCCACATAGCATTTTTCCTGTAAATATCTCGCTGCTCTTTATAAGAACATTTTTAAAATCCCTAATTCCCCTGGAAATCGATGTTAAATATCACTGTTCACAAAAGGAGAGGCGCAAGCACAAGTAAAGCAAGCAGAGAAAACTAAAAGCAATACAATACGGAATGACTAAAAAATAAGTTCTCATCAGGTTTTCAGTGACACAGCAAGAAACAGGAGCCAGGAACATCAAACACCTCCCTGCCGATTATGCCACTCTAAAAGATGAGTGTATTTAATGGTCAAAAAACAAAATAAATTTCATTCTTCTTCATAGGAAAGAGAATCGGTGATCATAATAGTTCATCGATCAGTAAAAAGTATAACTACAATACAATTATTGAGAGCTTATTCAGTTTTAATATGTTCTAATATGTGGATGTGCTTAATCCTCAAAACAGTCCTTTGAGGTAGGTAGTACTGCTAACCCTGCTTTACTTCTCAGGTAAGGAAATGGAGCACAGAGAAGGTGGAGAACTTGCCCCAGACCACACAGCAAGTGAGTAATAGAGTCAAATTTGGACCACAGGTTTTCTAGCTACCTGCTCCCTTATAGCTGCCTCTCATTGTGGGGTCACCAGGGAGGCATGTAAGAATCCTGTTGGGGAAGTAGGTGAGGTAACATATCTGAATTAAGCAAAGTCACTTGCTATTGCTCTTTAATATAAACTACAGAAACAAGTGTCCAAACAAAACCCTGTCTGGTAGTAATAAGCAGGAGATAAAGTGAGAAAGTATGGGTTTAAAAAAATTGACACCTATTGGGGCTCCTGGGTGGCTCAGTCAGTTAAGCCTCTGACTCTTGATCTCCACTCAGGTCATGATCTCACAGTTCAGGAGTTTGAATCCCACATAAGGCTCTGTGCTGACAGCATGGAGCCTGCTTGGGATTATCTGTCTCCCTTTCTCTTTGCCCTTCCCCCCGCCACCTGCTTGTATATGCACTCTCTCTTTCTTTAAAAAATAAATGCATAAAACTTAGGAAAAAATGGAGAACTATTACTAAATAGAATAGATAATAAATGAGGAGAACTGTACAGATAACCTTCTGATTCAACCTCCTTATATTACAGATGCACAAAACGGATAAGGGAAGTCACAGCTAGACTCAGGTCTCCTTACTTAGTCTACTGTAGCTTCCTCCATATTACAATTTACCCTTTTGTTTTATTGCTTTTTAAAAAGTGTAAGCATTTTAGCACATTTATTATTTATTATTATTTTGCTCATTTATTTCTAAAGGCAACTAAATACTTATTCAAACTTCATTTATGAGGCACCTGGGTGGCTCAGTCAGTTAAGCATCCACCTTTGGCTCAGGTCATGATTCTGTGGTTCATGGGTTTGAGCCCCATGTGAGTCTCTGTGCTGACAGCTCAGAGCCTGGAGCCTGCTTCGGAATCTGTGTCTCCCTCTCTCTCTACCCCTCCCCTGCTCATGCTCTGTGTCTCTTTTTCTCTCTCAAAAATAAACATCTAAAAAAAAATTAAAAATAAATGAATAAAAACTTCATTTATAATAGATATCATGTAATATTGATGTAAATTATTTTAAAACAAGTAACTTTGAGCAAAAAGGAAAAAAAAACAGTAAGTACTAAAATCAAGGTAGCAAATAATAAATTAGTGAGAAACAAAGTAAAGAAAATGTTACCCATGTACTAGTTGTTACCTAATGGCATGGGTTTAATTGTCTCCCACTTCAAAAAGATATTCTGGAGTCCTAACCCCCAGGACTCCAGAATGTGACCGTATTTAGAGATTTACAAAGGGAATGGAGTTAAAATGAGATCAGGAGACTGGGCCGTAAGCCTATCTTATATGAAAGAGAAATTTGGGGGGCACCTGGGTGGCTCAGTCAGATAAGTGTCTGACTTTGGTTCGGGTCATGATCTCACGATTTGTGAGTTCAAGCCCCACATCGGGCTCTGTGCTGACAGCTCTCTCTCTCTCTCAAAAATAAATAAATATTTTTTTAAAATGGGAAATTTGGACACAGAGACGGATATGCATGAAATGTGGAGCAGAGGGGGGAAAAAGTGGGAGGCCTGAAGCAGGTCCTTCCCTCCCAGCCCTCAGAAGGAGCCAACTCTTCTGGCACGTGGACTGCCGGCTTCCATCCAGCCTCTAGAGCCACGCGACAATGCATTTCTGTTGCTTAAACCACTCAGTCTGTTGTACCTTGTTTTGGTGGCCCCAAGAAACTAATAGTATACCAATCCTCAATGTTAAATGATTAAAAAAGGCCACTTATATCACAGTATTTTTTAGCCTGTAGAAACAGATGTGTGAAGTCACTTATAGAGATTTGTTACAATTAATCTGTGCTGAAACCAAACTCACAAAACAAGTACAAACACTTACTTCACTTCTGAGAAGTTGCTCTGCTTTGCTTCTGTTCGTATTTCTGCAATACCATCTGAACAGGGGGGAGAAAAGTACATTTAAGGCCTCAGGTTTTTAAAATTACTTTTTATTCTTTCTAGGATTAACCATGTAACACTGCTCATCAATAATAAATACAATAAAGAAGAACAAGACATTAAAATGAGAATAATCTCAATGATACAGACAATGACTAGTAACATTTGGATATATATACTTCCAGACTTTCTCTACTCATGATTTTATGATGTATATACATACGCCGACATTCATATTTTGTTATTAAAATGGGATCAATCTATACTTGCTATATCATAACCAGAACTTTTTATGTAACAGTGTGTGACAGACATCTTTGCAAAGCAATATAATCCTATGCATCATGGTATGAATGCACCATAATTTATCTAAGCTACTCTTACTACTTAACATAAAAATCATTTCCAATTTTTCACGACTGTAGTAATAGCAAGAACAAATTTTACTCCACAGATTCAAACACGCAGGAAACATCATCCTACCTTCATTATTGTATTTAATTCAAATTAAAACTTACCACGAGCCCCTATCCCACCAATAGGCAGTAGATTTCATTTCAAGTCATAATGGAGGCTCTCCCAGTGAATTTCACAAAGGCCCCCAAGTGTCAAAAGAGACAGCAAAACAGAAGAACAGGCCTCCTGGGTTTTCCAGACTTACTAGTTGGAGCACAGCCCCACGCCCTGGCGGTCACCTGAGTCTCTGTCATAGGAATCCTGCTATGACCAAGCAGCAGCGCCAGCCCTGACACCAAGGCTGTCACCACTCTGCGCAACGACCCCAAGCCCCTGCACATCAGTGCCCCCTCTAAACCCTTGGGAAATCCTCTCCAAGGAAAGAGGGAAACTGCCATCTCCCTCCTCTCCCTCTCCCTGCTCCTCCAGCGCACTCTCTCCATGAGATTATAAGGCCAAAGAACATGAACTCAGACTGCTTCCTTTGGCGTTCACTTTTAAACTTCTGTTGTTTGTTTTGATCTGTTTGTTTTAGACGCCCTTCAGTGAGCAAAGAAATCTCAGCCACAGTCCTGTTTCCCGAGGCTTCCAATATTACGAAACCAGACTGTCCCCTCTGGGCATCTGACTTTTCTACCACTGGTTCAGCTTTATTATAAAAGAACCAGCATCTGCTTTTGACCCAGCAAGCACCCTGAGACAAGAGAACGTAAAGGGAAAAATACAAGATCCTTTTTTGGTCTGAATGCTTTTATGCTTGTGTAGCAGCCTAACTACAATCTCAATACAAGCTGATGACTGTTATTTCCCTTGGAGCTTGGGGTGATTGACCAGAATTATGGGCATTAAGATCTCATTGCCCTGGATCTTATGAACTGAGACCAAGTTTAACAAAATCGCAGTTGTAATCAATCAACTTTCCAAAGCAATAGAGAGATATGATAAATGAGGACAGAATGGATTCTGTGTCTGAGCTTTTCCACTGATATAAGAAACATTCGTCAGAATGTCAAAAAAAGTCATAAAAATTAATTAAGGAAAGGCAACTGGAGCCCTCGTCAAATATATTATAAACCAGCAGAACCTGAAAGATTAGGGGAAAAAATCTCTTTGTAAATAACAAAGATTCAACCCCACATCTTCACAGCCAGAGTAAGCAACGGAGGGTTGGTCTCACATTCAGATGTAGGAAATCCGTAAGGCTAACTTATGGCTCTCAGGAGGAAATTAAATTTAAGATATTCAGAGAAAGAAAGAGGTCCTTTCCTTATCTAGTACATTCAGCTCCTGGGAAGGGAAAAAGGAAATAAGAAAGGAAAGGAATCCACGGCACAAAGGCAGGCAGGCTTTTTGAAACCTTGCCGTAAGTAGTCCTTTTTATGGCATTTGCAGGTTTCCCAGAAAGGGCATTTCCCCTCACTAGGACATAAACTCAGACCTTTAAGAATATGTTGACGGAAGGAAAGGAAGAAGGAGCGATGAACAAATGGATGAATCAGTTAGTGGTATTTCCCAAAGGCCCATTGTGGTTTCTCTCCCTCTTCTATGATACGTATCACCAGGCAAGACAGCAAAGCCAGTGGTGGCTCTGCTGAACTCATCCTGGCAAGAACCGTGCACACGGGTAAACGGAAGGAGCCCACATGCTAAGCGGGAGTGCTGATGCAGATGCTGGCCCGCATACATCCCTCCTAGCCCGGCACACAAACGTCTCTGTGTGAGGGGTTAGTTAGCTCCCCTTGATCAAAGACTCACCCTACATCTAAAAAGAATGGCTGGGGATTTGTAAGTAACTTGTCATTCTGTTCTCAGATAGCAAAACCTGATGTGAATAAGGTTTTTGGATTGGCTGGTCACTGCAAAACACTCCAGGGGAACCAGACTTCTTAGTGGTGTCTGAATAGAGAGGGAAGGAGAGCTGGAGACACTCCGTCTTTTCTGGAAAGTTTGGATGCTGGCCAATGCTCTTGGGGAGGATGGGTTGGGTAAATCATAAAGAGAAGACAACCAGGGGGCACGTGGCTGGCTCAGTTGGTAAAGCATCCAGTTCAATTTCAGCTCAGGTCAAGATCTCACGGTTTGTGAGATGGAGCCCCATGTCAGCACGGAGCCTGCCTGGGCTTCTCTCTCTGCCTCTTTCCCACTCGTGCTTTCTCTCTCTCTCTTTCTCTTTAAAAAATAAATAGACTTAAAATGAAGAAGAAGAAGAAGACAACCAGTATAAATGAAGGAAAACCAGAAACAAGCCAAGTTATGATTCATTGCTGGTTCTGTAATTTGACCCTTTACCCTTGAGCCACCCACTCAGTCTTATCTCAGACTTTGCCCCATTCGAAGGGCCCTTACATTTCTGTCACCTGCTTCCTTTCACATCTTTCCATCAAGAACTCATCATGACCATCACCACGAACCCACTTTCTTTCCTGCGGCAGCTCTTTTGACCCTCTCCTCTTCAGACTGTTAGTGTTACCAGGATGCAGAGGTCAGAGCTAGGTTCTGCTGGCCCTGGGGGCCTCGGGCTGGCAATCCTGAGTCCAGCCCCATGGACTGTCTGTTGCCTGGGATGCCTGGGCCCAAACAAACAGCAGGCGGACTCTTGATTCAATAGCTGGCAAAAGGCTTTTTAAAACCCTTGGGGACGTTTGAAATGCGTTACAGCATGGGCTGCAGCAGAGAACAGCACAAATCTTGGCGTGGGAAAACCGAGGGAGAAGAGGGAGGGGGCTCTCTGACAGTCTACACTGAAAACGGGTTTTGTCCTCATCGAGGGAGGCACGGCCCATGCCAGGGGGAATCCTTGACCCTTGGCAGAGAGCGGAGGGGATTGCCACACCAGAGACCGCGCTTAGCCACACAGAGTAGGAGAGTCCCTTAGAAGAGAGAACATTTCCGAACTAAGATAAAGCCAAAAAATTCATGGCGATGAATCACAACCTTCATAAAATCCTTACTTGTAATCCCAAGAATCAGGGGAGTTCTCACAATTAGATAAAGACAATCTGGCCTCCAAGCACAACCCTCCCCAAATCATGTTATGTCTCGGTCAGATCACTTTATTTTTTTTTTAATGCAATTTATTGTCAAGTGTATACAGTGTGCTCTTGGTTTTCGGGATAAATTCCCATGATTCATCGCTTACATACGGCACCCAGGGCTCATCCCAACAAGTGCCCTCCTCAACCCCATCACCCATTTCCCTGCCTCCCCTCCCCATCTACCCTAAGTTTGTTCTCTGTATTTAAGAGTCTCTTGGTTTGCCTCCCTCTCTGTAACTATTTTTTCCCCTTCTACCAGAGTCTTCTTCTAAGTTTCTCGAGTTCCACATATGAGGGAAAACATATCATACTGTCTTTCTCTGTCAGTCAGATTACTTTATAGTAGGGTCCAAGGGAGCCTGGGTGGCTCAGGTGGTTAAGCAGCCAACTATTGATTTCAGCTCAGGTCACGATCTCACAGTTGGTGGATCGAGTCCTGCGTTGGGCTCTGCACTAACAACTTAGAATTCTCTCTCTCCCTTTCTGCCCCTCCCCAACTTCTGTGTGTGCTCTCTCTCTCGCTCTCTCTATTAAAGTAAATAAATAAACTTTAAAAAAAAAGAAAATAAGGTCAAAGTTTTCAGTTTAGTACCTTCCCTAATTCGAAGGATTTTGGTATTTTTTCCTAAAATATATTTAAAAACAGAAACACTATTTATTTTACATATTTTTTATACCCTTACCTACTTCTAAAACAACTTTGGGGCAATTACACCACTGAGTGCTATTAATCCTTTTCTAGATTGTCAGGTATACTCACATTACAGGAAGTGACATAGGCAGAGGAGACACAACTTTTTGATGGTGGTGCTGGTGGTGGTGGCGGCGGTGATGGTATTTTTAAATAAGTGAACAAAGCATCACAATGACCACCTTAGAATGACCACAAAGAGTATTTGGTATATATGAGCTTCTCATTAAAACCTGGCCACACATGGTGTGCCTGGGAGGCTCAGTCGGTTAAGCATCCAACTTTGGCTCAGGTCACGATTTCACAGTTTGTGGGTTCGAGCCCAGCGTTGGGCTCTGTGCTGACAGCCAGCTCAGAGCCTGGAGCCTGCTTCAGATTCTTGTCTCCCTCTCTCTCTGACCCTCCTTTGCTCACGCTGTCTCTCTCTCTCTCTCTCTCAAACATAAATAAAACAGTAAAAAAACCCAAAAAACAAAAAAAAACCCTGGCCACGCACTGCTAGTGGGCATATAAATAGTATGCCCATTGCTTTCTCTGGAAGGTACTTTGACAGCAAGCATTAGGAGTTCTAACAAGTTCATGACTAGCCTTTAGACCAGTACGTAAATTTTTAGAGATCTAGTTGAAGACAATAAGCAAAAAGAGGCTGTCCCAGCTACTGTTACACAACACAGATGCTACGTGACACAGTGCTGTCGGAACAAGGCAATGGTTATACAAATTCTTAACAACCATGGGTTATGTGCCTGGTTGCACCTGCTAAGGCCCAGCACAGTGCCTCATACATGCTAGGGCCTCAGTAAATATCTGATGAATGTGTGGCTGAATAAAACATAATGCTGTCATGAAAATGTTTTTGAAGAGTATCTAATGGCATGAGGAAAACTCAACTCATAGTATACTGTGAAGTAGAACAAAAACCGTACGGAACATATACAGCATGATTCTGTTCCTTAAGTAATAGTAAAAAAATTGAAAGGAAATATGCTAATGTTAACACGGGCCAACACTGGTTGATTTATGAGTAATTTTTTTATTAACATTTTTCATATTTTAAACAATTTAAAAAATAATAATCATATTGCTATCATAGTAAGAAAAATGAAACAAAACATGTTTTTTAAGGCCACTCTCAGGAACTGTATTCTGATTTCTTCAATGAATGAACAATGATCTGTATTTCAAAGTCAGCTAAGCTGTGATTTGTTTAAAATAAATTCAGGGCGCCTGGGTGGCTCAGTCAGCTAAGTGTCCAACTTTGGCTCAAGTCATGATCTCACAGTTTGTGAGTTTGAGCCCTGCATCAGGCTCTATGCTGACAGCTCAGAGCCTGAAGCCTGCTTCAGATTCTGTGTCTCCCTTTCTCTCTGCCTCTCCTTCACTCATGCTCTGTCTTCTTCTCAAAAATAAGTAACATTGAAAAAAATTGTTTTAAATAAATTCAATTATATTTGCCCATGTAACTGCATTCATACATAGTACCTTCATGTAAAGTATATTAGAGAAACTAAGTCTCACAACATCCACTCTGGACAACTGACTTAATGAAAGATATCCATTTATCTCCAAAATGCCTTACATAACTAGGAAAATGAAAACATTTTCTGGTTCTCCACATTCACAAAATAGCCATTTACTTACTCATATTGGTCTAAGTTGTTTGATTTCTTTCCTGTTACATAATTACTTGGGATATATCCTTCACTCCTGAAAAGAAGTAAAATACTTTTAAGTAAACTGAAATGATTTTACTGAGAAGTTATTAAAAGAAAGATTACTGTCTTTATGAAATTATTAAAGCATAATATTGCCCAAAGCTTTAAGAAAAACTAGCTAACCTCCAATAATTCTATATATATATATATATATATATAGCATTTGAGGATTTACAAAGTACTTCCTCATTTGACTTTCCCTGAAATTATGAGGTCAGCAGGCACTACTGTACCCACTTCCTGGTGGGGAGAATGAAGCTTAGAAAGACTTAAAGGACTGTCTCCAGGTCCCAAAGCTAGTAAGTGACAGGGCCAGAATTTAAAATCTGAACCTGTGACTAGGTTCAGAGCCCTTCCAATATTCCACGATGTTTCCCTTGAATTCACAATTTCTTGGGATTCTTGAAAGAAATCTCTATTTCAGAAAAGTTAAAATGTTGGATTAAAACACCATCTTGCCAATACTCACAAAAGTCCGTGTAGAGCACTGTTTCACAGACAGTAGTCCTGACCTCTACATCACCATCTGGGACACTTGTTAAAAAAGCAAATGCTTGGGTCATACCCCAAGGGAACCGAATGGGAAGGCCTATGCGAGGCCCCCGAAAGTACAGTTTTACCCTCGATGACTCTTCCACATTGTAGCTGAAGAAGACTTCATACCTAAAAATCTGTTAGAGAAAATCTCAAATGCTCACAGAGAGGTAGCTATGTGAGATGACAGCTCTTCTAACTTGATTGTGGAAATCACTTTGCAATGCATACGTATATTACAACACTGGGTTGTCCACCTTAAATATACGTAATTTTCACTTGTCAATCATACTTCAATAAAACTGGGAAAATTTTTTTAATTGAAAAAAATTTTACATAAAAAAAGAAGCACTCATAATAGGTAGACTCTTGGTAGGAGCCAAGACTTTCAGTGTAATTTAGAAGACATACATGTATAAAATTTTAAAAACTGAGTAAAATCCTCGTAATCTTAAATTTGAATTTGAACTATTAGTAAGAACTCATAATACACACACACACACACACAGTACATATACATAGCTCTGTTGCACTGAAACGGCCTAGAAACAATGGCTATCTAGTAGTAATGAGAATCCTAGCACTCTAATTGTTGTCCAGAGATTAACTCACTAAAAGGAGGCAGTATTCCTTGGGAAAACAGCAAATTGCAGGTTTGGACAGGAAAATTACAAGATGAACTTGAGCAGCTGTTTCATTTTACTCAGAAAGCAAGGAATCTAAGAAAGATTAAAGTGATCCCAACCAGAGGCACCTG
This sequence comes from Hyaena hyaena, assembly GCF_003009895.1. Classification (NCBI taxonomy): domain Eukaryota; kingdom Metazoa; phylum Chordata; class Mammalia; order Carnivora; family Hyaenidae; genus Hyaena; species Hyaena hyaena. The sequence continues at coordinate 902,052 of NW_024080820.1, forward strand.
GGTGGCTCAGTTGGTTAAGCGTCCAACTTCAGCTCAGGTCATGATCTCATGGTTCATGTGTTTGAGCCCCATGTCAGACTCTGTGCTGACACCTTAGAGCCTGGAGCCCGCTTCGGATTCTGTGTCTCCCTCTCTCTTTGCCCCTCCCCTGCCTGCACTCGGTCTCTCTCTCTCTCTCTCTCTCAAATATAAAATAAGACATAAAAAAATTTTTTAAGTGATCCCAACCAAAAACAGCTACCACTCACCTAAGAAGGGATAATTCAAGCAAAAAGAATAATGACTGCAATGGCTGCAATATGCATCCATAGTAATACTTAAAAAAAATAATTGGTTACCATTGCTATCACTAGAGGAAACCCAGTTATCAACGCACTATTCTTAAAAGTGGTAAAAGGAACAAACCAAACATTTCTCTTGCCTTTGCTGCACAAACTAAATGAACTGGTGGATGAGGCCACTCTTCTTTAGAGAATAAACGTGGATGGAATGACAGAGTCAGAAAATTATTGTTTTATAGTCCCTAATGAAATAATGGATCTAAGCAGTAATCACTAATGAAGGCCAAAATCATTAGGTGCAACCCTGATGAGGAGCCTTTTCCTCACCTCAACCACTGAGTAATCTTCCCATCATTAAAAGAGGGACAACCAGATATCAACTTCTAATGTGATCAAGCCTCTAGATTACAATTTACAGGAAATACAGGACACAGAGATATATTAGGTGATACCACGTGAAAGCAATTAGCTTAATCCAGATTGTGGCTCATTTCATAGGGTAAATGACCTAGTTTCAACAATAAATCAAAAAAAAAAAAAAAAGGATGGGGGCTGTTGTAGAATAAAAGAGCGACATATCAGCCAAAAAGCAGTATGTGGACCTTGTTTTAATCCTACTTCAACTGCATAAATACATGTTAGAGTTACTCAGGGGAAAATGGAATTACATAATTGTTACCATCCTTAGACCCTGACCAGAGAGGTCCCTGCCATGGCCTCACACTTTTAAGAGGAAGCTAAAGTCCATGTTCCCTCAGTCCTCCTCTAGACCATCATCTGGGTAACTAGGACCCCAACATTCTGAGTCCATTGCTAAGGCCAACACAGACCTTTCCCCCTCTTGTACTCTGAAAAGCAAATTATGCTGCTTATGTGCAACTCCTTCAGCCCAGGTCCAAGGGTGGCCAAGTTGGGGAGTGGCTTCTGTAAGTTATGTGGTCAGAGCTTGGACGTATGGCGGGGAGGGCCGTATGGTCCATGTGAGACGGAGCTGGGGTAGAAGGGAAGAGAAAAAGGAAGGTACCCCAAGGAGTCAGCCCTCCATGCACTGTCACACTCTGGCACGGAACTCTAATTCAACTCTTGTCTCCTGTCATTTGGAAGGTACGTTTGTCAGGTTAGAGGATAAATGTTATTTTATTGACCAGTTTTCCAGCTTGACTTATAACTTCAAACTATTTAGATATATGATATCTGGGCTTTCATTTGTACTCTTCTTTCAGTCCTGAAAATGCTAGGGGAAAGTCTACAGATGATATTTTTCAAAATTATTATTAAGTATGATAATGACATGGCAGTGGTTGACAAACACCGTTAGCAGTTAGACTTAGGGGTGAAAATGCCAGAATGATTTGAATTTACTTTTAAATACTCTAGAAAGAAAACAACTGGGAGGATTGGTAAATCAGTCTACCTGTGAAGTGAGGAATAAAGAATGGGAAGTGAGAATGGGGCAAGGAGGTGAGAAAGCAGACTTGGAGGGAAGGTATGCCTCTGGCTAGGACAAAAAGTCCTCCTCTTTTTATCCACAGGAACTCAGAATATAAACAGGATCATATTTCAGAGGCAAGCACAGGATAGAGTTTCCTTAACGAAGCCGAAAAGATGCTCATCCCCTACATTCATCCATATTCGTTTGTTACATACCAAGAATAAAGTTGAAAGGACTGTTCTTTTAAATCCAAAATTATCTTGTATAAATAATGCTTGTTTTTTAATTTCTTGCATATATGTGTATACACGTATTTTCTACGCACACACGCACATAAGCGCACACACACACGTTCTCCCTCTTAGAAAAACGTAGGATTACCTACCTCAGGGGAGAAAAGCCTGAAATATCATTCCCCCAAGATGAAAATGATCTAATTAAAATCTAATGAATGACAAAGAGACCAATGTGATGCATTCTAATTTCTGGAAAGAAGTGCTTGATCCATTTACGTTTAATGAGTCACTACCGGGACTACACTTTGTTACTGCAAAGTAATAATGTGTGCTTTCATTTCTTGCTGGGCGACCTGGTCTCATTACATGATAGTTCCCGATGATCCTTTTCCTGCTCAGCACTTCGCCCCACCCCCTTCTGAGTGTCATACGCGGGGAGGGAGCACTTACCCATATTTATCTCTTGCCCTCCACCAATGAACATCATTCTTTTCTAATATAATATACTCTTGGCCTCTCTCTAATCTGAGATCATGTGCTTCTGTCGCTTGGAAATCATACATGGCTACAACGATTTCTTCACTATTATCTTCTTCCTCAGGCGGAATTGGTAGGGGAGGCCTTCGCTAAGAAGAGGAGACAATATATGAAAACTGAGTCAATCTGCTTGAAACTGGGTGCAAAATCAAACCCTAAATGATTCACACGGCACCAGAGGATAAAGCAGAAACCTCAAGTCTACCTGATACCACCTAGTGGACCCTCCCGTCAGTTTAATGATATTGGGGCAACTGGATCTCTCATGGGTTTCAGAATATAGGACATGAGCAAAATCCCTCTTTAAACATCAAACAGCCTCTGCTCCGTGTCAGGACTAGCCTTCCAAGGGAGAGCGAAGGATAATATGGGAGTAGAAACCAGGGGACTAAAGGCGGACCCACCATTCAAACGGCCTGCAATGGGGAAAAGGCACACAGGGAGGGAGTCTCTTACCAGGTCTCCTCTCGGTCCTGGGGAGAAAAGAATTTGCACTTCTTTGTCCTTACTATGTGCAGGGCACACACTTAGTACCTAACACACTTTTTCTCCTTGATTCTTAATACTGATCCCATGAAATGGAGTATAAATTCCCATTTGATAACTGAGGAAACATGGCTTAGGTAATCTATCCAAAGTCGCTTGTACCAGATTCACACTGGATCCAGTACCGTCTGGGTCCAAAGTACTGAGTACGGTGTTTCCCACCTTACTCCCTCTTCAAAAGTGTATCATTAAATCATTGAAGTCACTGATTCGTCATAATACTGTGGTCTTGAGACCGAAATATTCCTTTTAAGTCCCACAGCCTTCAGACAATTCTTAAGGCCAAAATACAAGCTAAATGCCAGATGAGGATGAGGCCCCGATGATAATATCTGACATGATTACATTAATGTTATTTGATGCCCCTCAAAACTCAAAAATCCATAGCATATCTGTTTCTGATAGGATATGGGGGGGGGGGGGCAGGAGGGGCAGAATCACATGAATGAATATAAACTTACTTAACAAATGGCAAATGCTTCCAAAAGGCAAAGACCACCTACCTTCTTTGTTTCTGGGGCTGGAGGTAGTGCTTTTTTTATACCTGAAAGTGACAACAACAAAAATAGGTCCAAATGCCGTCCACCAACGACTGGTAGTTTTAACAAAAAGTGAAAATGAACAAGAAATCCACCCGGACTCTCTCACTCTGGTGCATACTGCTTATCTGTATCACTGTGTTCGAAAAGAACTGAAAACGCTATCACAGCTGGTTTGGTTTTTTGCCTTCCCGAACAGACTATACATGCCGTAGGGGATCGGGGCCACGTCTTATTCTTTGTAAACAAGTAAGAATATGACAAGTTAAAAAGCTTCTGCTCAGCAAAGGAGACCACCAACAAAATGAAAAGGCAGCCTACAGAAGGGGAGAAAATATTTGCAAACCACATATCAGATAAGGGGTTAATATCCAAAATATACAAGGAGCTCTTATAACTCAATAGCAAAAAAATTCAATTGAAAATGCTACATAGGACCTGAATAGACATTTTTCTAAAGAAGACATACAGATGGCCAATGGGTACATTAAAAAGTGCTAAACACAACTAATCATCAGGGAAATGCAAATTAAAACCACAAGGAGATAACATGTCACATCTGTTAGAGTGACGATTATCAAATCACGAGAGATAACAAATGCTGGTGAGGGTGTAGAGAAAAGGGAACCCTCGTGCACTGCTGGTGGGAATGCAAACTGGTGCAGCCACTCTGGAAAACAGCATGGAGGTTCCTCACGAAATTAAAAATAGAACTACCCTATGACCCAGCAATCCCACTTCTGGGCATTTACACAGAGGAAAGGAAATCAGTACCTTGAAGAGACAGCTGCACTGCCGTATTCATAGCAGCGTTACTCACAATAGCCAAGGTATGAAAACAACCTAAGTGTCCGGCAACAGATGAATGGATTTAAAAAAAAAAAAAAGTGCTGTGTATGTATGTACATACATAATGGAATATCATTCAGCTTTTACGAAGACGGAAATCTTGCCTTTTGTGACAACATGGATGTCTTTTGCGTTATACTACGTGAAATAAGTCCAGACAAGGGGAAAAAAAAGACAAATATCATGTGGTATCACTTATATGTGGGATTTTTTTAAAAAGTCAAACTCATAGTAACAGAGAGTAGAAAAATGGTTGCCAGGGGATGGGGCTTGTGGGGAGGGAGATGGAGATATTGGTAGAGGGCACAAATTTTCACTTATAAGATGTGTAAGTGTACGTATAACGTGGGGACTACACTGAAGCACTGCAATGTAGAACTGAAATGTACTAAGAGAGTACATCTTAAATACTCTCACATGTACACATAAAAAGGTATACATGTAAGATAAGTAATGTCCTAATTAACTCGATGGGAAGAGTCCATTCACAATGCATAAGTATATGAAATCATCACACTGTACACTTTAAATACCTTACAATTTTATTTGCCAATTATACCTCAGTAAAGTTGAATAAAAAGAGCTGAGGCACCTGGGTGGTCAGTTAAGTGCCTGACTCTTGATTTCAGCTCAGGTCATAGCCCCTCGTCAAACTCCACGCTGGGCATGGAGCCTGCTTAAGATTCTCTCTCTCTCTCTCTCTCTCTCTCTCTCTCTCTAAAAAAAGAGGAGCGGGGAGGGAAGCCATTGATGGTACCACATTAGGCTCATGCTTTTAATGGGAGTCATTTTGAATAGGCTTCCATATTATGATAAAAGTTCTCAGAAACAGACCGTTTGATTTCATGACATGACCTCCCTGCTAACTAAATATAATTATTCTTACAAAATCCACTGTGCCAGAAAATGTATGCATTCAAAATGGGCTTTACAAAATCAAAATCAAAAATCAAGTCACTTTTTCACTATCCCAATAGCATGTACATCCTGCACGCAATATAATTATAAAATACAATAAGTACTTACTACTCTCAAAAAGATTGTATTTTTCACATCCGGGTGCTAGTTTTTCAGTTTGTCTACAACACTGGTAACTTCCATCTGCCCAAAACTTAGGATGATATTTAATCATAATATTGTTGTTGTTCTTTATTTCTGTAATTCACAGACACATTAAATGATCAGTGAAATAACACAGAGATGACAGAATGTTCTGTAAATAACACCGTTGCTTGTTCTTTATTTCTGAGATACTATGTTTATTATGAAAACACCTTCACAACATCATACAACCCAGCATTCAGAAAATCCATATGGTTCCCTTTCACCTTATTTTGGTGAAGCACCCTTGTTAGCAGAAGTGACCTCTGCTATACCATGATGGATAAACACAAAAGTCAGCCCACAACCAGAAGAAGCGATGAGGATTGTTCCGCGCGGATCACCCATTTAAACACTGTACCCAAAAGTCAATTCATCCACACTAAATGTTGACTACGCAGGCAATTTCTTAGAAAATCAAATCCTGTTATCATAAAAGCTTTATCATCTTTATCATCCTTAAGTGTATTAGGAATTAAATGAAAGGTATATACCACTAGAAGGAATCAGATTATAAAGAAGGAAGTTATCTTGAACATGAATCACAGTAACAATGTCCTTGAAGAAACACTTACTGGAGATTAAAAGATTATAAATGCCAGATACATTGGCTGTATTTCTCTTTTAGTGATAACATCTTAAAATTATTTATAGCTAATATTACATGAGTTTTACCTTCTTTTAACTTCTTCACCCACCGGTCCCTGCTTTGTGCACTAGGTGCAAAAATGTAAAGTGTGTTAGCGTCATGAACAACCTAAAACAAAACAAAACGTGGAATAGGTGAGAAATATTTTGGCACAGCACTTCTGTCTAGCACAGAGCCCTTGGTGCCACAGGCGCCAATAAATGATTCTGAAATGATCAAGTAAAAGCCAATCACTTCGGATCCAAAGAACCTACATTCCTTTCTTACAAAATCCTATCAGTTTCTTCATGTCGACATCAAGTGGGATACATATTTTGCAAAGGACTGTGTTTTATAGAAGAAAAAATCTACAGAGGCCAAGATGCTTCACTAATCTTATTTCTTACAATCTAATTAACTGAAGATCCTTTTGTAAATTTGGTGTCTCGGGGATTATTCTAATCTAGTATTTTTCTGACTAGTATTTTACATGAATGGACTACTCTCTCAGTTTCACTCCTATACCTTCCTTTTGCCACTATAAATAACAGCAGTAGCTAACTTTACTAAATACTATCCCAACTCTACACTATGTGCTTTATAGACAGTAACTCAATTAATCCTACAATCAAGGCATCAGTATTTACATTTTATAGAGGAGACTAAGGCTGAGACCCAGACCTTCCACTCCTATGTTAACTCCAGGAGACACCATTCATATAGAACATGCGGCATGTGGTATCCCCCAATGTTGTGCTCCTTAACCTACCTGTCGACATTTGGCCAGTAATCCAGAAAATCAGGATTCTGACTTCAGAGCCCAAACTTTGAACCACAGTGCCTCTTTTAGAGGTAACTTCTGGTGAGCCACTGAAGTCTTATTCTTAATATTTTTTATAGAGTAACAAAATTCAGCCTGGGAAACTAACCCAAGAATTTTGCCTTCGGTCTGTTGTCACTTTACCCTTGGTCACAGTCACAAAGCAGAAACATCTTGATTGGCTACAAGTAAGTACAAGGCTAGAAATCTCCCTTCTGACACAGAAAGACAATTACTGCATGATCTCACTCTAGGCAGAATCTAAAATAGTCAAATTCATAGAAGCAGAGAGTAAAGGGGTGGTTGCCAGGGACAGGGGGAGGGGGCAATGGGGAGATAATAGTCAAAGAGTACAAAGTTTCAGTTAAGCAAGATGAATGTTCTGGAAATCTAAGGTACAGCATGGTTAACTACAGTTAACAGTCCTAGATGGTTTACTTGAAATTTGCTAAGAGGGTAGGTCTTAAGTGCTCACACAGAAAAGAAAAGAAAAAAGAAAAAAGAGGGAAGGGAAGGGAAGGGAAGGGAAGGGAAGGGAAGGGAAGGGAAGGGAAGGGAAGGGAAGGGAAGGAAGGGAAGGGAAGGGAAGGGAAGGGAAGGGAAGGGAAGGGAAGGGAAGGGAAGGGAAGGGAAGGGAAGGGAAGGGAAGGGAAGGGAAGGGAAGGGAAGGGAAGGGAAGGGAAGGGAAGGGAAGGGAGAAAGAAAATGGTAACTATGTCAAGTGATGGATATTAATTAGCTCGACTGTGGTCATTTCACAATGTACATATACATCAAAACATCAAGTTGTACACACTAAATATACACAATTCCTATGTGTCAACTGTACCTCAATAAAGATGAAAAAAAAATTTTTAATCAATGACCACGGCAATGGCAAGAAACTGTAGTAAGCATGACTAAAAGCCCAGAATTTCACTGTGGCAAAAAAACATGGCAGCTCACCTGAAATGGATATTTGTTTTGGCAGGGAACAACATCATCATCATTCTTCACTATTTCCACACACTTGATTTTTGAAATATCAATAAATCCCTTTCGGTATTTTTTCTGTTAAAAGAAAAAAAGGAGGGTAGAGAGGGAGAACCATTACAATCATAAGATATAAGAAAAAAAGGTTATTAATAGTAATATTTGTTAATGAAATCACTGACTCAAAATATTACTATTTCCTTATTACCTAGATGTTTCCATTTATTGTCAAAACATTTCAAAATACTGACACTGTGAGAATTGTAATAAAAGGAATTATTCCAGTTATTTCTAAAGATGAAATTTTTCTATCCTTGCCACCAACAGTCTAGAACACATAAATGACTTTTTTTTGGTCACCTTCCCCTCTCAGACATAGATCTTTTCAATTTCTTCAGCATTGTGATGGCAGCACTCCACCCCCACACCCCCACCCTGCCAAACGAGCATCAAAGACCAAACCAAGTGAAACTCCAGGGAATTGATCACAGATGCAAATTCCAGCCAGTTCCATTTTCCCCTGCAGCACACAGAACTCAGGAGGGTGTGAGGTGGACTGAGGTAGTCACATAAAGCTTCCATTCTCATTCTGTTGTTGGATGGTCTACTTCTCTTCACTACTGCCCTCTCTCTGTTCACTGCAATTCTGCCTGCAGCAATTAAGTATGGACATTTCAAGACATCCCTCCACCCTTAACCTTAGTAACCTCACACCTGAGACTTTATCAAAGGGGAAAAAAACCAAAAGACTACAGAGTAGTATATGCGAACAAAAGTTGATAGAATACACCCATTAAAAACCATTACAAATAATGTAGAAATAAAAAATGTTTCCCGAATAATATTAATAACTGACGTATTCCACACAAAAAGCTGTAGAAAGACTAAAGTTACCTTTGGGAAGAGGAGGGTAGATATTCATATGATGAGGAATAGAAGAAAAAGTAGAGAAATGAAGAACACTGTAATATCCGGGGTGACCCAACCACTCCCTGGCACTGGTCATTCAAAATTGCTTCATTGAATATTCTGGAATTGCCCTCTGGTCACAAACTTTGGGGCTCCTGTCCTCCTCCAAGGAACCCGCTCTGCATTTTTACTGTCACCATAAGACTTTTAAGACCTGTCCACTGTCCAGACCACCAGCTCCCACCTGACAGATGACTAGACTATTCTGGAGGTCATTCCATCATAGTACCCTGTCTCTCTCTCTTTTCCCTCTCCCGCAACCCCCGCACACATGCCATATATCCTCTGGCCTTTTTATCAAACCCAGTTCTATCCATACCCTCCCTATTCCTTTCTACCTGGATGTAGAAGGCTAACAATAATCCTAATTTTCTTCCTCCATGACTGCCCAGGCCTTCCCTGCTGCTCCTTGGCTCCTCTGTGTATCTCCAGTGGAGAGAACCTGGGGGCCTCCATGACGACCACTGGTCTTATCCGAACCACAAACCCTTCCGATTCCCTTGGTCCTGGGAGAGCTTCCTCGCTGCTTTATGGAGAAGAGAGCAGGCATCCCATGAGCATCGCCTTCAACCTCTTCCCTTTGTAGATCTAGGCACTCTAAGATTTGTCCTTTTTTTCTTCTCTTTCCTCCTGTCTCTTGGAGGAGATGGGGAAAGTGCAGCTCAGGCAAGTTAAATATATTAATTACCCAAGGACCCCAACTGACCCCAAAGCCCACCAGACCCTGGGCTACCCCACAGCTGCAGACAAGTGACAGCGTTAGTGAAGCCAAGTCCCCAGGGCGGGCAACAGATTCTGAGCATGGACTGAGCTTTCATCAGAGCAGAGAGAGGGACATTCTCCCCGGTCGCACTTTTCTGAGGGACTTACTTCTAGACACATTCAGGCCTCTCCCATCCACACCAAGAACACTTCTTCCGACCCCTGCTTTTGCCCTCACTTTTCCCTTCCTGAAAGAGACGATGACTACACCCCTACACCCTCGGCCCTCACTTCCTTCCCGCCCACTACTCCTGCTTAGCCACTTGCAGTTTACCTCCCACCTCACCACAGCCTGCTCAGCTGGTCTCAAAAACATCACGACCAAACCCAACAGTCCGTGCTCAACTGTCATCCACTCAAACCTTTATAAGGCATTTGAAAGTGCCAACACTCTCTTCTCTCCGAGCGGCCTTGACTTAGGGTCATCTAGTTTTTCCTTCCCTCCCTGCCCTTCAGGGTCCCACAGCGTCCCTGTGACACCTGTCCTGTGTCACAACTATGTCAAGGAATACACGGTCAGGATCAGCGAAGCCCACTCCCTGAGCAGAGAGCTCAAACCTTGTGCCATTTAAACCTCACAGCTACTCTGTGCAGTAAATCTTACTAGACACATTTTGCAGAGAGAAGAAATTAAAATTAAGTAATTTGCCCAAGTTTGTCTGTGGGAGAGACAGACATGGTATTTATTATACAATGCTGCAATAATTATCACCAAAAAATTATCTTTTGTAATAAAAAAAAGATGCTCAGGGACACGGAGGAGCTGATGCTTAAATTAAGGGACAATTCAGCAAGATAAACTCTGATACATGATAGGGAAGGAGTAAACAGCACCCACAAAGAAAAACATAATCCAGAATGAGCTCAGTTGGTTCATATGTGAAATGGGAATAATAACAGCTATGAGAGTCAAAGGAGTGGGTATTTGCAAAGTGCTTAGAATAGTGTCTGTCTGGCCTATGATATGATATCTGGAAGTGTCTGCTACATAAAATAAGTAACACAAAAGGGTCGATGTAGCTGGCTGGAGTGCAGGGCACAGGAGGCAGGATGGAAAGTTGAGAGGCAGGGGGCGGCCTGTAAAGAGTCTTGGTGCACAAACGTCAGGAGGTCTGGCCAGACACGGCCACCCGCCCTGCTCCTGGGGCCTGTGCCAGTCAATGGGGCGAAGAAATTGCCATGGTACCAGCCTCCTTTTTAACAAGTCACACATGCTCAATGTAGAAACCATAGTACATACTAACAGCACAAAGAGAATCAAATGGCCCTTAATCTCCCAACCCTGGAAAAAAATCACTGACATGCTCACAGAGGTCACTGATCACCTGCCAGGCCTCTCAGCCCTTGAGCGGTAGGCTGTATGTGGTCTGCTTCCAGGACACTCATCTCCACCCACTACTGCCCGGCTACTAAACGCAGCTGTTAAATGCAGGTCAGTCCATACGGGAAAATTTAGGATGGCTTGTATACTGGGTTGACGTATGCCCCCTCAGCTCATGCTCTGTGATATATAATCTATTCATATACTGTACTAATATTTGGGTTTGCAGATACAGTTTCAAATTTAAGTTGCTCATGCATTATTCTTTTTTCTTTTTTTTTAAATTTTTCTTTTTTTCTTAAAAATTTTTTTAAGGGGCGCCTGGGTGGCTTAGTCGGTTAAGCGTCCAACTTTCGCTTAGGTCATGATCTCGCGGTTCGTGGGTTCGGGCCCCCACGAAGGAAATACAGAATCCGAAACAGGCTCCAGGCTCTGAGCTAGCCGTCAGCACACAGCCTGACGCGGGGCTCGAACCCACGAACCGTGAGATCACGACCTGAGACAAACTCGGACGCTTAATCAACTGAGTCACCCAGGCGCCCCTGCATGATTTTATCTATCCCACCAGAAAACACGAATCAGACACCAAGAGCACACTGTGTGCTGCAACTGCAAAGTTACGGAAGGGGGTAAGGGTTTCCCTAAGAGAGTTCACAATACTATCTCGGGTGGAAGGAGAAGAGGGGTATGATTCATAATCAAATAAGGAAGAAGTCATGTGAATGCATGGTGTGTTATGGAATAGGGCAGTGACTGGGCCAGGAGAAGTGAGGAAGTTTCAGGGAGGAAGTACCAAAGTACCACTTTGATTTGGTTTCTAAAGGATAAGGAGTTTTCCTCTAGAGAAAGTAGGGGGAAAAAAGCTCCAAGCAGCAGAAAAGGCAAAGTACTCATTTAGGGAACAGAAAGAAATCCACTGTGGCTCAGAGTGGTTCAGGGGAAGTAAAAGAAATGACACCAAAATGGTTATTTGGGACCAAATTAGGAAGATGCCTATATGCCAGGCTTAAGAGTTTAGAATGAAGGGTGCTGTAGTAACGTTTGTTTAGTTGGTTTATGTTTATCCACTTGGCAGGGTGACAGATGGATAGAGACAGGGAGGCTGGCCAGGAGCCTGCCACAGTAGTTCAGGTGAGGGATGGCAAGGTCATGAACCCAGTCAATGGCGGTAAGTCCTGTGAGGAAAGCAGGGGCACTGGAGCATTAGAAGATAAGGTCCACATAACTCTGGCATCAATGAGATGTGGGATGAAGAGAGGGGAAGGAGTTAGGAAGCCTCAACGATTCTGAGTCTGAGTGAGCAGTAGGCACCAATACCATGAACCATAAGGAGCACAGGAGAATCAGGGCTGAAAACGCAGTGTTGGGAAATGTCTGAGTTGACTACTGCACAACCCACTGGAAAGGTTTGGAGGGAAATGAAAATAGGAGGCTCACGGGTGCCAGTGGTTAAGCGTCTGACTTTGGCTCTGGTCATGATCTTGTGATTTGTGAGATCAAGCCCTGTGTCGGGCTCTGTGCTGTGAGCTCGGAGCCTGCAGTCAGCTTCAGATTCTGTGTCTCCCTCTCTCTGCCCTTCCCCTGTTCACACTCTGTCTTTCTCTCTCAAAAATAAATAACCATTTAAAAACAGAAAAGAAAATATGAGGCTCTTTATAGTAAAAAGAATTCTGCTTTTCTCAACACATATATGGGATAGATAGAACCTTATTCTAGACACAACTCAGGGAACCCTAGGAAGTTAGGCAAGGTTGAGTAAGAAAAGGTTTAGAGGGATTAAGAGACTTGCTATATGGACCCCTAAGAGTTACTGAAAGAGCCCTGTCCCCTCTTAACATCTGGTCTTTGCACTCTGGTGAACAGTTAACACAGAGAAGGGACATACACGGTTTTTTCTCCATTCAGACGATTTATCATTTCCTCAAGAAATTTACTTCATGATAACTGACATATACTACCTGTTACTATTGTGGCCCAAGGAGAAATATCCAAGGTCATTCCATTTCTCATGTGAAGCTTCCCTTTAATTTCTATGGCCTTCACCCCACCAGACTGAAAATCATGAAAAAGCGGAGTCAATTTTGAATCATCCAAGCTGAAAAATCTGCCTGGCACTTAGCGGATGCTTATTCAACAGTGTGCTGAGCCAGTCTGTGTGTGTGTGTGTGTGTGTGTGTGTGTGTACACAGGATATACATATCTCTTCTATTGCACATCCTCTATATATTTTACCAAGCTTGAAAAGGAGTTTTGCAATAGCCATTTTGCACATTTCTAAACCAGCATAAATGGAGAAACTAGACCTAGAGATGAACTATACCTTAAACCACGCATCAACTGAATGGCAGAACTGGGAGGGAGATGCGAGAGATCCTGTCCCCCAGTAAGTCTTACAAGGTGCCCTGTTTTCCTTTAGTTTCCAGAACACTTGATATTTTAAAAATATCAGTATCAATCCTAAACTAATGAAATAAAAAAAAAATTTAACATCTACAAGCACCCAGGCTGGCCACAGGTAAATTTGGGAAGGCAGCCATTTATCTTCAGGAGACTCTATCTTCTCCTTCTAACCCTATGTCCCAGGCGTCCTGAGACCCCATTAAGCACAGTGAAAGATCTACCAGAATTTTCCTCCAATATGGCAAATGATCCCTCCCTTTTTCCCCATCACAGCTTTTATTCCCAATGTGCCCATTCCCAGCAGCATGCCGCAGAGGAGATTTGCCAGATGCATCACCCTTCTGTTGCAATAGGATCTCAGGTAGTGGGTATGAGCTGTGGAGACTGGGAGACCCTGAGTCAACCCTCTGCTTTGCCACTTAGAAGTCGTATGGCCTGGGGTTAGCTCTGCCCCCTCTCAGTTCCCTTGTCCATAGGAATAAGCTTCCAGCAGGAATAAAGATAATGCACATAGGGGCTTAGCACAGGGTCTGGCATATGAAGTCACTCCCTAAACACAGCATTTCCCGTCAATTAGTTTTCACAACAACGCTGGGAAGTTGTTATGAAACTGAGCATCTGAGAGGTTATAAGATTGGCTAAGAGGCTGAGCCACAACTGAACCCGGATTTCTCAAAAACACTAAAGCGTTTACCTGACTCCAGGTCTCTCAAGCTGGATATTTTTACAGTCTCATTGTAAAAAATAGAATTAACGTATGTCAAAATCTAACAACTGTAGAGCACTCACTATGAATCAGGAACTGTGTTAACCTCTTCACATGGATGACTCAATGAATCTTCACAGCATTATATGAGAACTGTTGTCATCCCATATAACATATGAAGAAATCAAGGCTTAGAGGGTATAATTAATTGCCACACGTCACACAATAAACCAGGATTTGAACTCTGGTCCAACTCCCATCTTGAATTCTTAAGTGCTACACATACTTGAGTGACGATATCATTGGACTAAGCACAAACATGAAATAAGTGGAAATTTCTTATGCTTATAGCTCTTAACATCTCTAAGACCAAAGCTAGTTCACAAATCAAAATAGAAACAAAACTTTCCAAAAAATACAATTTAAATTAACACTACTTGGATGTGACGATGGATGGGCATGTTTGCTGGAAGTGAATCTCTCTCCCAAAGCCAGTTCTTTCGGCGTCCACAAGCTTGCATTCCTGTGGGCCATGTGACAACCAGCTCCAGCCTCTCTTTCAATTCCAGCTAAGGGGAACATCTACATGTACACCTGCTGCCATCATAGCATTAGGCTTCCATTTGGCACTACTGAATTGCTTAGTGTTTGATCAGCCATTGTTCTTTCTCAATAGGCCACAACAAGTAAAACATCGTCGTAGATATAAACTCAAAGATAGGCTGCTGGCAAGGCACGTTTAATGACAAGGGACCACCCCAAAAATATAGACAAGAAGTATATCTTATATATGTGTATGTATGCATGTAATATTATGTATATGTATGTGTGTACGTGTTATATTGCTGGGAGAGTTGCATAAAATATGGCCATCAAATTAAGAACCCCAAAATTAAATTCCTAGAACACGCAGTCCTCGGCAGATGGGTAACATCAAAATTTGCTGTTAATATTCATTGTATTCCATCGGGATGATGCCTTCATTCAGCCACAGTCATTAAAGATGGATTCCAGCTTCTTCCTACCCAGCAAGACAGAGATACTAAAGAACCACCATGATGAGGATAAACAAGTACAAAATTTCATGGTCTTAAGCAGTTTACAATCAGACATTTGCTGAGGTTAAGAAGAACAGTAATTGTTTATAATGAAAGTTCAGATGGGTCAATACTACATGGCTGAAGAGTTCCAGTCAACTCTTGAAAAGGAAAGAAAGAAAATGACGCATTTTACTAAAAATCTCCAATGAGTCAAAAGGCCTATTCTATTCATGATGATAGTTCTTTCCCTTTGCCACTCAGGACAGAGTTCAAAGAATGGGCCTAAGAACAGCAGGTCACATTACTCACTAGCAACAAGGAAAACCTCAGGATGGATCTGGCGCTTTGTGTGTGTGTGTGTGTGTGTGTATGCGCGTACGTACTGAGAGCAATTTTGATGTATACCTTTCTCTTTTTTTATTTATTTTTTTTAAATTTTTTTTATTTATTTCTAGGAAAGAGAGAGAGAGAGAGAGACAGCATGAGCAGGGGAGGGTCAGAGAGAGAGGGAGTCACAGAATCTGAAACAGGCTCCAGGCTCTGAGCTGGCAGTCAGCACAGAGCCCGACGCGGGGCTCGAACCCACGAACCACGAGATAATGACCTAAGTGAAAGTCAGACGCTTAACCGACTAAGCCACCCAGGCGCCCCTGACCTTTCTGGCATCAGAAGTAGAACAAATAGAATTTAAAGTGATTTCAAACTTTATAATCCTATGATAAAATGCCCCCTCTTTACCAAGGACTGAGTTCTAGTGAAAAATGAAAGAAAGTAAAAACAAAAACTTGGCATCCTAACATTCTTTCCTCTTTTAACCAACTTATAATAATAATTGATGTAGGTGCTTCACATTTTACAGAGATTTTACACACACACACACACACACACAAAAGCCAACAAAAACACCCAGCACTTTTACTTAAAGCAGCCAGTCATTAACGTACAGAAGCATGGTTTAATAATGGTTTTGAACATAATATCCAGCAAAAAAACAGGATGGTGAATGACTGCTATAAATTATAAGGAATTTTAGGGCAGAAAATTCCATTTCTGAATTCACAGAGTAATCTTCATATATGATAGTGCTGATACAGACCATTATAAGGTTTTTAGAGATACTTTTTCACTGTATTTAAAAAGGTTTTTCTCTTGAGTAGTCATTCCCTCTTAGGACTTTTCTATACTTCTGGCAACCCTCTCCCCAAATCCCCTTTGTGGTCCAAGAGCAATTCAAAAAACTATTACCAAGTATTTTTATTACAGTTGAAAGCAAAACTTACTAACATGTGTTTTGAAATAAGTCTAAAAGTGATTTACCCAGTTTAACTCATAAAATTCGTAAAAATTAGAATGAGTTAGGTAGAGATAAATGTATGTGGATCCTTTACTTCATAACTTTCATGTACACAGACTTCCAAATTCAAGCAATTCCAGACTTAATACATTCAATCCAAAGATTACAAATCTCTTGGAGCAGAGAGAAAGCCAATGATCCCAGATTGCCACATTTTCCTCTTCTTCCTGGGTGCCCAGCTAAACCGCATTTTCTCATCTTCATGCATTTAGGTGAGGGCACAGGACTGAGCTCAGGCCAAGAGAGTGTAGGCGACAGTGACGTAAGACCACTTCCTGTTTTCTAAAACCCTTCCTACCATGTTCCATCTCCTCCTCTGTGTCCCAGTTAGATGAGAAAATCCAGTGGAAAATTCTAAAGACCATAAGACAAGGGAGTGATAGTGGGTATAATGTTTCTTTGTGGGGTGATGAATATGGTCTAAAACTGATTACAGGGACAGTTGCACAACTCTGTGAACATATTAAAAATCACTAAATTACACAACTTAAAGTGGGTGAATTACAAGATATGTGAATGATATCTCAATAAAGCTGCTCTCGAAAATGAACAAAAAAGACACAATGGAGTCACTACATGGAAGGCACATGGATACCCTGAATCATCAAGTGGAAGGTAGTTGTCTATAATGTATGCAAGAAATAAAATTTCTATTGTGCTTAGGCATTGGATTTGAGCGGGTTGCATGTTACAGCGGTTAGCTACCTTTTACAATACCTTCTAGAATAAGACGATCCCACATCTCAGCTACTTAATACTTCAGATTTCTTATCCATAATGGAAACAAGCAGAAATAAATCAGTGTTTCCTAGAGTATGCTATGGTGGTAACTGAGGTGGTTTTAGGTAGAACTGGGACAAACATTGTTTTTACTGTTTTAGTTTCATGGTTACCTTTTATTAATGGTTTTCCACTTACTGAGTGATATAGCTGCCTTCAAGATTAAGTGTACTTAAGGAAAAAGAACATGAAATTATTTAGAGGAAACACTAAGTCAATAATAGTGCTATACAAAAGGCACATAGATATGCCAAAATCACGTTGGTAGTAGGCACAATGGCTGAAGTTAGGGCAACACTGGGTTAAATGATCTCTTCACGTCCAATGTTAACATTCCTTGATTTTTGTTATTTTGGATTTGTTACTGTATTCCTCCAACCCTGGCCTGCCTGGTATACCTCCCATTCCTGAGTTAAGAGTACACTGGGGTTACTGACTTATCTGTGACAGGATTAAATCCACAGGGACACATTCAGCTGAAACGCCATGAATGTGCACATAACAATTCTCAGCTACCTTTCTCCTCGGAGACATGCATTCCTGCACAATTCCCAAATGCCTACTTGTTCCCAGTCCACCAAGTTTCAATATTCCTTACTGATAAGCCACAGAAAATGCACAAATAGAGGATGGGTTTTTAAAGCAACACTTCAACTCTGGGCAAGACTTCTGCTTGGACACATTTCCTGCCGAGGGCACCATACAGGTCAATGTTTTACTGAAAAATAAGAACTGATGTGAAACTTGGTGTTAGGATTTGGGCTCTCAATCTGGCAGCATAGGTAGAAAATGACGAGGCTCCCTGAGTGAATTTAAATACACTTAATCAGAGCATCTGATTCAGTCCATATCTGAATAATAAATATAATAATAGGTTAACACACAGCCTATGTGCCAGGTTCTATCCTATGAGTTTACATAAACTAACTCATTTAAGCCTTCTAATAACCACTATACCACTTCATCTCTCCAAGAATGTCAAGAGTAAAAACACTGGAAAATCTGGACCTGGGTCTCTCACATGGCAGGTCTTTCAGGGAGGACAATCCATGGCCAGTATCTAGAATAGGAAATGCTTAGCATGCTGAGTTAGATACCACGGGTTTCTGGGTGCTCACAATCACGACACACTCTAATATTTAGGTTTGCAAGCACAATATCATGGAAGTACTTCATTTCTCTTGACTATTTTCCTATAACTTGAGTATGTATGCTGATACCTGGAGCTTTGTTTCATATAGTCTAAAATAACAGGTGTTTATCAGATTATAACCATGACCTGTCCAATTCTTAACACATAAATTAATTCTATTAATTGCCATACCTAAACATTCACCTTTCATGGAGCCTCCTTTTAAAGAAATAGAAGCCACAGAGTCACCTTCTACCCTAGATTCTGAGTAACCTTATCATCTCAGGTTTAAAAAATTTCATTTATTTATTTATTTATTTATTTGAGAGAGAGAGAGAGAGAGAGAGAGAGAGAGAGACAAAGATAGAACATGAGTGGGAGAGGGGCAGAGAGAGAGGGAGACCTAGAATCTGAAGCGGTTGCAGGCTCTGAGCTGTCAACACAGAGCCCGACATGGGGCTTGAACTCATGCACCATTGAGATCACGACCTGAGCTAAAGTTGGACACCCAACCAACTGAGCCACTCAGGTGCATCCACCCCACGTTTAACAAAGCTCTCTTAATTCTCACACGTCTACTACAATGTTCTTCCAAGGTTCACATGAAATCTTAACGGGAGACAAATTTCTCTGTAACTCCTGGATTTCCAGCTAGGTGATGTCAGAAGCCTTCTTAGCAAGAATTTAGAAATATGGGCTATACTTCCTAGTTGCATAATCTCATAATCTAGGTAGTAAATAAGGCACACATTTATGAACACATGTGCGCGCGCACAAACACACCTTTTATTGCCCTAACAGGACAAACGAGGGTTCCTAACCAATACTTATTTTAAATTTGGGGCAAGAAACAGAAGAGTAATCACAGAAAAAAATATTATCTTGGGTCTGCCGGATCTACAGGGTGCCAAACAGCCCCAAGTTCCAGAGGCAATGTGGTGGATCCACTGCTAGAAAAAAGGGCTGGTTATTTCTGTCTACCTGAGAGGTCTGCCTAAAAGAAGGTGATCAGAGACATTCTGGCCAATGAAAGTGATGGGAAGAGTATAAAAACTGACTTTAAATATAGGGGTGCGTGGGTGGCTCAACTGGTTAACCATAATGATCTCATGGTTTGTGAGTTCGAGCCCTGGGTCAAGCTCTCTGCTGTTGGCAAGATCCACTTTGGATCCTCTGTACCCCCTTCTCACTGCCTTCCCCTCACTGCACTCTTTCTCAAAAACAAACATTCTTTTAAAGTGACTTTAAATATAAAGTCAGAAGCTATTAAGGAAGAAACTTAACACGTCGACCAACTTCCAGGAAAATTTATGTGAATTATGCATGCAACAATTAACAATACTATTAGAATCTCTTTATTAACTTACTGAACATGCCACAATACTTTGAGTACTGCTTTCATGTTTTAACATAGCACAGTCAATGCATCATAACGGTCAAAAGCACGGGCAGTTTCAGCGTCAGGCAGACCTGTGTATAAAAGCCGGCTCCATTGTCCTATGCAAGTTAACTGACCTCTTTTAGTGTCCATTTCCTCATCCATAAAATGGGGATATTAAAATAACCTAACCTAGATTAGCATGAGGATTAATTGTGATATGCTCATAAAGCACTCAGCACAATATCTAGCCCATCACCATCACCAATATAAGTTATTTTAGCATAATTATTTTTGCCTTTAAAAATAAGATTTCTAAAATTTTTCAACATTTAAACTCTTTTTACCCCACATATAGTCTCTAATTTTGTTATAGAATTCAATAAGAAAAAAGGCGATGGAAATCTTTTGAATATTTTACATTATTTCTTTAGGTAACATACCAGTATTTCTTCACTTTCTCCATTGAGGAATTCAATAAATATTCCAAGAATTCAAAAAATATAGGAGTAGACAATTAAGCTTGACCACAGTACATAAAATATCACAAAGCACACTAGAAAAGAGGACAATAGCAGAAATACCTTTTTTCTTTAAGCAAAATAATATTTTAAGTAGCTATTTTCAAAAGTAAGTTAGTCTTACATATCAATTACTATAAAAATGTAGGAAAAGTCCAGCAACAACTTAGGACACTATTTGCTGAGCATTTACTTGTTATATGCTAAATAATGTGCTAAGCACAAGAGATATGGAGACTTAAAAATATGTCATTGTATTTACCCAAGATAAATGAAAGGTATCTGACCATACAAAGACATGTCCAAGAATTTTCATAGCAGCTTCTTCCTAATAGCTGAAAACTGTAAACAACCCAAATGTCCATCAACAAGTGAATGGACACACAAATAGTGGTATAGCCATACAATGGAATACTATTCAGTAATAAAAAAATGCAATACTGATACAACAAAATAGATGTATTTCAAAATAATACACTAAGTGAAAGAAGCTGGTTTAAAAAGAGTCCATGCTGGGGTGCTTGGTGGCTCAGTCGGTTAAGCATCCAACTCTGGCTCAGGTCATGATCTCACGGTTTGTGGGTTTGAACCCCATGTCAGGCTTTGTGCTGACAGCTAGCTCAGAGCCTGGAGCCTGTTTCAGATTCTGTGTCTCCCTCTCACTCTGAGCCTCCCCTGCCCATGCTCTCTCTCTCTCTCTCTCTCTGTCTCTCTCTCTCTTTTAAAAAAGAGTCCATGCTATACGGGTTTGTTTATTCTTGAATACTAGCACATGCAAACTAATGTATAGTGTCAAAAATCAGATCAGTGATAACTAGGGATGGTGGGAACGAAAGGGGAGGTATTACAAAGGGGCATGAGGAAGAATTTTGGGGGTGACAGATGTGTTCATTTTAGTGTAGTGATGGCTTCACAGGTGTGTACATATACCAAATCCCATCAACTAATACAATCTAAATATATGCAGTTTATTGTGTATTGATTATACCTCAATAAAACTAAAGAAAATATGGTCCCTGTCCTCATGGAACTTGAAATATGAGAAGACTTGGAAACGATGAAATTCTTTGCGAATAATTTTGTGTTCCAAATCATAGACTTAAAAAAGAAAAACCAACAAACCTAAGAAAAGGGAAAAATAGGTGTAAAGATTAAACAAAACAGGGGCACCTGGGTGGCTCAGTCGGTTAAGCATCTGACTCTTGATTTCAGCTCTGGTCATGATCTCACAGTTTGTGAGTTTGAGAGCCCGCATCTTGACAGCACAGAGGCTCTTTGGGACTCTGTCTCCCTCTCTCTCTGCCCCTTTCCCATGCTGGCACGCACATGCGCTCTCATGCCCCCTCTGATAGATAAGACAAAGAGATGAACAGATATTTAAATTAAGCAAGACAACTTTACTTTACAAAGGGCCAGAGTAGGCAATCAATCACCTCTCATTTAAGAGAAGGCTCTACCTTAGTATTTATCCCAATTTAGAAGCAACTCATCCATCTATCCAATTTGTCCAGCATTAAGTGAATTTCTGGAGAGAAATAAAATTAATTTCACACCTTCCCCTAAAGTTGGCGCCTGCTCCTTCCCTCTTCTTTCTTCCTTTCTCATTACCCCCTTTCTCAAGGCAGGGATGATGAAGGCCACCTACTGGTAGCTCAGTGAGGACAGACGTACTGCCCCTCCAGCACCTACAACAGGGCTGGCATGTGAGAGCCTGGCACAGGGCAGGTGCTCACTGACTTTGCTGAATAAGCCAATGAATGAATGAGGAGATGCATGAATAGGAGTGGCTTCAGCTAAGTGGAGGGGAGGCCTTCCTTAGGTTTAATGTCCCATTATCCAGTCAGAACCACCCCGTGACTCTACTATTTAGGAGAAGAATTTGGCTGCTTTTCTTTTTGCCATTGCTCTCTCAGATATATGCCATACCGGTGGGTCCAGGCATCCCAGGAACTGCCAGGATCTAAGACGTCCTGCTTACTTGGCCGCCTGTTCAACTGAAATGTCCTGCTGCACAAGCGAACACCCAGCTAACAGAGGAATGGTCATGTTACAACCCTCCAAGATTCTCCTAACTACTGCCAAGGGATCCCTCCTCAACCACAGATGGGAATCACTGTTATGTCACTGCAAATCTGTTTGCCTTCTGGTTTTCTTTAGCAGCAAAAGAGAAGGAAGGCCCTTTAATCGAGGTTTCAGTTCTTCCCTCTCTATGGTTAACACTGACTAGGAGCACTTTGCTATAGTACCAGGAATTCTCAGAGCCATGTGTACGCATGTGTGCATGCGTGCGTGTCTGAGGTTCTCCAGTGGACACACCATGTGTGCAGGGTTTTTTAAGTGCCACTTTATGAAAGCAGAAATACCTAGAATCACATGAACATGATCTCTTATTAAGAGGAACTTGGGGGACATAAACTTTGTGAGTTTCGAGATGGGTGAGAGTTACAGACCACTAACAGAGCAAGATAGAAAGTACAATTTCTGGGATGGGTGGTGGGTGGCAGTGTCACTCGGTTAGGACACAGTGGCATGTTTTTGCACGCGCAATGGACCTACAGCTTCACAATTTCCACTCCTCCCCGCCCAGTAACCCCATCATGGTCAAATGGACTGATAAAGTGGTAATGCAGAGAAACGGCAGCCCTGGGAGAGGAAAACTCCTGTGGCCACTGCCCCACAGTCTCCCCCAGGAGACCCGCCTGTGACCAGGAGGCAGGACTGAGTTTCTGGACAGGTGAAAAGTTGGGAGGCTCACAGGCCCTCAAGAACTTTACCTCCACATTGCCCATACCTGACCACTTCCTCCACTAAGAAAAGCCCCTCTCTCTGCTTATCTGACATGAGTAGAGGGCCAAGATGCATGCATGCAAGAATAAACTGTAAATATGTATTATTTTAAAATGAATGGAGCTTTGCTAGAAGACTGCAAAAGCAGAAAATTAACTTGGTCTTTAAATAACTGTCTACAGGACCCCTATATATTTGTCTAGTTCTCTCTGGTGTTAAGAGGATCACACTGCCGTCTGTTTTCTAAATACTTTAAAAATATTAAGGTGCAAATAATGGCAGGTTCTCCAGACTAGCTTGCCACCCCTAAGGAAGCAACATCCCCTTCTTTCTCTTCCCCAGTGAAGACGATCAGGCACATTGGGAACAATGCCTTCCTTTTGCTTCTGCTCAAGCCTGGGGGTGGGAATGGGATTGAGAGAGGGTGAGGAGATCAAGGAAGATGGGGAAGTGGGAGGGAGAAGGAATCACCTGAAGAACACTGGCAAGAAAGACAAACGTGAGTCTTAACGCAAGGTCTCTAGTAAGAGAAGAGGAATTGCCCATCAACTCTCCCCTCAGAAAGAGATTCAATGAAAGATACACAGAATGACCTCATATGTACTCCATGGGGTTCTGTGGGTCTGATGGGTATTCACTTTGTGTTGCAAATAATCAACAGAAAACTTCTGTAATACAGCCTCTCAACTGGAAACCTTCTATAGATAAAATTATTTTAAAAACAATTTCTTCTAAGGGCACCAGGGTGGCTCAGTTAGTTAAGGCTCAGACTCTTGATTTAGGCTCAGGTCATGATATCATGGTTCATGAGATCAAGCCCCACATGAGGGTCTGTGCTGAGCATGGAGCCTCCTTGGGATTCTCTCTCTCTCTCTCTCTCTCTCTCTCTCTCTGCCTCTCCCCTCTTGCTCTTTCTCTTTCTTTCAAAATTAATATTTTTTTTATTTTTTATTTTATTATTTTTTTTTACAAATAGTTTATTGTCAAATTAGTTTCCACATAACACTCAGTGCTCATCCCCACAAGTGTCCTCCTCCATGCCCATCCCCCCTCCCCCCCACATCCATCAGTCCTCAGTTTTTGTCAGCATTCAAGAGTCTCTCATGGTTTGCCTCTCTCCCTTTCCCCCACCATTTCCCCCCTTCTTCTCCCCCTTGTTCCTCCGTCAAGTTCCTCCTAATCCTCCTATACGTGCAAACATATGATATTTGTCCTTCTCTGCCTGACTTATTTCGCTCAGCATAACACCCTCAAGGTCCATCCATGTTGCTACACATGGCCAGATTTCATTATTTCTCATTGCCATGTAGTATTCCATGGTATAGATAAACCACATCTTCTTGATCCATTCATCTGTTGATGGACACTTAGGCTCTTTCCATGTTTTAGCTATTGTGGAGAGTGCTGCTATGAACATTGGGGTACATGTGCTCCTATGCCTCAGCATTTCTGTATCCCTTGGGTAAATTCCTAGCAGTGCTATTGCTGGGTTATAGGGGAGTCCTGTTGTTAGTCTCCTTAGGAACCTCCACACTGTTTTCCAGAGGGGCTGTACCAGTTTACATTCCCACCAACAGTGTAGGAGGGTGCCCATTTCTCCACATCCTCGCCAGCATCTAGAGTTCTCTGATGTGCTCATTTTAGCCACTCTGACTGGCGTGAGGTGGTATCTCAGTGTGGTTTTGATTTGTATTTCCCTGATGAGGAGGGATTCAAAATTAATAAATATTTAAAAAAAAAAACAATTTCTTCTTGCTTGATGACATCAAGGAAGCTCTCTTGATATGTTCTAGGATGAGAGCATGAAGGCTGTACATAAGATGGGTAGTCCCTATCTTCTGGAGATGGATCCTAAAGCAACTGTAGAAGAAATCACAAGACTTCTACAGGGTCGTGGGAGTGGGCGGGATTGCTGCAGGACCGTGGAGGTGAAGGGAAGCATGAGTCAGGGCTAAGTGTCTGGGTTCTGGGTACCTGGAAGTCACCTGACTACCCTGTCTACTCTTTTGTTTGAAACTTTCTGTAATAAAAAGGTAAAAAAAACAAAAAAAAAAAAGTACTTTCTCCATCACATGTTTTAATGTTTATTATTATTTTTCTTTTAGTTTATTTATTTTGAGAGAGACAGAGACAGCGCAAGTTGGGAAGGGGCAGAGAGGGAGAGAAAGAGAGTCCCAAGCGGGCTCTATGCTGCCAGCACAGAACCCCATGAGGGCTCGAACTCATGAAACCGTGAGATCATGACCTGAATCAAAACCAAGAGTCAGACACTCAACCAACTTTGCCACCCAGGTGCCCCTAATTTTTTTTTATTTTTGAGAGAGAGAGGGGGTGGACTATGGGGGAGGCGCAGAGAGAGACAGGGACAGAGGATCTGAAACAGGCTACACACTGACATCAGAGAGCCTGATGTGGGGCTTGAACTCACAAACCATGAGATCCTGACCTGAGCTGAAGTCAGATGCTTCACTGACTAAGCTACCCAGGTGCCCCTCTCCATCACATTTTTCAAAATCCTGATCAAAGTTATAGGATCTACCTATAAAAAAATTTTTGTGCGAATATAAGAAGTGTCCATTATAAATTGGAAAAAAAGTAGAGATGATCACTTCATTTAATTGCTACTAATAATAAAAGCTTTGGCTATACTTGTGGTAACGTCTCCACTGAATTCACAACTGCTCTTAGTGGTAACATTCACATAGCTTCTTGCATCTGTCAATCTTTAATGGCTATCACAGCTGAGGGCCATAGTTAAAGTATTCATCCTCTATGAGTTTACTACCACTAATGCAATTAACTTTCTAATACTCTGGCCAAAGTTAATCCATGTTGCAGAATATGTTCTAGGAGATGCCCCAATGCCAGATACAAGATCCCCGTGGCCCAAATAGCCAGTCCACTCCCTGTGAGCCCACCAGCACCTGCAATGGGGACAGGATCTGTTTGGTTTTCTCTTCCTCATTCCCTCCCCTCCCTTCTGGAGGGTGTGGGACTTCGCACAACCTGACAGCAACTGGCCCTGAAAGGCTTTCGAGGAACATGTAGGAGTTATTATAGTAACTCCAGTGAGTACATCTGAAACCTCCATATTACCGTGCACAGGCTTTAAAGTGGATTCAGAGAGAGAGATGCCTTTTCTCATCGATTCACTAAGGTAGTGTCAGGTCACACCATAAGAAATTCTAAGTCCAAAATGATCAAATATTGGTAATTTCTGATTGACAATACATTTTATACAGTTAGTACATTTTCGTCCTACGCACATACCTCTGAAATACAAACCATTTGTACTATTCCTAACTTCTGCTTAATCATAACCAAAGTTATGATTTGTGAGGCTCTTGTTAGATACCTGATGCCTGAAACAGACTGAACAATGCATGATAATGGGAACAGTGCCCATCTGGTGTGATTACCGCCAGCACCCAGCACGATCAGAACCCAGTCAATAATTGGTATTGACGACTCGAGAAACTGTTGGAATTTGAATTAGATTTAACTTAACCAAATTTTAAAAATCTGACAGTTGGGACACATGGGTGGCTCAGTCGGTGAAGTGTCTGGCTATTCATTTCAGCTCACGTCATGATCTCATAGTCGTGAGATCGAGTCCCATACAAAGCATGGAGCCTGCATGTGATTCTCTATCTCCCTCTGCCTCTCCCTTGCTCATACTCTCTCTCTCTCTCTCAAAAAAAAAAAAAAAGAAGAAGAAAAGAGAAAAAAATCAGTTAATCTAGACTAATAGTAGCTCTTTTAAACCATACACCATTTTGATTACTAACTTGATAGCTATTTCCTTCTTGATAGAAGTTTCCTTGTGAACTTCACAATTTGGAAACTTTTCATTCTTGGTTATGAAGAAAAGCAGGTCACACTGAATAGTTTATGTCTCCAAATCAAAAAGCCTTTACAGTCCATAGACAAGATAATAGACAAGGCCAGGAATTAACTGAAACATTCCCATATCTTTCTATCGTCTCTCTCACACCACCTCACCTCTTTACTCTTTTAGTCAGAATTTATGCAGCATCTGCTCTCGTCCTCAGGAATTTCCAACTGAGTTGCAGGAAATGATTACTCATAAGGCAATGCGGAAAGTTCTTCACTGAACAAAATGCAGTGGGACATAAAGGAAGAAGAGGTTAGCTCTTCCAGAAAAAGAGTCAGAGAAGGCTGCACAGGAGAGGTGCCTCTTTCAGCCAAGCCTTGCATCACGAATAAGAGTCTTCCTGGCAAAGAAAGGAGAGAAGATTTTACCAAGGAAACCTCATAAGCAAAGGCCTGTCATTCCAAAAGAGCATGGCAGAACAAGCATGGCGGTGTGTGGTGTCTTCCGATGAACTGAGGGGCAGGTGGAAGAGGCAGGAGAGGAGATTGAGAAGGTGGGTCAGGATCAGATCATGAACGGCTCTGCACGGAGTGCTAATGAGTTGTGTTATTAACCTTCCAGGCAATGAGGAACTGTGGCCTCAAGTGGTTATAGTTTAACATGCAAGAGTCAGCGGTGGGGACTTGCTGTGTCTCCTTGAATAAGTCACTTAACTTCTTTGTGCTTCAGTTTCTTTAGTTGTAAAATGGGATGATTACTAGCAAACACCTTCATACAGTTGCTGTAAATTTAAAAAGTTGAGTCGTATTAAGCTCTTGGAATAAAACTGACAAATGGTAAGTGCTCGATAAATTTAGCTATTAATGCTATTTTTCAAAACCCTATTAATCCTTAGGGAAAATAAAAGCAAAAGCCATTAGTTCTATTTAAGAAAAGTCCCTCCTACCTACTTTCTAGACTCCAGAGAATGATGTCAAATTTGACTTATAAAACAGCATGAGGGGCACCCGGGTGGCTCAGTCGGTTAAGCATCCGACTTTGACTCAGGTCATGATCTTGTGGTCCATGAGTTTGAGCCCTGTTTCAGGCTCTGTGCTGACAGCTCAGAGCCCGGAGCCTGCTTCAGATTCTGTGTCTCCCTGTCTCTCTACCCCTCTCTCGCTTGCAGTCTGTCTCTCTCTCTCAAAATAAATAAACATTAAAAAAAATTTTTTAATAAAAGAAAATGGCATGAATGAGATTCTTCCTTGGGTCTTGACAAATATCAATACCCTAAAATTACAGAAGGACACAACAGAACTGACCAGTGTCTACCCATATCTACTCTCTCCAACCGGAAAAAAGAGATTAACCTTTACCTTCATGGGTTTTACAGCCCATGTTTTTAAATGCTGTTTTTAAAAAAGGACGGTTGATGCTTCATGTGACTGTACTATTTTTATTCTTTGAAGCTGTTATTTTAGTTCTGTCTTATAATATGAAACCAATACTGAATCAGCAAGCAACTATATTAGCACTTCCTTTTTACGTTAGAAACAGTTCATCTCTGGCAACTCACAGTCTTAACACACAGTAGCAGAGAGGACACTTAGTCAAAATTTGGTCAAAATCTCTTTTCTTTCCGCATATAAGAGTCATATTAAAAGACGCACTTTTACCAAGCTGTTAGGTTTTCTTAAAGGCTAATTCATGGTCTGGTGAATATAAAGATGAAATATAGGTCTGATCCTTATGTTAATGCACAATTTAGCCAGCCAGAAAGTCTCACAAAATTACCCAGAAGCAGTGCAGTGTAAATGCTTCAGAGTTTGAGAATCAGACAGTCTGGGCTGGGGTCCTGGCTGTGCGTGGCTCTGTAACCCATAGCAAGCTGTCAAATAGGAATGAAAACTCTATCTCCCTTACAAAGCTGAGAGGGTTAGAGTTAATGATTATGAAGCACATAAGACCTTGCATGATATAAGGTAAGCACTATAGACATTTAGTAAATTAAAAAGAGGGGGGGGGCGGCACCTGAGAGGCTCGGTCAGTTAGGCATTCAGTTTTGGCTCATGACCGCGCAGTTTGTGGGCTCAAGCCCCACATCAGGCTTTATGCTGACAGCTCAGAGCCTGGAGCCTGCTTCAGATTCTACATCTCCCTCTCTCTCTCTGCCCCTCCCCTTCGCTCCCTCTCTCTCTCCCTAACTCAAAATAAATAAATAAACTTGAAAAAAGGTAAAAGTGAAAGATGATATTATACATGGTAAATTAATCTATCCTGGAGGATCAGAGAGTTTGTACCGAGGAAGTGATATTTCAGCTGAAACCTGAAGATGGTAGCCGGTCAAAGGAGGGAAAAATATGGATTCGAGACAGGACACAGCGAAAGTATATGCTGTAAAGGTGGAAAGGAGCTGGGTGCCTTCAAGGAGCAGGAAGGCTGGTGAGCTGAAAGGCTGGAGGGAGGAACAGAAGGAACCGCAGATTAATGTAGACAGGCAGGCAGGTTGCTGGACCATAGGCCATACTGAGGACTTTTAAGGTTCGATTTGGGGAAACAAGAAGCTCCTGAAAGGCTTTAAGCCGGAGAGGGATGTGGCTATATTTGTGTTTTTCAAGATCACTATGGCCCTCATGGACAACACACTGGAGAGGGCACATCATGAAAAGAGGAGCATAGGACAATGAGGCAGAGATCCCTAGTTGTCTGCCCACAGTATCCCCTTCTCATCAGAAATGGAACCTTGACTGTTACTTGTACATTGATACTGAGTCTAAAACACTATTTCTCAGTCCTTCTGCAGCCAGGTACGGCCATGTGGCTACAATGTAGTTCATGAGATCTAGGTGGAAATCCTACGTGGAGCTTAAGGGAAAACTGTTAAAGGGATTTAACTCAGATGGGAAAAGTCCTTTCTTGCTTTTGTCTTTCTTCCTTCTTCCAGCCTGCAATGCAGTCAAGGTGGCTGGAACTCCAGCAATCATCTTGAGCCAAAATAAAAGGTACAAGCTAAGATGACGGAAGGGAAAGAGAGGATCCAAGGTGCCTGGGTTGGATCCACCATACCCATTCAGGATAGCCTGCTTCCATTCTTTTTTCAGAAAACGTCCAAAAATTTTTTTGGAAAATTTCCCAAAAAATTCTGTGTTGTTTAGACTACTATTACTTAGGTGTTCTATGAGATATATGGCCGAAGTCAATCCTAACTGATACAGAAGCTGTATTTATCCAAGAAGAGGCAGTGACAGCTTGGATCATGGTGGCAAACAGATAGGAAGAAGGGCAAGACTGAGACAGAAGGAGGAATCAGCAAAACTTGTTGGGAGTCCAGACTCGAGAGAGGGTGAGGGAGAGGGTGTAACTTCAGACCAACTCCCAGGTTTCGGGCACCAGCAACTGGGTAGACCAGAGGCAGTTGGGACGTCCTGAACATCTTTTCATACATTTTGAAGTTGAGATGGCTGAGAAAACTTAGGCCACAGAATAGGCATCAGGCTAGGAAATATGGATTGGAGAAGTCATCGATAAGCACACAGGTGCTAACCAAAGCCACTGGAATGGATGGTGCCTTTTAGAGCATGTGCAGAATGGGGGAAAAAAAAAAAAAAGGCCCTAGAATAGGACCTCGAGGAATACCAACTCTTGAAGGGGCAAGAACGAGCAGGCAGAAGGGAAGTTCACATGAGGAAATAAATGCCAATTATTCACTGCAGGAACAAGGGGGCAGGGAGGGGCACTTCCAGCTGGTGATGTAAAAACAAGTCAGCAGGATCTAAGAGACACAGGCAGGCCACAAGAAGGAAAAGGAAAGAAGAGAAAGGAACGGGAAAACCAGAATGTTCCCGGAGTCTGGCCAGGCAGAAGGAGGCTGTGAGACTCAAGATATGATGGGGTTACATTCCAGGGGAAGAAGAGAAGTAGTCTTCTTTCCCTCCAGAAAAAACAAGAGCCGGGTTAGTCGTTCAGCAGCTCACAAAGTCAGAGGGTCACAACTGCACTCCTGGGCTACCTGATTCCAGCATAAGCTAGGCTTGTTTTATGGTGAACAGGCTTTCATCTACCATACTGGAAGTTCTTTCAAACAATTATCTTAATTTTCCAATGTTAATTAAAGTTTTAAAGGAGTGTGGGGTAGAGGGTAAGGAATTTTATTTACTCAAATCAGCATAAACAGTCAAAAAGAGAGAACAGATTTTTACTTACACCAAGGGTTTAACAGTAAGGGCAATATTACAAACTTTTCTTCAAGGCTCACTATACGGCAGACTTTGCTTTAAATTCGTTTAGTGCAAGTTTTAGATAAACGTCTCAACTGAGTCTCTCTACAACCCTATGAGGTAGTAATTACTATCATCCCCACTTCACAGATGACAAAACTGAGGTGCAAAGCAGTCAGGTTCACTTTAGCATCATTTAAACTGGTGAGTGACAAAACCTGGGATTTGGACACCGGCCATCTAACATCATAACCAATGCTTCTTGTTTTAGTCAGAAAATTTGCTTTTCTTAACTCTAAAAAGGAACATTTCCAGCCATGACATTAACATAGTTAGTGGAAAAATAATTATGCAAAACCATAGGCAGGAAAATAATTTCTACTTCACTTGAAAGCTGAGAGCAGGCCAAAGAGAAGGTAAGCTTTCTTTGCTTTAACTGGTCTGTCTGGTAACCCAGAAAAAAAAGGAACCTAGGTTTTAGTCAGCTCATGGTATCCTGGTCTGCTCTTCCCCAGAACTGGTCCTCTACAGCAAGGCCCCTTCGAATGTGCCTGTGACAACTGGATACCATGCAGAAAATTCAGTCAGCCCCTGCCTGTGAGAACAAAGCAAGGTGTGACCCCCACACGGGACCCAGACACAGAAGAGGTCAGGTGGAGGAAACTGTTCCATTTTTAGTCAAAGTTCACTGATGTAAAAGTGAGTGGCAAGCAGTATGTCTGGGGCCACTAGAACAAGAGCAACAATATTTCCACTCGAGACACAAATTGCAAACCTCAGTATTTCAAATGAAGGTCTTTCAAGAGAGAAAAGCCACCGAGAATGCTGAGTAGGGTTATGAACTACAGTGAGAGGTCTGGGCGAAGCAGTCGTAATTAATCATGATTTAGGTCAACACAGAACCTTTTAAGCACTGAGGCTTTACAGACAGCATACACGCTCACACGCACACACGCACACACACACACAGAAGCTGAGTATTAAAATGAGGATGTGCACAATTCAGTGAGCCATTATTAGAAACCTACCATATATCAAGTTCTATACAAGCGCTGGAAGGCAAAGGCAGATATAATAAGATATGAGCAGGCATCGTCTATGGATTCTCAATTTTCTTTCCTATTTCTGCATTTAGTTAGTGTGCAGAAAAGAGTTAACAGAGCAGGCTCGAGGCTGCTCAAGGTCTACTTGCCTTTCCTTAGGTGGCTATCGGCTGGCTTCTGGGAACCTGGACTTTGGGAAGATCCCACCATCTCCAGCACAGGTAAGAATAGCTCCTTGTGCCTATGGTGGTTTATGGTTTATGCTGAGCACCTGCTTTGCCTTCTGGAGTCTGGAATTTTGGAACACGCTAGACAGAGTGTGCCTATACCACCAACCAGTGAAAAAAAATCTTGGGCATGGAGTTTCTAATGAGCTTCTTGGTAGACAACTCACTGTTGGAGGTTTTGAGCAGGTCCTATGTGACTCCACTGAGAAAGGGCTCTTGCAGGCTTGTGCCTGGTCTCCTCCGGACTTTACCCCATGTGCCTTTTCCCTGTGCTGTGTACCCTTTTGCTGTAATAAATGATAGTAACGAGTACAACATATGTTGAGTCCTGTGAGTCACCCCAGCAATTACTGGGGCCTGGGAGTGACCTTAGAGATACTCCTCCATCCCTCCAAAGCACCTGGTAAACTGGTCTGAGTTTGACAGTAACAAAGACCTGATTTAAATCCCAACTTGGACATTTATTAGCTGTGAATCACTGAGTTTGTTAATAGGTTCTCTAAACCTTGGATTTCTCTGAAAATCAGGCAGTAAAACCTACCGCAGAAGATCGTGAACATTAAATATGTGGCAGTCGCTCAATAACATTATATCCTTTCTTCTTCAGGCTAATAGGTGAATGGTAGCCCTACAGCTGTGCAGTGCGCACCCTGCACAATGCCAGGCAGCCCTACTGAGGATCACTTTGCCCACTCTCTCCTCCCAGGATGCAACAGAGTCAGCTCATGGCAGTTCATGAGAGCCTACCGTGCACACCATTTCTCCGTCCTACTTTCAATGTCACGTTAGTGGCTGGAAATCTGCCTTGGTGGGAGGATTTACAGGACAGAAACTGGCAAATGCTGAAAATCAGGGTTTCTCCCTCGATTCCCAATTGGTAAACATTTACTAGCACACCATGGTCCACTTCACAAAAAAATTTAAAAAAAGATGGAGTTCCTGTCAGACAGGTTTTTTGGCCTAACCAAAAACAGCAAGCATGCCTGCATTTTAAAAAGAAATAGGCTACATGAAAAGATGTTCAACACTATTAGCCATAAAGGAAATGCAAATCAAAACCACAATGAGTTACCACCTCACACTAAGTAGGATGGCTAGAATCAACCAGATAACAAGTGTCTTAGTGAGGAGGGAGAGAAATGAGAACCCCCATACATGCCTGTGGGGGTGGGGGGGATATAAAATATTGCAGCCCCTTTGGAAAATAGTCTAGCACTTCCTGAAAATGTCAAACATAGTTACCCAATGACCCAGCAAGAGAAATGAAAATGTAGGTCCACACAAAAACTTGTACATGAGTATGCAGAGCAGCTCTATTCACAATAGCCAAAAGGTGGAAACAACTTAAATATACATAAACAGATAAATGAATAAACAAAATGTGGTATTTTCATATAATAGATTATTTAGATATAAAAAGGAATGAGGATGGGGCGCCTAGGTGGTTCAGTTGGTTGAGCATCCTGCTTTGGCTCAGGTCATGATCTCACAGTTCGTGGGTTCGAGCCCTGCGTCAGGCTCTGTACTGACAGCTCAGAGCCTGGAGCCTGTCTTCAGATTGAGTCTCTCTCTCTGACCCTCCCCTGTTCATGCCGTCTCTCTCTCTCAAAAATAAATAAAATATTTTAAAAAATTAAAAACAAAAAGGAATGAGGTACTGATACATGCTACAATATGAATGAACCCAGAAAACATTATGCTAAGCAAAAGAAACCAGACACAAAAAAGTAACATATGATTCTATTTATATGAAATATCCAGAATAGGTAAATCCATAGAGACAGAAGGCAGATTAGTGGTTGCCGTGGGCTGGGGGCAGGGGGCTGGGAGGAAGGAGGAATCAGGATTGACTGCTTACTGTGTATGATTCTTTTTCTTTTCTTTTTTTTTAAGATCCATTGCTTTCCTCTCGTGGCCTGCCTTGTATCAGTCTTTAGAGTTCTATAATGTTTAGTCTAGTTGTTTACACTGACAGCCCTTCCCTTTGAATA
Organism: Hyaena hyaena; assembly: GCF_003009895.1. Classification (NCBI taxonomy): domain Eukaryota; kingdom Metazoa; phylum Chordata; class Mammalia; order Carnivora; family Hyaenidae; genus Hyaena; species Hyaena hyaena. The sequence goes on from NW_024080820.1 coordinate 936,438, forward strand.
TTTTAGTGACCTTCTTGATACCTTCCAGCTGCATTTTTTTCTCTTTCTTCTTTTGTTTTGAAGAATGACCAAAGCTATATGCAGTTTTTCAAGTGTAATTATGTAATTTTGTGCCATCTGGATTTATTTTTTTAAGTTTATTTTTATTTATTTGGAGAGAGAGATAACAAGCAGGGGAGGGGCAGAAAGAGAGGGAGATAGAATGCCAAGCAATCTCCACATTGTCGGCACAGAACCTGATGCAGGACTTGAACTCAAGAACCGTGAGATCATGACCTGAGCCAAAACCAAGGGCCAGATGTTTAACCGACTGAGCCACCCAGGTGCCCCAAAGCCATCTAAATTTATATGATCTAATACTTTCTGACTTTTCAGGTGATTAATAAAGGCAATCAAATGAGCACTAAGTAATAATGATAACTATTTTTTAAAGATGCAAATTGTTTTCTCTACCATTTTTTAATAAGATTTGCACAACTGTATAAAATAGGGAAGGCAGATGCTACCCCTCCACCCCCCACCCCTGACCTTTAAGCACAAGATTATTAAGGTTCAGAGTAATTATGTGACTCCCTGGTCCCACAGACCAAACCAGCACTAGACCCCAGGTTTGCCGATTCCTTATTCGTACATTTGACAGTCATAGCTGGTGCAGAAAATGTTGTGGTTTGGAGCCAACAGCCAAGAAAGAATTCTTGAGACATGTTTGGTGCAAAAAGGAGGTTTTATTAAAGCATGGGGACAGGACCCATGAGCAGAAAAATCTGCACTGGAGTTGTGACAAGTGACTGACTAAATACCTTCACGTTGGGAGGGGGCTAGGGATAACGTTAAGTCCGTAAGTCTCTAAGGAATTTTGGAAGCAAGGTTTCCAAGACCTTGAGGGGGCTAGCTGCTGTCAGGAAAAGGTCATTTATTACATACTGTTCAGTTAAAACTCAGTCATGAGACCCTTCAGATGTATATCAGTGGGCCACATGCTTGGAGTATGATTGCCAACATATATCTTGGGGAAGTAAAGATAAAGGAATTTTCCAAAGGAATTTTTGGTAGCCTGGAGGGGTTGAGCTAAGATTGCCTTAACCCTTAGCAAAGCGTCATCAAAGAGGAAGGTCACACTGCCTGTTTCAAGGACAGGGCTGTAAGTTGTAAGAAAATTTAATTTTCTCTTTTGCCTTTGTTCCCCACATCAATAAATACTATCAAAAGCTAGAGGAAGAAGCCGAGAATGTTAATGTGTAGAATTTAGTCATTAAATTTATGGACTAGAAACTATTAACAAAGAATCTAACTGAACTTCTTTCTAAATAAAAAGAAACAAAACAAAAAATATTTCTAGTGATGTTTAGGTGTCCATGAAAACTACATGGTGACATTCTAAGGAAGCCGCATTTACTTGCATATATTGTTTGTGAATCTTAATGCTGAGAAAATGTGATTGCAGTTTAGGAATCAAGGGTTATCTCAGTATGTAGGGGAAGCAGCTAATTTTTACTTTCAAAGGATGCTTTAAAGAGTTTTATTATGTAAAATAAGGGAAACTGAATTCTAAGCTTTGTTGTGATTTTTTTGCTCCTGATTATTTTATTTAAAAAATTTTTTTGATGTTTTATTTATTTCTGAGACACACACACACACACACACACACACACACACACAGCGTGAGCAGGGGAGGGTCAGAGAGAGAGGGAGATACAGAATCTGAAACAGGCTCCAGGCTCTGAGCTGTCAGCACAGAGCCCAACGCAGGGCTTAAACCCACGAACCATGAGATCATGACTTGAGCCAAAGCTGGACACTTAACTGACTGAGCCACCCAGGTGCCCTCCTTTTTTTAAAAATATTTTTTTTAATACTGTATTTTTAAGCTATATAAATATTTTAGCCTCTGCCTCCCTTCACCTTTTCTCCCATCCCAGCTCTGGCAACCACCAATCTGTTCTCTATATTCATAAGCTTGGTTTTCTTGTTGTTGTTGTTGGGATTTTTTGTTTTGTTTTTTTTATTGTGTTTGTTTGTTTGTTTTTTAGATTCCACATATAAGAGAGCTCATGCAGTACTTGTCTTGCTGTGACTGATTTACTTCACTTAGTATAATGGCCTTGAGGTCCATCCATGCTGTCACAAATGGAAAGATTTCATTCTTTTCTATGGTTGAATAATATTCCACTATATGTACATACCACATCCTCTTTATTTACTCATCCATTAATGAATACGTAGGTTGTTTCCTTATCTCAGCTATTGTTAATAATGCTGCAATGAACATGGGGATGCATAAACCTTGTTAAGTTAGTGTTTTTGTTTTCTTGGGATAAACACCCTGGAATTGCTGGATCATATGTTGGTTCTATTTTTAATGTTTTAAAGAACCTCCATATTATTTTCCATAGTGTCTGTATCAATTCACATTCCCGCCAATAAAGCAACCCACATCCACACCAATGCCTGTTATTCGTGTCTCTTTGATAATAGCTACTCTAACAGATGTGAAGCCATAGCTCATTGTGATTTTGGTTTGCATCTCCCTGATTATTAGTGATATTGAGCATCTTTTCATTTACCTGTTGACCATCTGTATGTATTCTTTGGAAAAATATCTATTCAGATACTCTGCTCCCTCCCTCTTTTTTAGTATTTAGTAGTTGTATTTCTTTTTAATTATTTAAATCCAAGTTAGTTAACAGAGTAGTATTGGTTTCAGGAGTAGAGCCCTGTGATTCATCACTTACATATAACACCCAGTGCTCATCCCAACAAGTGCCTATCTTAATGCCCATCACTCATTTAGCCCATTCCCCCACCCACCTCCCTTCCAGCAACCCTCAGTTCGTTCTCTGTATTTAAGAGTCTCTTATGGTTTGCCTCCCTCTCTATTTTTATCTTATTTTTCCTTCCCTTCCCCTATGTTCATCTGCTGTATTTCTTACATTCTACATATGACTGACTTATTATTTGAAATAAGTGACTGACTTATTTCACTTAGCATAATACACTCTAGTTCCATCCACATTAGTGTACATGGCAAGATTTCATTCTTTTTTGATCGCCAAGTAGTATTCCATTGTGTATGTATATACCACATCTTCTTTAGCCATTCATCAGTCAGTGGACATTTGAACTCTTTCCATAATTTGTATTCTGCCCATTTTTTAATCAGTTTGGTGTTTTGCTATTGACTTGTATCAATTATTTATATATTTTTGATATTAACCCCTTATCAGATATATGATTTGCAAATATTTTCTCCCACTCAATAGGTTGCCTTTTCATTTTGTTGATGGTTTCCTTTGATGAGCAAAAGTTTTTATAGTTTGATGTAGTCTCCTTTATTTTTGGTTTAGTTGTGTTTACTTGTGGTGTCATATCAAAAAGTCATCACCAAGACTATATCAAGGAGATTACTGCCTATGTTTTCTTCTAGGACTTTTACAGTTTCAGGTCATATGTTCAAGTCTTTCATCCATTTTGAGTTAATTTTTGTGTATGGTGTAAGATAGTGCTCCAATTTCATTATTTTGCATGTGGCTGCCCAGTTTTCTTCTTTCTTTTTTTTCCTTTATTTTGGCTGCCCAGTTTCTAAACACCATTTAAAGAGACTGTCCTTTCCCCATTGTGTATTCTTGGTTCCTTTTCATAAATTTACTGACCATAGAAGCGTGGGTTTATTTGGGGGCTCCCATTCTGTTTGATCAATCTATGTCTGTTTTTACACCAGTACCATACTGTTTTGGTTACTATAGTTTTGCAATATAGTTTGGAATCAGGGAATGTGATGCCTCCAACTTTGTTCTTTCTGAAGATTGCTTTGGCTATTTGGAGACTTTTGTGTTTCCACGCAAATTTTAGGATTGCTCCATTTCTGTGAAGAATGTCATCAGAATTCTGATAGGAATTGGACTGAATCTGTAGATCATTTTGGGTAGTACATTTAAAAAATATTAATGCCTCCAATCCATGAGCATGGAACATCTTTCCATTTATTTGTGTCTTCCTCAATTTCTTTCATTAATGTCTTGTAGTTTTCAGCAAACAGGTCCTTTACCTCTTTGGTGAAATTGATTCTTAGGAATTTTACTCTTTTTGATGTAATTTAGGGGTGCCTGGGTGGCTCAGTTGGTTAAGCATCTGACTTTGGCTCAGGTCATGATCTCATGGTTAGTGGGTTCGAGTCCCATGCTAGACTCTGTGCTGACTGCCAGCTCAGAGTCTGGAGCCTGTTTCGGATTCTGTATCTCCCTCTCTCTCTGACCGCCCCCCTCCCCACCCCCACCCCCGCCCGACTCACACTGTCTCTCTCTCTCTCAGAAATAAATAAAACATAAAAAAATAAAAATAAAAGTAAAAATAAATGATGTAATTTAAATGGGATTGTTTTCTTAATGTCTCTGATAGTTTGTTATTAGTATGTACAAATGCAACAGATTTTTTGTGTGTGTTGATTTTGTGTCCTACAATTTTACTGAATTCATTTATTAGTTCAACAGTATTTTTATGGTCTCTTTAAGTTTTTAACATATAATATCATATCATCTGCACACAGTGACAATTTTACTTCTTCCTTTCCAACTTGCATGCCTTTTATTTCTTTTTCTTGCTAACTGATCTGGTTAGGAATTCCAATACTATGCAGTAGTGACAAGAGTGGACATCATTGCCTTGTTCCTGATCTTAGATGGAAAGCTTTCAGATTTTCCACTATTGAGTATGATCTTAGCTGTGAGCTTGTCATATATGGCATTTATTATGTTGAGGTACGTTCCCCATATATTTGCTTTGTTGAGAAGTTTTTATCATAAATGGCTGCTGAATTCTGTCAAATGCTTTCTCTGTATCTATTGAGATGATCATATGATTTTTATTCAACATTCTGTTCATGTGGTGAAACACATCAACTGAGTTTCAAATGTGGAACCAACCTTGAATCCCTAGAATACATTCTACTTGATCATGGTGTAAAATACTTTTAATGCTCTGTTAAATTAAGTGTACTGATATTTTGTTTAGGATTTTTGCATCTGTTTTCAAAATAAGGGATATTGTCCTCTAATTTTCTTTTCTTGTGACATTCTTGTCTGGTGTGGGTATCAGGGTAATTCTGGCCTCATAAAATGAGTTTGGAAGGTTCCTTCCTCTTCTATTTTTGTAAGAGTTTGAGAAGGATTGGTATTAATTCTTCTATGAACATTTGGTAGAATTCACCAGTAAACCCATCTGGTCCTGGGTTTTGTTTGTTGGCAGGGTTTTGGTTACTGATTCAATAGTCTTGCTAATAATTGGTCTGTTCAGATTTTCTATTTCATCATGATTCAGTCTTGGTAGGTTGTATGTTTCTAAGAATTTATTAATTTCTTGTAAATTGTTCAATTTGTTGGTGTATAATTGTTCATAGTAGTTTCTTAGATCCCCTGTATTTCTGTGGGTATCAGTTGTAACAGCCCTTTATATCTAATTTATTTGAGTCTTCTTTTTTCCTAATGAGTTTAGTTAAAGCTTTGTTGATTTTGTTTATGTTTTCAAAGAACCAGCTCTTAACCTCATTGACTTTTTTCTATTGCTTTTTTAGTTCCTATTGCATTTACTTCTGGCTTAATCTTTGCTACTTCCTTCCTTCTTCTAACTTTGGGCTTCATTTGTTCTTCTTTTTCTAGTTCTTTGAGGTATAAAGTTCAGTTGTTTATTTCAGACCTTTCTTGTTTCTTGAGGTACGCAGTTATCACTATGTATTCCCTCTCAGAAGTATTTTAGCTACCTTCCACAAATTCTGGTGTGATATATTTTTATTTTCATTTGACTCAAGGTGTTTTTTAATTTCTCTTTTAATTTTTTCTTTGACCCATCGGATGTTCAGTAGCATGTTGTTTCATTTCCTCATATGTGTGAATTTTCCTTTTTTCTTCATGTAAGAAATTACTTACTACTTTCATACCACTGTGGTCAGAAAAGGTACTTGATATGACTTTAATTTCTACCATATGACCTATCCCAGAAGGAAACTTCTCCAAGAAAATAGCTTATAATATACTCCTCTGGAGCCCCAATTTTTGCAACTGCTGCCCAAAGGAAACCTCCAGATAGCCTGGCTCTGGTGGCCAGTAGGGTTTATGCTTGTGATCCAAAAGAACTGTATATATATGCAAACTTTTAAAAGTTGTTGTCTATGGGTCTGGCTTCCAATCAGCCTGAATCTAGGTGCTAAGATCTTCTTCCTCTTTGGGATACTGACAGGTCTTGGCATATCCTCAACTACTGGGAGCTTTTAAAAATATAATAGGATGCTGGGACAAGCACAAACAAGATCTGGGACAGGGCTGAATGACAAGGTTCATATCCTACGTGAGGCCACTCCAGAATTGGGGCGGGGGGGGGGGGAGGTGCGGGAAGGGCAGTGTTTCACCTATTACATAGAAACCAAAACAGAGACCCAAGGAAAATGAAGAAACAGAGAAATTTGTTCCCAATTAAAGAACACGATAAAACTTAAGAAAAAAGCCTTAATGAAATGGAGATAAGTAATTTACCTTATAAAGAGCTTAAAATAATGATCATAAGGATGCTCACTTAACTGGGAGCAGAATGGATGAACCCAGTGAAAACCTCAACAAAGGGATAGGAAATATAGAAAAATATCAGCTGGAAGTCACAGAGCTGTAGAATACAATACAACTGAGAAATACACTAGAGGGGTTCAACAGCAGACTAGATGAAGCAGAAGAAAAGGTCAGTGAACTCAAAGACAAAGAAGTGGAAGTCACTCTATCAGAACAGCTAAAAGAAAAAAGAATTTTAAAAAAGTGAGGATAGCTCAAGGGACTTATGGGACAACATTAAATGGATGAACATCCACATTATAAGAATCTCAGAAGCAGAAGAAAGGGAGAAAGGGGCAGAAATCTTATTTAAATAAATAATTGCTAAAAACTTCCCTAATATGGGAAGTGAAACAGACATCCAGAGACAGGAAGACCAGAGTTTGATAACATGAATCCAAAGAGACTCACACCAAGACACATTAGAACTAAAACATCAGAAGTTAAAGACAGGGAAAGAATCTTAAAAGCAGCAATAAAAAAATTTTGTTTCAGCAGAAACTTTACAGACCATAATGAAGTGGCACAATAAAATCAAAGAGCTGAAAGCTAAAAAACTTCCAGCCAAGAATATTCTAGCCAAAAAAGTTGTCATTTACAATTAAAGGAAAGAGAGTTTTCTAGATAAGCAAAAGCCAGAGGGCTTCACCACCACTAACTGGCCTTAGAAATGTTAAAGGATCTTCTTTAAGCTGAAAAGAAAGGGCACTAATTATGAATAAGAAAACATATGAATGAATAAATCTCACTGGAAAGGAAAATATATAGTAAAGATAATAAATTAATCATTTAACAAAGGTAGTATGTAGATTAAAAGACAAGTGTAGTAAAAATAGCTATGATTACAATTATTAGTAAAGGATACACAAGATAAAAAGAGTAAAATGTGACATCAAAAACAAAGCACAGGGGGAGAGTAAAAATGTAGCGTTTTATAATGTGATCAAACTTAAGTTTTTATCAACTTCAAATAGGCTGTTATAGATATAACTGTAATATGTAAGCCTCATGATAATCACAATGCAAAAACCTATAGTAAATACATAAGAGATAAAGAGAAAGGAATGTAAGTATGCCATTAAAGTCATCAAACCACAAAGAGCAAGAGAAGAAAAAAGGAACAGAAAAGAACTACAAAAACAGCCAGAAAACAATTAATAAAATGGCACTATATCTATCAATGATTACTTTAAGTATAAATGAACTAAATTCTCCAATCAAAAGACCCAGAGTGGCTATATGAGTAAGAAAAAAAACAAGACCCATTTATATGCTGCCTATAAAAGATTCACTTTTTTTTTTTCTTTTTGGCTCTTTTCAGTTCATTGCATGGAGTTACACTAGTCCAAGTTAAAAGTAGATCCCAAATGGTTACATTACATAAGCTGTGAGATTTTTTAAACTTGTGACAAGGACAGAAGGGAAATTCTACTCATTGTGAGGAAATCCTCACTAAAGCTTCAAGCACTTAAAGCCATGAACCTTCAGCTGGTCATCCTCAGCCAGTCCAATCTCTATGAATTGGCATATGTCCTTGTGCTAGTCACCCCGTAGCTGAATTACTTCTCCATGTTCTGGATGCTCAATTATAGTATCATTACAGGCAAATTTCTTCTTAAAGGCCTTCACTAGTTTCTTTTTATCATAATCATCAGCAATCCCTTGGATAGTAATAAGGGACTTCCTGCTATTTCTCTGATGAATTCTTATATGGAAATAATCTTCAGCAAGAAACAGATTATCACCCTTACTTGCATCAGCAAAGGGGTCAAAAGAGTAGAGATTCCAGATAGCAGACATAAGATACAATTCCCTTTCCTTGGTGGAAATGGACCATGGAAGGTGGTGGGGGGGGAGGGTAGGTGCATAGGATAGAGTATTAGGAAGTTAGGGGGTTCAAGGGAGGTGCTGCTGAGTCCTCAGACATGAGTCAGTGACTGGGATCAAGAGACTCATTTTTTTGTTGTTGTTTATTTATTTATTTTGAGAGAGAGAGAGAGAGCCCAGTGCAGGGCTCTATCCCACAAACTGTGAGATCATGACCTGAGAGGAAATCAAAAGTAAGATGCTTAACCAACTGAGCCACTCAGATGCACTGAGACCCCTTTAGATATAAAAGGCACAAGCAGATTAAAAGTGAAGGGATGGAAAAAGATGTTCCATGCAAATGGAAACCAAAAGAATACTGGGGTAGCTTATATCAGAAAAAAAAAAAAAAAAGACTTTTTAAAAAATGTTTATTTTTGAGAGCGAGAGCACAAGCAGGGCAGAGCAGAAAGGTGGGGACAGAGGATCCAAAGCAGGCTCTGTGCTGATAGCAGCAAGCTCGTTGTGGGGCTCAAACTCGAGAAGTGCGAGATCATGACCTGAGACGAAGTTAAACATTCAACCGACGGAGCCACCAGGTGCCCCAGAAAAAAACAGACTTTAAAACAAAGGCTGTAATAAGAATCAAAGAAGGGTATTACATCATGATAAATGGGCCATTCCAACAAGAAAATATAATGTTTGTAAATATTCATGCACCCAACAGAGAACACCTAAATCTATAAAGCAAACATTAACAGACCTAAAGGTAGAAATATACAAAAATGCAATAATAGTAGAGGTCTTTAATACCCTACTTGCATCCAGACAGAAAATCAATAGGAGAATCTCAGCCTTAAATAGGCCAGATAAGCTTAACAGATATTTACAGAACATTCCATCCAAAAGCAAGCACCAGAATTCCATCCAAGCGCACCCAGAACTTTCTCAAGGTTCCTATTAGGGGCGATGAAAAGCTTTGGAACCAGAGAGCAGTGATTGTTGCACAACACGATGAATGTACTTACGCCACTGATCTGTACAGTTTAAAATGGTTACAATGGTAAATTTTATATGCATCTTACCACCATAAAAAAAAAAAAAGACAAGCCACCAAGTACAAACAAGTATTTGCAAAGCATGTATGAACAATGAGTTTGATTCAGAATATATTTATCTCTTAGAAATAAGTAAGAAATTGTTCTAATTGAAATAAGAAGGAAAAATATCCAAATGGGCACTTCAACAGAGTAAATGCCAATGGACAATGTAAATATGCAAGCTTGCTCATCCTCTGTGAGTAATCAGAGAAATGCGGGTTGAAAAGATGGTGAAACACCACTATGCACACACCTGTTCAGAGTCAGGGGTGATGCTCAGGACTGAAACAGGGATGTCCCAAAGTCTGAGCAGAAAGTGAGGAGGGGAAGATCTCCTATTCCATAGTCTACAACCACTGCCAATACATGTGGATGTTTAATAACTATTTTAAGATCTGAGAATCATATTTGGCCATGAAAAAGATTCTGGTGAATTACTCGCATAATCCAATTTCTTCATTTTAGGGTAGAAACTGGACACTGACTGGATAAATGAACTTCCCAGGGTCAAACTGGCTGGTACAGCAATTCTCCCTGACAATTCATGTTCTGCTATGTCCCAGTGTCCTGAAGTTCATGAATAGAAGGGCCAAATTTTGTCACTCCACACTTATAACCCTCCAAAATCTTCCTATCACATTAAAAAACAAAAAATCCAAAGTCTCCTCCATGGCCCACAAAGGTCTCTGGCCACCTCCATCACCACACCCCATTCCATTCCATTCCATTCCATTCTCTTGGCCTCTCGGCTCTTCCTTGAGCAAGGAAGCACCATCTGCCTTTCTTGATGCCTTGCATTCCTGATTTCCCTAACCCAAGGGCTTCCCCTCCCCCAGGCCTGTCTTGTCCTTAAGATCTCCACTCCCTCGACCACCACCAAAAAAAAAAAAAAGAAAGAAAGAAAGAAAGAAAGAAAGAAACAAAGAAACAAAGAAACAAAGAAAGAAGAAACAAAGAAAACCACAAGCATGCAAGTCCCCACCCCTCTCATCCTGCTTTGCTTTTTGTCAAGGTGAGAGATATTTATTGGTGTATCTGTATCTGCCTGTTTTTCTCCTCTACAATGTAAGTTCCATGAGAACAGGACATTTGCTTTATATACATTTTTGTGTCCTCAGAGCTCGGAACAGTATCCACCACAAAATAGGCACTTAATTGGTTCAAGTAAAAAGAGGCATGTTTTGTTGTTGTTGTTGTTTGTCTGTTTGGCTAGAAAATTAAGGTAGAGGTGTCTGGGGAGCTTCTAAGTCAAATGGCTTATGTTTGAATCTTCTTACTCCACCAATTGTAGTGATTATGAATTACAAATCTAGGTGTCTCTGCTTTTAAAGTTTGTATTTCAGACAATTCGGAAAGTTTGCTGTTATTGGTTATGTACATTTCTCCACCATCCCCTATCAGTACTTCCCTCCAGCACACACAGTTTATAACTTGTTCAGCAAAGAAATATTTAATTCTACCCTTTTGAGCATTCCTACTTAGAACTTAAGATGCTATAATTTTTATTAACTTAAAAATTTTTTTCTTCCCATTATTTGTATTAAATTTAATAGAAAATACCCTTTTTATAGCAAAGTTAGTATAGGAAACTGTGCCTCTATGTAATATTTGGAAATAGCATAGTATATTGATCAGTTACAAAATAGATTTATAAAGACCAAGAGCTTGATTATATATTAACAATACTTAATTACAACAAACGTACAATGCAAAATAACTTACTTACAAGAGTTACCTATAACCATAAAACACTCAGGAATTCATTTAACAAGAAAAGTAAGGTACTTTGGGGCTCCTGGGTGCCTCAGTCAGTTAAGCATCTGACTTTTGATTTCAGCTTAGGTCATGATCTCATGGTTTATGAGTTTGAGCCCCATGTCAGGCTCTGTGCTGACAGCGAGGAGCCTGCCTGGGATTCTCTCTCTCCCTCTCTCCCTCCTCCACTAGCACATTCTCTCTCTCTCTCTCTCAAAATAAATATATAAACTTAAAAAATGTATGGTACTTTAAAAAACAACTCTGAAAGTATTAAGGAGAAATAAATTTAAAAGATTAAAGCAGATATATAGCTCTTTGTTCTTGAAATAAAGACTTTTTGAAGAGAGACCAGTTATAAATGTGGTTTACAATGGATGTGCTTGGGAGTATTTCATTGGCAGAATTATAGATATTGTCAGATATTAGGACAAATAAAGTCCTTTTGCTCTGTAGAAACAGATCAAGGTTTTGAGTGGCCGGAAGCTTATACACTTAAAGAAGAAGGCTCTCTATTTTCCTTTTAAGTGCAAAATTATGAATGCAAAACCACTAGGGTCCCTCCCAGAACCTTAGAACGGGCTCTGGAATGAAAAGTCTCTAATGCTCGCTTGTCTTGAACTTCACGGTAGATCCGCTTGTGGTGTATGAAAATGCTACAGTGAAGCAGCACCACATTGTGACAGCCAGTACACTGCCATGTGCTCCACTGACGAACACCCAGAGGAAAATGTCCAGAGCAGAGAGTCCCCAGTGAGAGCTCTACCAGCACAGGCTCAGAGATGGCAGAACATGAACTAGCCTTATTGAGCCATGCATTTCCACCGGTTTACCAGAACCCCCTAATGCAGCTGACTGCAAGCAACGGACATCAATTTAAAGAGTGGATCCCCTGCAGTCCTAGGAGAATGACCCAGGGATGCTCAGTGCAAACATGTCTAGATCTGGGAAAAGCCAGATTCAAGAGCAAAAACACTGAAACATATATATAACAAAGACAAAAGTGGGTGGCAATTCAACCAACCTCCTGTGTAGAGCTATAACAAAACCTGTCGGTGCTTATATGGCACCTACTGTATGCCAAGAACCGCCCAGATTACTTCACATACAGCGATCCATTTACTCCTTTCCAAAACCTAGGAGGGAAGTACTACTTTCTCCCCAGTTTGAAGATGAGGAAAATGAGGTGTAGAGATTAAGTAATTTGTCCAAGGCCACACAGCTAAAAGGTAACAAATGTAGGATGTGAACCAGGTAATCTGGCTCCAGAGTCCACAGTGTTAATCTCTCACTCTATAATACACAGAAACTCTATTAACTTGGAAATGAGCCTTAAACCACAACTGAAGTTCCCTGTAATTGAGAACAGAAAACTGCTGATAAATTGATTTCCAGAACTTCATGCAATACACTATTTCATCCAATGGATTTTGGTTTTGTTTCCTAAGATATTTTAGTCATCACCTGCATCCTTAGAAACTGATTAAATGTGACATCTGAAAATAAAAGAACCCTGTCAAAAGATAAAAAAATGGGGCACATGGCTGGCTTAGTCAGAAAACCATGCACCCCTTGATCTCGGGTCATGAGTTCAAGCCCCATGTTGGGTGTAGAGGTTACTTAAATAAATAAAACTTAAAAAGAAAAATTCTGGGGTGCCTCGGTGGCTTAGTTAAGTATGTGACTCTTGATTTCAGCTCAGGTCATGATCTCATGGCTCATGAGTTCAAGCCCTGCATTGGGCTCTGTGCTGACAGTGTAGAACCTGCTTGAGATTCTCTCTCCCTCTCTGACCCTCCCCTGCACGTTCGCTCATGCTCTCTCTCTCTCAGAAATTAACATTTTTTTACAAAGAAAAATTCTGAATTACATATTTGATCTTTAGCATAAAGCTACTCATCTTTTTCCAAGAAAATTCAAATCTGTACTATTTATTTTGATGTTGTACTATAATCAATCCTAGTCAGAACTGAATCAACCTAAAAACCCATTTACTTAGCTCACAAAAATGTTAAACCAACTTAACAATAGATTATGGTAGATTTACAGGGGTCCTTTCCAGCTGTGACACTGTTCTCTCCTTTTGGGATTGACTATGAGTGATTAAATTCACATTTAATTGAGTTGCTTGTGAGTTTTTTCTGTGAAGAATCGTTTCAAGTATTCATGAAATGATTTAACCAAGACCACGTTAAATTTCTTAAGGGTTACCATCTAAGTATAACCCTTTTCAGCCTCTTTCATATAACCATTCACAGAAATATTTTCTTTCTGTAGGTCTCTCATCCACAAACTCTAACTTACTTGTATGCATAGGACTCCCACCTCACAGGGGGACAGTGAGGAAAAAAGAAACACAAACCAGCAATGTTAAAAGAACTCCCTTCTCAAGGTCTGATACAAAGAGCCAAAGCAGGGAAGGAGGAAGGAAACTGTGTATATAGGTGGTCAGTGAAGTTATGTTTAAGGAAGTCCCCCTTTGCGGTCAGAGCACAATGTGGTTTAACAGACAGCACATTAGCCAGAAAGATAAGACATCTTGGTTCACCTAGTCGAATGGGATGTCAATTCAGAGAACGTGACTGACTCTGCTCCCTAATTTTTTCACTTGTAAACTAAATGGTGGATAAATTTGTTGGTTATCTGCAGATTCACTTTATAGAGATGGGAGCGAGAACAAAGCATAGCAATATGTATGCAAAACACCTGTACTTTTGTGAAATCTAAGCCAACTAAAATTTAACAACAGAAGGAAACCTTGAAATCCCGTCTGTGCATCCACTGCATATCACACCCCAAAGCCCAAGGTCAAGTGAAGTCTAAGAGTCCCAGGTACTCCAGAAATACAGAGGTGGGAGCACATGGTGGAACGCAGGGATGAGAACTCCAGCTGCGCAGCACAGCAGATGCAGCATAATAAAGTCTGTCGCTGTGAACCCGGGAAAGTAAAACTACAGCCTAACCAGCCTGTGAGCAGAAGAGCCAGAATCCAGCATCCTTTTTAATTCCGCCATCTCTAGCACAGGATACACACTCACAAAATCGTTCAAATAATGAATAAACTAAAACAAATGATCTGAGTGCCATGTAGCAAATAAAAGTGTATGGACTTATGGCCTCTCTTTTGCCAGGAAACTAATTAATTAATTAACATATTATACAGATTTAATAAATATATATAATACTTTATGATCTATATATTCTATAACTTATAAATATATAATTCTGGATGTAATTTACAAACAATTACATAAAATTTATGCATTCCTCTAAAATGAAAAAAACATGTTACAATCTCATGAGTAGGGAATTATTACTATTCATGTTCCTTTTTGCTGTGGCAAATAAAATTAAGGAATAGCTATACCTATGTGATTACGTGGAATAAAGATAGAATGGAAAAAAGTTTTCTCATACGACTAGGATAATTGGGGGAAGGGGGAATTCCCTTCCCAAGATCTATTAAAAATCACTGGGAGATTTCATTTAAGTCTCTTACTTACTCGTTTAATTTTATTTAACAAACAACTATATTTAGTGCAATTTTTCATTTTAGGTGTTTAGTAATGTGGAAGCATGCAAGCATTATAAGCAATTCTCTATGATTAAAAATTTTAAAGGTAGGGGCACCCAGGTGACTCAGTCAGTTAAGCACCCAACTTTGGCTCATGTCATGATCTCACAGCTTGTTGAGTTCAAGCCCCGCGACAGGCTCTGTGCTGACAGCTTGGAGCCTGGAGCTTGCTTCAGATTCTGTGTCTCCCTCTCTCTGGCCCTCCCCTACTCACATGCTGTCTCTCTCTCCCCTTCCCTCACTCTCTCTCTCAAAAATAAATAACCATAACTTTATTTTCAAAAGTTAAAAACGTCAATGAGCTTTAGTAATAAGGCTATAACAATTTTTTTCAATTATCTGAAGTAGAAATCATCAAACTTTAATATTTTATCTCAGAAGTACAGTATATTCACAAAATCCAAAGGCCAATAATGGCAGTTCTAGGCAGAGAATGAATTGCTGACAGGTGTTTCTCAGCTCCCTTCTGCAGATAATTCTCTACGTGTACTTGACCAGCAACAACCAGTGACTTAGACGTAGCATGTCCTAAACAACCTAGAAACAAATCAAAATGTCATTTCACTGTCTCAAATTGCTGTATAACTTTTTCCAGTTCAGACTCTGGTAGTTTAAGACAATGTCACATTTTAGTTTGGAGGAGAGGATGGCACCAATAAGTACCAAATAAGAACACAGTTTTGTTTCTAAACCTAAATAATGTACCTCCTAAGAAAAATAAAATGAAACAAAGTTGCAAGAGAAATAACTATCACAATGTCTCTAAAGATCTTTTCGCTCCCCTAAAACTCCATCACCATCGTAATTATTGCCACCAAAAACGCTTTTGAGATCCTAATGGGTACAAGGCATTGTGTGATAGGCTTCTCCTTTGCCCCCAAGGAAATTATTATGTAGTTTGTGAGGAAAAAGGCTATAATACTAACAATTATTATTATTATTATAACAGTAATTTTAAAAGGGCAAGGCATTTATAACCTCTGAGGGCCAGGGAGGGAAGGACTAAAGATAAAGGAAAGAGCAAAACTTCAAAGGCAGAGAAGTCAGTAGTATTTTAAGCAAAGGCATTCTAAGACACACTAGCTAGTGCCTAGTCTGTGAACAACAATACTGTACAAGCCTGTAAGTGCTCTCACCTACCTGAGCAACCCAAATACTACATCCTTTCAAGAACTAAGATATTACAATTAGAGGCTAACTCAGGAACATTCAGATCTGAGTTTTGGTCCAGGCTGAGTGAACTTACTGGGCGAACTCAAGCAGATCATTTCCTTACCTTCAGTTCCCACAAGTGAAAAACTGGAGGGGGGGTCATTCTTTAAACACTTCCAGGGGAATATGGGTGGCCCAGTCAGTTGAGCATCCAACTTTGGCTCAGGTCATAATCTCCCAGTTCATGAGTTCCAGCCCTACTTCAGGTGAGCTCAAGTCCCACTCCGGGTCCCACACTCTCTCTTCCTCTCTCACTCTCCCTCTCTCTCTGTACATTGTGGGATTCTATCTCCCTCCCTGTCTCTGTCCCCATCTCCCTCACCCACTCATGCTCGCTCACTCGCTCGCTCTCTCATAAATAAACACATAAATAAATAAATAAATGAAAAATTTAAAGGCCTCCCAGCTATAAAATTGTATAATTCTTCTTTATTACCAACAAATCAATTATCCACATGTACAGGTAATTATCAGTTATATGAATCCATATAGGTCTAGGGGCAACTGGGTGGCTCAGTTGGTTAAGCGTCCAACTCTTGATTTCAGCTCAGGTCATGATCTCAGGGTTATGAGATCAAGCCCCAAGTTGGGCTTCACACTGAAAGTGGGCTTCTCTCTCTCCTCCTCCTGCTGCCCCTCCCCCATCTCAAAATTTAACTCTACATAAGTCTAGAACAGAACTGTTCCACAAATATAGCAAAACCCCTTCCATCCCCATGGTATTTGCACACGCTGCCCCCTCTGTATGGAATGTGCACTCCCTGCCCAACACTGCTCCTACTCCAACCCTTGGCCAAGAGGAGTTCTCCAACCCCTCCATCCTCCACCACCCCCTAAAATCTACAGAATCTATACTTTTGCCACGAAAGCTTCCTCCACTTATATAATTCGATCTCTTCTTTAACTGTCCCTCAGGATACATGCTATCATACCTATCTCCACCAACAAACACTTACTAGAAACCACTAATTACAGAAGTAGCTTCAAAGATTTCTAAGAATCCCCAACCCAGTAGTTCATGATGCAACAGAGAAAAATAAAACTCGTTACGAAAATCATGACGTCAAATATAGTTCTTTAAAAAAGAAACTGCAACAAGTTACACACATTTCCAATTAAGAGAAGTGTCTTTCTCGATAGGCAGATGAGAAAAGAGAGGTGGGGAGAAACCCTATATTTATTTCAACTGTAATGCCATTTCCAAACCTTCTGTGGATTGTTCTTTTCATAATTGCCTTCATGGTCTATGGCACAGCCTTTTGAATATATTCAGTGGAAAAACTGCTAAATAAAACTTTGAGGGAAATTTGACTTTTTGATATCACTAAAAATTGCTGAGAGCTTAGACTTATGAAGAAGACAAACTAAGTAATACCATTTCTGGGCAAAAATACTGATTTTCCTGATACTCCTCATCTAGTTATACAAATACTCGAGTGAATGAACCACAGCCATCATAGCCAAATTCTTAACAACTATTTAACACGGAAGAATAAAAGTTAAAACTGAAGGTGGGAGGGCATGGAAACCAGAATAAATGATTTGTACTCATCCTAGGGGACCAGGCTACGATAATTTCTTTAGCAGGACAGAGATCCCCCGCTCCTAACGATGATGATGAGAATGAGAGAAAGAGAAGAGACTACAAAGGTTTTTAAATCTGATTTCGTGTTTGTGGACATTCACACACAATCACTGAGTATTCGTATGATAGCTGGCATTTTACAGGCTATAACAAAAAGCAGCATCTCTTCTATACATTTCTTCTCCTCTCACCATGGACATTTAAAAACTTTATGTCTTTAAACCAACAAACTGCAATATTTAACCCAGGATTCCATCCTGGACTTGGCAAGGGGAAGAAGTGGAGAAGCAGCAATGAAGTCATCCATGGCACGATGAATGAATTTGACCATGGACTCTGGATTCGATGACAGTGTTGTATCAGTGTTAAATGTTTTGACTTTGATCATTATACTGTGGTTATAAAAGAGAATGGGCCTACTTCCTAGACAATACACAAAGACCTTTTTAGTGGTAAAAGGGGCAATGTCTACAGCTTTCTCTCAAATGGTTCAGAGAACAACATGCACTTAAAGAGAAAGACAGAAGGACACTTGTGTGGCTCAGTCAGTTAAATGTCTGACTTCAGCTCAGGTCATGATCTCAGAGTCCATGAGTTCAAGCCCCGTGTCAGGCTCTCTGCTGACAGCTCAGAGCCTGGAGCCTGTTTCGGATATTGGGTTGCCCGCTCTCTCTCTCTCTCTCTGTCCCTCCCTTCCCCTCTCTCGAAAATAAATAAACATTAAAAATAAAATATAAAATATAATAAAATAAAAGAGAAAGACAGAGACCAAAATGATAGAGCAAATGAAGCAACCAGAGGCGATTTGTGGATCTGAATGAAGGTTACTGGAGAGTTCCTTGAACTATTCTTCCAACTTTTCTGTAAGTTGAAACTACAGCAAAATAAAAAGTTACCTCCCAAATTTTAAGAATGATATTTCCCACCCCCTTCTATCTTAAATAGGTTTCTGCTTCCTAGAGGAAAAAAAAAAACCTGTGAATATTATTAAGTGAAAATAGATTAACTTGGCAAATTAAGGGAGCAAATCGATCATAGGACTTCAGACCTGGATCTGGGTGCTGGAAAGTAACTGATGATGAGAAAGGTCAGATCCAGGACAGTAGAATGAAAAAAAATAGATCTGAATGAAAAGTGGGAGAAGAGACACAAGAAAGGAAACTGAGACACAAGACAAGAAGCTGACACAACCTAATTTCAAAAACAAGAAAACTCAAATTCCAGTAAGAAAACAAGTTTTCATGGGTTAATATAGTTGCGAACTCTCAGAGCAAAACAAACAAACAAATAAACAAACCTCTATGACACTAACCACTCTTCTGTCTGTGGAGTATTTAGAGCTGTCTTACTTCTTACAAGCTGGTGAACTTCACCTCAAGTCTGATGTAAATGCTTCCAATTGACTTGTAAAGGCAACCATTTTTTCCAGGCTCCATCATCAATTCCCCAGAATCCTAAGAAGTGCTGAAAGTTATACATGCTCAGATAGTGATTAGCGGGAGCTTGTAAACTTATGCTTCGCATCGGGAGGTCTACCTAGTCTAAAGATGTAACTAAAAGACAAAGATCACATCATCTCAGAACCTTAATAGGCTCTTATCTCTATGTCACTAAGAGTCTCCAGGTTCCTAGTGGTGGTCAAGAGAGCAGCCCTATATGACCCAGAAGACCCTAGAGAAATATGGGAAATTAGTTACCCTGGGTGTTTAAGACACATGTGCCATTATACTTAATAAGTGATAGCTTCACCATCCTGACAACCTGGGGAAAAGATAAAAATTTCAAGCATCTCATTACAAAGAATGTTTGAATAAAAAAAGGAAGGCACCTGTGGCATTATAGGAAGGACTCAAATCCTGACTCTTCTATCTATGAGCAGCGTGACAACCTTTCTGGTTGTTTACAATGTATGTTTAAGATAAACCTGTCCTGCCTGCTTCTGAAGTCTGAGGTTTGCCCGCCTCTCCTTTGATCCCTCCAGCCACCCAACATGTACTGAGTCTTCAACTCTGCACTAGACTTTTGGAAATACAAAGATGGAAAAGCTATGAGCTCTGCCCTCAAAGAGCTTCAAGTCCACTGGGGGACACAGATATGTAGTGAAAGCCGGGTAACCGAGGTACTACCAACAAAGTCATGTACAGAGCGCAGAGGGCTGAGGTGGGGTTCTACCTTTGGTGGGAGGGATACAGGAAAGGCTTCAGAGGAGGTAGGCATCGGGGTGAGTCAGAAAAGATGGGCATTTGCTAGGCACTCAATTCATTTTTGATGGATAAAACAGAAGGTGGAATGGACAGATGGATCTTCACAGGCTGGTGGAGGAATCTATCCCTCCAAGGAGACTGAACAATATTAAGAAAGATACAGTGTGAAAGAGCAGATAGAAGACACAGCAGGAGGTGGAGGAAGGAAAGAGGGAAGACAAGGAAAAATGGCATCAAGTAGCCTGTACTCCAAGCTAAGGAGTTTTTACTAGATCCTAAAGAAGACACAAAGCTACAAGTTTTAAATATCCCTATGATGACTGCATAAATAATGGATTAAGGTCCAAGGACAGAATCAAATAGGGCAGTAATACACCAAGAGAATGGAGCTGGGAACCGCAATAAGGTTGTAACAAAGGCAAGGAGAATTCATAGCATTTGGTAAAGATCCAATGTGTGTTGGATTGAAACAGAGATGACAAAAGAGGAGTTAAAAGTGTAGAGAGACATATGGGTTGAAGAATATTGTTTCATGAAGTCCAATGAGATCGTGGCAGAGCCAGGACAAAAACCCTGCCTAGTGCTAATTTTCTTCTCCCAGAAAGAAAACTTTTTTTAAAAAAAATCATTACTGTACAAATAAAAATACTGTCAAAAAGCTTTAACATAAAGTTTTATCTTTGTTGCAGAGAGATTTAGTAGATTTTTTCCCTAGTTTTCTCCAGACTCTCAAGGTTCTTTCAAAGACAGGCTTTGAAGAAACAGCCCTGCAATTCATTGGTGTATCACCTTGTACAAGTTTTTAAGCTTTCTAGCCTCGTTCATTTTTTAAGGAGGGGGAACGAATAAGACGCTTGTTTTGAGGAATAAAGGAAAAACGTATGTCAAGTACTCAGCACAGGGCCTGGCCTGTTTGTGTACTCAATAACTTGTGTCACTGTTACTACTAATGTGCAGAAAAGGGTGAAGACCAGAGTCTTAGAGACCTAGAGGCTTAGAGAAAGGCCTCTTTACCATGTTGGCCCCTGGCTGGCCTCGGGGAACTCAGACTTAGAGAGGGTCCTACTATTCCCGGCACTGATAAAAATAGCTTATTGTGCCTAAACTCTTTGAACAAACAATATGGTTTACGCTGAGCACCTACTTTCCTTCTGGACTCTGGAATTTCGGTACATGCTAGACAAAGGTGCCTATGTAGCCAGCTTCCAATGAGAACCTTGGGTGCTGAGCCTCTAACGTGCTTCACTGGTAGACAACATTTCATTATTGCCACAATTGAGTGGTAGAAGAATTAAGCACACACTTTGAAGACTCCACTGAGAAAAGACTCTTGCAGGCTTGTGCCTGGTTTCCCATAGATTTTCCCCAAGTGCCTTTTCCCTTTGCTAATTTAGCTCTGTCTCCTTCCACGGTCAAAATTCATAGATCACCCTTGGTACGCCTGGGTGGCGCGGTAGGTTAAGCGTCCAACTTCGGCTCAGGTCATGATCTTGCAGTTCGTGGGTTTGCGCTCTATGTCGGGCTCTGTGCTGACAGCTAGCTCAGAACCTGGAGCCTGTTTCAGATTCTGTGTCTGTCTCTCTCTCTGACCCTCCCCTGCTTGCTCACTCTCTCTCACTCTCTCTCTCAGAAATAAGTAAAACATTTAAAAAAAATTTTTTTTAATTCATAGCCCTAAAGGGGTGCCTGAGTGGCTCAGTCAGTTAAGTGTCAGCTTCAGCTCAGGTCATGATCTCACAGCTCATGAGTTCGAGACCCACATTGGGCTCTGTGCTGACAGCCTGGAGCCTGCTTCAGATCCTGTCCAGGTCTCTCTCTGGTCCTCCTCCACTCACATACACTCTCTCTCTTAAATATAAATAAACATTAAAAAATTATTTTAATCATAGCCATAAAGACAACTATATGCCAAGTACTGTGAATTCTCCTAGTGAACCACCAAACGTGGGGACAGCCTTGGGGACCCCTGACAAAAACCAGTCACCCTACACTTCGACTTTATAAACTATTTGCCAGTTTCCATACTGGAGCAGTATTACAGACAACCAACCAACCAAATTAGTAGTACCAAAGTCCAATTATAACAAGTTCCTGATTTCTTAGTTAATGATAACTGTAGATTGACACACTACTTGAATTTTTTTGTTATTCCAAATCTCAACATCTAGAGATCTCTCCACACTTTTTCTCACCAGAGACCTTTTTCCTGTTTAAGCTCCAGCCCTGCTCTTCCTTGAGTTCCTTCTCAATTCCACATGGAGCCTCCCCCATTATGTCAGGGGTCTAACCCATGTGTCATTTAGTTCTGTGACCAGAGAGCAAGATCACTTATGAAAAGCCCAAGGTCTTGGGGTGCCTGGGTGGCTTAGTCGGTTAAGCGTCCGACTCTCGCTTAGGTCATGATCTCGCAGTTCGTGGGTTCGAGCCCCGCGTCGGGCTCTGTGCTGACTGCCAGCTCAGAGCCTGGAGCCTGTTTCAGTCTGTGACTCCCTCTCTCTCTGACCCTCCCCTGCTCACGCTGTCTCTCTCTCTCTCTCCTAGAAATAAATAAAAATTTAAAAAAAAAAAAAAGAAAAGCCCAAGGTCCTATGATTTATGTTATTACGAGTAAGAGCAAACAATATAAATTGCCAGGAAGATGTCTTCTCAGTTCACTAGAATGTTCAGAAATAGGAGCTAACTGAAGGCAGTAAGAACAAGGAGGACAAAGCAAAGAACGGCCCACAGCAGACCCTGAGATCCAACCTTGCCAATATCAGGCTTGGAAGAAACAGCTTGACTGAATTTCTTATTCTAGAACAGAATTTCTTAGCAGACTTCAAAAAGTACAATAAACGGTATTTAATAGGAAGAAAAGCTTGTTGGCTTCATGTTGGAGGAGCTGGGGTTCAGAGACCCAGGGGAAGACGGACATCTGAGTCACATTATGATTAACTGAGAGTTTTAATAAAACATTAATGGCCTTTAATTGCCATGAAGACACTAGGAATCATAGCGACTGGGTCAATCAATAGCCTACCCACGGTTTTTCTTTTAAAAACAGAATTATGAACCACTAAAATACTCTCTAGGGCTATTTATCCCAACCCCTGAAGGGCCCCTATGGTTTTTCTAATTCACCTCTGGTCTTAGATTTTGATAAAACATATATATTTCTTAATACCTATTGATTCTTAGGAGTTACCCATGTCACAGCTCTTTTTGGATCAGAGCTTCTAGGACTGGGGAGATGGAAACTAGAATATTTATCCATGGAAAACAGAGAACCGAGGACATTAACCGAAACAGGGAAGAAACACAACGGGGCGCTCCCGGGCTTACCTAGAAACCAGAAGGAGAGTTGTTATGCAGGAACTCGGCCCAGTTTTGTCAGACTTTTATTTGAAAAAAATCAGATTCTCATCTTAAAATCCCTAACTTTTTAATGTGGACAATGATTTATTTTTAACTGTGAGAGGCAAACAAATCTGCAACCACGTTTCAGGCTGAAAGTCCTACATATGCGAGTGAATGTCTGTCCCTGAGAAAAAGAAACCCGGAGACATTAGATGCCCAGCTCATGGGGGTTAAAGCAGGACCAGACTGCCTGCACCAATTAGCAGCCAGAAAGGAGGTGGACCTGATGCTGAGCGTGCAAAGCTGAATATTTACGTGTTATGACAACCTCCTCATTCTGTCCTTTCTGGTTCTCGTGGTGGCTGAGGCTGCTCCCAGGCAAGACAGTGGGCTAGGTTCTGAAATAAAAAGGGTTCCACTGTTCCCTTTATTCCACTGAATCTAAAACAATTAGGGTGCTTTTAAGCTTGTATACTTATCATCTTCAAAGTGACCTAACAACTGCAACATATTTCAATTGTATCAGTCCCTATTTCTGAGGCTTCTGAGGCATGTTTTACCACTTCCACAGTTCTATTTCCGTTCTTTTCTTAGATTTATTGCATTAAATTCAAATTATAACAAATAATTACCATACAGCAAAAATGTGTTGTTTTCCCTTAAAATCTATTTTAGGGGCACCTGGGTGACTCAGTCGGTTAAGTGGTGGGACTCTTGATTTCAGCTCAGGTCATGATCTCACGGTTTGTGGGTTCCAGCCCTGTGTCAGTTCTGCACTGAGGGTGCAGGGCCTGCTTAGATTTCTCCCTCTCCCTCTCCCTCTCTCTAACCCTCCTCCACTCACTCTCTCACCCAAAATAAACTTTTGGGGAACCTGGGTAGCTCAGTCAGTTAAGTGTCCGACTTCGGCTCAGGTCACGATCTCACAGTTTGTGGGTTTGAGCCCCGTGTCGGGCTCTGTGCTGACAGCTCAGAGCCTGGAGCCTGTTTCAGATTCTGTGTCTCCCTCTCTGTCTCTACCCCTCTGCTGCTAGTGCTCTGTCTCTTTCTGTCTCAAAAATAAATAAACTATAAAAAAAATTTTTAATAAATTAAATAAATAAATAAACTTTTAAAAAAGTATATTTTAAAAATCTATTTTAGATTTTAAAGTAATTTTCATTTCAGGGCACCTGGGTGACTCAGTTAAGTGACTGACTCTTGATTTGAGCTCAGGTCACGATATCACCATTTATGAGTTTGAGCCCTGCATCAGGCTCTGCTCTGACAGCATGGAGCCTGCTTGGGATTCTTTCTTCCTCTCTCCATGCCCCTCTCCCACATGCGCTTGGGCATGCGTGCATGTTCTCTTTTTCTCAAGATAAATAAATTGGCTTTAAATATAAAATTAAATTAAAATAAAACAATTCTTATTTCTGGTCTTACTTGAAACCCTTTTGGAATTGTAAATTTTCAGATTTAATAAATGAAATATAGCACAGATAGCATATATTGCATAACACTCCCAGCAAGGACCAGACAGCCCCACATAAACATTAATATTTCTGCACACACACATGCAAAAACAAAAAAATCACACTGACTAGGACAAATAAAGACTAAAAATAACTTCATCTCGGGCCAAGTTTTACGACTAAAAGAGTTTTTCAAGGTTGGGTCTTGAGCATTTCAGGGATTTAAGAATGTGGATAAAGGACTTTGTCCTTTATTATATGAACCTGCAGAATTCCACATGTCACAATGACAAGGCACAGCAGAAATTAAGAGAGTTAAGGACAACCAGGAAGAAACAATGCAATGCTCTCTGAATTAGGGGAACAAAAACACAGAGACACCAGTGGGAGAGAAAAAAACAACAACCAAAAAAATAGTATATCAATCGATCTAAGAAAGGCACACCAGGTGAAAAAGAAGAATTAAATATAATAAAATAAAACCAAACAACAAGATCACCAACAATCTACTATGACCAACTAGACAACAGCATGTGGTCAACAGGGGTAGCCTAGTTTCTAGCCATTCCTTGAAATCCGAGAGGATTTCTGGTAGAGGAGCATGCCTGGACCGGCCGTGCTACATGACACATTCCCTAGAGGCCAGGAGGGAAATGGTGGGCCAGAGGCAACTATACATTCACTTGCCTCATCTGGTGGTAAACCCAGAGGCTAAAGCAACTGATAAAGCCTCACTATGCCACATCACTGACTAGGTTTTTAGCAAGCCACCTCTCCCTCCTCCCATAAAAGGCACTTTGCGGTAGCTGCTTACCAAAAAAAAAAAAAAAAAAAAAAAAAAAGAAAGAAAGAAAAAAAGTTGAAGAGTTCCATTTTAGGTCAACTTCAGTAATGTGCTGGATCCACCAAATCACTAGTCAGGTTTAAATAATTTCCACTTAATAACAAAGAACTATTCCTATAAAGCAATGGACAGAGACACAGTGTACATGTGCTGAAGCAGTTTTTGATACATAATACAGTAGTTTATGGGAAGGATCCATAGATGCAATATACTTAATGAATTTCATAAGGATCTAAAATCAATGTGGTGGGGCGCCTGAGTGGCCGGGTGGGTTAGGTGTCTCACTCTTGATTTCAGCCCAGGTCACGATCTCACAATGCGTTGAATCCAGCCCCGCATTAGGCTCCACACGGACAGTGCAGAGCCTGCTTGGGATTCTCCCTCTTTGTCTCTCTCTGCCCTATCCCTGCACATGGGCTTGCACACAATCTATCTCAAAATAAATAAATAAACTTAAAAAAAAACCTATAAAGCTAGTGTAGAAATCTGTTTTCTTGTAAGGATTAATTCCGTAGGCTGATATAAAATGTATACCAATACACATGAAACCATAATTAAGAGACTTGCGAATCATTTCTCACCATATTCTAAACTTTATGGTTCAGATCCAAATGATAAAAAATTATTCCTTTGACTTCATTAACCTAAAATTTATTCCATACAATTTTGAGTGGGGGGAAACAATATTATAAACTATTATCAATGCAGAAAGGAGAAGAATAAATTGTTATTGTCTCCTACCTCTGCTCGACCCTCATAGTAGGTTAACATGGACTTCGTTAGCACAAAAAGTCTCTCTTTGTAGTTTAAGGGCGATGTCTTCTTTTTCTGCTGTGACCTTTTAATAAGAATCTCTTCTAGAATAGTGTTAAAATTCATCTCGGTCTTCTGATCACTCTGTCTCCTGCCATTGAAGATCCCAGTACTCTAAAATGCAAAAACAAACAGTTGAAATAAAAGGTGACATCTTAATTTTCCAAAGGCTTTTCTTATTCCAAATTACCAAAATAGCATTTGTCTTCACCATGGCTGGAGCCAGTGAATGTTAGTCTATGCACCTGGACTGAAACTACCAAGAGCACAAAAGCTCAACCACCTCTTCTTCCCCACCCTCCTACCAGCATTTCCTAAGAAAATCTAATCAAGGTTTGCAAAGATGATGATTCACTCCTTTGTACCTCCCCAGCATCCCAAAGGTTTCTGGCACATTCTTCTGCTATCTGATTGCAGAGAAACAAATATCTCAGATGAAAAGTACATTTCATCACATGCACGGATGATTTAGGCTGGTATTTAAATTGCCTCAGGATCCTAGTGTACAAAACAGGTGAGTACATAGATACCTGGTGGATTTGTGAACAAAATGAATTACCACCGTGATAGACAGGAGTTAATCTCAGCTCTGATAAGGATGCAATCCTGATCAAACATCCTAGTTACCACTGCCGTGAAAATGTTCTCCAATGTTTACACCATGATCCATAGTTCTCCTCCCTATGGCTCCTATCTCAACCACAAGAGAAAAGGAAATCTACCTGGTCACCACTAACCTACATCTGGACAAGGTCTTCAG
Organism: Hyaena hyaena; assembly: GCF_003009895.1. NCBI lineage: Eukaryota > Metazoa > Chordata > Mammalia > Carnivora > Hyaenidae > Hyaena > Hyaena hyaena. The sequence continues at coordinate 963,471 of NW_024080820.1, forward strand.
CCCTGTATTTGGATCCCCACACCTAGACACTTAGACAAAGTCTTCTAAAGTTCAACAAAATGTAACTACCTGAAAACCCAAAAATTCTCAGAAAATACATTAAAATTCTTATTTGATAGAAGTTGAATTGACAACAGCCTTTTATTCCCTTCCCTTCACCACACATTTGTAAAAAAAAAAAAAAAAAAAAAAAAAAAGTCATCACACATCAAACCACAGAGGCAACGGAGGTCAATGTGAAGAACATACGGTGTTACCTGGCAGCACAGCCAGAGCCTTGACACTGAGTTAGCCAATAGGGGCTGTGCCATCTCCACATCCCATATGATGCCTCGGAAGAGCCCCTGCAACTCCCTATTACTTATCTGCAGTCATCCAGTTAGGACCCTCATTTCTTTAAGGTTTACAACAGCTTAACCTCTGTATGTCAGTTCCTTCATTTACAAAATATGGAGATAAATACCCTAAGGTTATTGTAAGGTTTAATGAGATATGGGAAAGAACCTGCTTATTATGAAAACTCCATACAAACGTTTACTATCATTATTTTTTAAATTCCACTGCCTTTTTCCTAGCTCAGAGCATTATAATCTGGACCATGACAGCAGCTTTCCAACTGGTCTTTCTTTCCACAGGCTCTTGCCTCACTGTGTTCGAACAACATACCCCTCATTCCCATCAGATCCATCTTCAAAGGCACCACTTTCATTGTGCCATTTTATCCACCAGAAATCCTCAGTGACCCCTCAAAAGCCTTCCTACCACCTGCAAGATAAAGTCAAAATTCCCATATTGACAGCGGACAAACACAACCTGGCTACAACCTAACATCCAATCTTTCCTCCCACTGCTCTTCAAATAGCCCACACCAAGTCTAGATAGTTGGTATGAAAACTCCACTAGCTCAAAACTCAGCTCTTTGATGAAGGCCTTCCTAATGACTCCAGTTAATTAAATGCTTTCTAATTCATGCACCCATGATCTCTGTAACACTCATCATAGTCTTCCATGTTCTATAGCAATTAATGTATAGTTTTTAACTTTCACCTAGAGTTCAAGCTCCTAAGGAAATAGTTCTCAACCTTAAGTGTACATTAAAAACACCTAGGGGTGGGGTGCCTGGGTAGCTCATTTGGTTAAGCGTCCAACTCTTAATTTTGGCTTGGGTCATGATCTCATGGTTTGTGGGTTCGAGCCCTGAGTCAGGCTCTGTGCTGACAGTGAGGAGCCTGCCTGGGATTCTCTGCCTCCCTCTCTTTCTGACCCTCCCCCTTACTCAAAATAAATAAACAAACATTTTTTTTTAAATCCCTAGGGAGATATTTTTGAATGTCCAGGACCCATACCCAAATATTTTTTATTCAGTTGGTCTAAGGTGGGGCCCAGGGCATCATGATTTAACATGCAGGTAGATTTAAGAGCTACTATCCTAAAGGAAGAGACTGGGCTCTTATACTAACTATAGCACTCTTGGTGTTTATGGCAGCCTCTCAATAAACAGCTGGGAAATGGACCCGATTAACCCATTAGTTATTCTAAGTTAAGAAGTCAGAGAAAAGCTCTTGCTCCTTTTGCATCTCAGGTGGTCCTCTTTATTCTAAATTAAAATTTTAGTCCCCTCCCCCCACCTCACCCCTCAGAACCAGTTGACATGTCAATACCACTTATTTGGAAATCATCTTTTCATCTTTGTGCAACACATTTTCAATGCAGGGTGAAAATGACAACTTAGAGGAGCCTGAGTGGCTCAGTCAGTTAAGTGTCCAACTCTTGATTTTGGCTCAGGTCATGATCTCACAGTTTATGAGACTGAGCCCCCAAGTTGGGCCCTGCACTGACAGCATGGAGCCTACTTGAGATTATCTCTCTCCCTTTCTCTCCCTCTGCCCCTCTCCCAGTCATTCATGCACATACGTGTGCTCTCTCTCTCTCTCTCAAAATAAATAAATAAATAAATGTTAAAAACAAAGAAAATGACAACTCAAAGAATGGACTATATGAAAAAAGCAACCTATGCCCTGGAAAACAGGCCATATGCAAATATGTAGTTCCCAGGCTAGTGAATATCATAGTTACCAAATGTAAGATAGATTTTTGGAAGGCCCAGGAGGATAAACAGGGTGTGGCTCATCTGTAGTTCTAGAAACAAAACGTCTCAACATGGTGAATAGGAGAAAATATATTAGGTTAAATGCATTTTATAGGATTTATAAGGGAGATGTTTTATTTTTTATTTAAAAAAAATTTTTTTAACCTTTATTTACTTTTGAGGGAGACAGAGACAGAGGGTGAGCTGGAGAGAGGCAGAGAGAGAGGTATACAGAATCTGAAGCAGGCTCCAGACTCTGAGCTGTCAGCACAGAGACTGACACAGGACTGGAACTCACAAACTGCAAGATCATGACCTGAGCCAAAGTCAGCGCTTAACCTACTAAGCCACCCAGGTGCCCCAGGGAGAGTTTTAGAGATTTATATGATTTATAGGCGATATTAATAGTCTTACACAGAAACATACCGTTTGAGTTGAAATAAATGTTAGCCATCATCTATCTCATTCATTTTACAAATTAAGAAGCTGAGGTTCAGAAAAGTTTAGTGACTTGCCCAAAGTCACACAAGCCAAGATGAGAAGAAGTCTCCTGGCTCCATGGGAAGGGCTCACTCCACCGTATTCCATACCATACAATTAAAAGTCCTCGTTGTTTTCATAATCCATTGGTGAATGGGAAATCCTGGCCAAAGAAAACTACCCAAGTGCCACAGAGAGTCAAACGAAGGAAAACCCTCCTCATGTAGACTTCCAGCTGAAGACAGAGGGTTGCATGTACACATGAGCATTAGCTAATCACTTTAAATTAGTCCTTTATGGTCGTTGTTGTTATTAAGGAATTAACTCCCATGGAAATAGAAAACGGGACAGGAGATATCAATTTTGGGAACTGAAAAGAAAATAAACCTGTGGTAGTTCCCGCTCGAAGGAAGCCCAGAAGCAACACAACTCATGTTGTAAAACCTCCAAATAACTCAAGAATCAGCAGACCGTGAAATCTCTATAAGTGGTGATGAAGACTTCAAAGGACTGTTTGCAGGTCTGTATAAGAAACAGGTTCCCCATCCCTTCTCCCACACCACACAGTTAGGTGACTAATCCTCCCAACCTTGAGAAAACTGGAGGTTTCCATACTGACAGAAACTACAAGCAGACGAGGCTAGGGGTACCATCCTGCAAAGGAGGCCTTAAATGCAACTGTGCAAGCATACATACTCAATGTTGAGACCACTCAGCATTTCTTCTTCTCCCACTGACTCCACAATACTGGATAAGGATTGGACTAAGAGAAAAGACCTACAGATACAGACACAGGAGAGTTCCTATGGCCCAGAAATGGCCTGGCCAGACCACTCTATAGGAAAACCCACAGTCAGCAAGTTCCACTCATAAGCACAAAACTTCCAACTGCATTTTAGTGCCCCATTCATGAATGAAAGAAAGCCAAGAACCACCAAACAACTAAGGAAAGGTTCTAATATGAATTCAAGGTCAAACAACAAATGGAGCAACTTGGAGGAAACAGACTCTGCAAAAAAAGAAAATACTTTTTAAAAAAGGTAATAAAATCAGAGTTAAGGGAAGATACTGCATGCATGAAACAAGGTCAGGATACAGCCAGAATAAAGAACAGAAAACCAAAAAAGAAGAGAATTGGAAAAAATAAGAAGAAAAAAGCTCAATAGAAGTAGAATATAAAGCTGAGGAAATCTTGCAGGAAATAAAACAAAAAGCCAAAAGTTAAAAATTAGAGAGGTAACAATACACTCCTGAAATCATTGTTGCACTATATCCTAACTAACTTGGATGTAAATTTTAAAATAAATAAATTATTTTTAAAAATCTCCCAACAACAACAAAAAAAATTAGAAGGGTAATATAATAAAATTAGAGGACCCATCCACAAAGCTCAGAATCTGGAAAAAAAAAAAGGAGTTCCAGAAGGAGAAGGCAAAGAAAACAGTGAGAAACCAATCAAAGAAGAAATTTAGGAAAATTTCCCCACATAGGAGGTTATTTTCAGATTGAAACAGAACCAAATCATTGAACACCTCAAAAATTTCAAAATCATGGAGAGAAACAGAAGATTCAACAAACTTAAAACTAGTTTCCTGCAAAGACTCAAACTTCAGAATGGCAATCATCAAGGCAATACTGGAAGCTAGAAGATAATGTGGAAAAATTCCACAAGAAATTGATTTCTCATCTACAATGTCATCCTCAGCCAAACTATCAATACAGTCATAGAAGAAGAAAGACACTTTCCAAACATGCAAGGTTTTAAAAATCGTATCTCTTATTCATCCTTCTCAAAATACATTTGAGGATAAAAAGTAAACCACAAAATATATGGAATCCAGGAAACAAGGATTCCAACACAAAAGGTAAGGAGAATCCCCTTGATTATGGTGAAGGGAAATCCTAAAATGACATTGACCTACAGACAACAGAGCAACTGGGCCAAACTAGATCAAGTTAGAAGGTTCTTGGAAACCTTCTTGATCAATTAATTTATAATAAGGAATCCAAGAATATACAATGGGGAAAGGACAGTCTCTTCAATAAATGGTGGTGGGAAAGCTGGACAGCCAAATTGGAAAGAATAAAATTAGACCACTGTCTTATACCATACACAAAAATTAACTCAAAATGGATAAAAGACTTGAACATAAAACCTGAAACCATAAAACCCCTAGAAGACAACATAGGCCCTGATTTCCCTGACAAAGGACTTGGCGATGATATTTTGGATATGATGCTGCAAGCAGAGGCAACAAAAGCAAAAATAAATAAACAAGGCTACATCAAACTAAAAAGCTTCTGCACAGCAAAGGAAACCATCAACAAAAAGAAAAGGCAACCTACTGAATGGGAGAAGATATTTGCAAATCCTAATTCCAATAAGGGTTAATATCTAAAGCATATAAAGAACTCATACAAATCAATAGAAAAAAATTGATTTTAAAAAGTGGGCATAAGACCTGACTAGACATTTTTACAGAGAAGACATACAGACAGACATGAGGTAAATGAGAAAGTGGTACTCAGCATCAGGGAAATGCAAATCAAAAACACAATGAAATATCACCTCACACCTCACACCAGCTAGAATGGCATTATCAAACAAAAAAACAAAAACAAAAAAAAACTAGACTAGCAAGTATTGGTAAGAATGTGGAAAACGGAAACCTTTGTGCCCTGTTGGCAGGAATATGATTTGTTGTCGCCAAGTATGGAAAACAAAATGGAGACCCCTCTAAAAATTAAACAGAACCACCATATGATACAGCAATTTCATTTCTGGGTGTTTATCTAAAGAAAACAATAACACTAACCAAGAAGATATATGCACCCTATGTTCACTGCACACTGTCTACAATAACTAAGACACTGAAGCACCCTAAGTGTTCATCGAATGAATTGTACAGTGGAATACTGCCCAGCCATAAAAAGGAATGAAATCTTGCCCTCTGCAACAACATGGGTGGACCAAAAGAGCATTATGCCAAGTGAAATTAAGTCAGAAAGAGAAAGATAAATATCATATGATCTCTTTTGTATGTAGTATCTTAAAACACACACACACACCTCGTAGATACAGAGAACAGATTGGGGATGGGTGTGGGCAAAATAAGCGAAGCAAACAAAAGGTATGAAGTTCCAGTTATAAAATAAACAAGTCCTGGGATGATATGCACAGCAGGATGACTATGGTTAATAATACCATATTACATATTTGAAAACTGCTAAGAGAATAGATCTTAAAAGTTCTCATCACAAGAAAAAAACCTGTAACTATATATAGTGATGGATGTTAACTAGACTTATTATGGTGATCATTTTGCAGTGTACACAAATATTAAATCATTATGTGCTACAAGTGAAACTAATACAATGTTATATCCTCATTATAGTTCTATTAAAATTTCTTTTAATTTTTTTAACATTTATTTGAGAGAGAGAGAGAGAGAGAGGCAGAAAGGCAGAAAGAGAGGGAGAAAGAGAATCCCAAACAAGCTCTGCACCATCAGCAAAGGGCTCAATGTAGGGCTCAAAACCACGAACCTCAAGACCATGATCTGAGCTGAAATCAAGAGTCAGCTGTTCAACCTACCAAGCCACCCAGAAGCCCCTATTTAAATTTTAAATAAGGGTTTTTTTTTTAAGTTAGGAAAACTTGGGGCACCTGGGTAGCTCAGTTGAAGCATCTGACTTCAGCTCAGGTCATGATCTCACAGTTCATGGGTTCAAGCCCCACATCGAGCTCCACGCTGGCAGTGCAGAGCCTACTTGAGATCCTCTCTGCCTTTCTCCCACTTGTGTTCTCTATCCCCAAATGATTACAACTTAAATAAATAAATAAAGTTGGGAAAACGTAACACATTAGTCTTTGGACACCAACATTCTAAAGCAGGTGACAACGGACACTGTCCCTGTTTTACAAATGAGAAACCCAAACCACTAAGAAGTTACATGCTCTGTCCAGTGCTGCCAATCTGAGCACCAAACTAATGGCTCTCGATTTCCTGATATGGTAATTTTAGCCAAAAAACCTTATAACCTTTTTCATCATAAAAGGTGCTGCCTGGAGAAAAAGGAATTATTTTTTATTTAAGTAAGAAGCTACTAGGGCTGTCTATCCTACTCTGTATAACTTTTCATAATATTTTTAATCAAAGGAACAGAAGTGCTAATCCAGAAGGGTAATCAGAACAGGTGAAAACAAAGGTGACTATGATTTATCAAATGATAGGATAATAAAAGGTGCAGTAAACAAGAAACAAACAGCCTAGTTATCAGAGTAGGGAGAGGATGAACTCCTCACAGAAAGGAGCAAAGAGTAACTTTAGGTTGTTGAAATTCTCATCTTATTAGGCTGAATCATATGGAATTGCCAACATTCAGCCATATCTTATCTACAAAATATATAATTCAATCTAATACTGGATAATGCTCTAAGATTAGTAGAGTTTTAACTTCCTCGGTTTCAGAACTTCTACATCCAGAACATACTGCCTATTACACATCTCATCATAGGTTCATGACAAAGTTAGTGTCTGTCTGCGATTTTGAAAAATCGAGCATGAATAAACATCAGACTGACATTTATCGGAGAAATCAAATGTCATGCACCTGGCACAGTATCTATAGATTATTTTTCAGTTCAAAAGCACCTAAAATGGATAGCTATTATATAACAAGTGTACCCACATTCTCTTCTGCAATGTATACTCTCAGAAAAATCCCAATTTCTTTTGCAAAGGGAGAATTAAGTAGCAGAAATACAAACAGAATTTTAAAAGCATGTCAGGATGACTTCAATCAGAATAAAGAGTACATTCTAGGCTCCCCATTTAACATCATGAATTGGAGCTATTCCAACCTTTAGGCAGCATTTTTGCTCTCAGAAGGAAGTTACACTGTAGCCCTCTGTTTTCCTTAATTATTAAGGCACTGAGATATTTTCTTAAAATCTTACCTATTCTTCTTTTCAGCCAGGTGATATGTCGTAGGCTACAAAGTTTGAGTACTTTTCTGCTGACCTATTGAAGCTGGACCAATGAGGAATCCAACCAGCAAGTTATCTGATAAAGCCATAATCACTTACTACTAATAATATCGCAAGTAAGATAAAAGAAGACTTCCTGGGTCAAAGGGCAAGTTACAGTGTGAGGCCAGCTGACCTGCCTCATCTCTCCTGGTCATGTACGCCCTATCCGAGCCCACTGCCATATGATAGATGATTAAGGAATTGGACTGAGGACAAGGGAACCTAAAAATAGACTGAGCAGTGCTGCACGAAGGACACTTGTTTCTGTTTGTTCATAGAATACAGGTACATGCACTGATTTAACATGTACTCTTTAAGAAAGATTTGGATGTCACACTGCAAGACCCCGTGTGGTCTTTGGCTGTGATTGGGGGTGGGGGTCTCCCCACTGGCTAAAAAGAAAGAGAGAGAGAGATAAAGAAATGAATGGAGAAAGAAGTTTTGAGAAAAGCAACCAACTATACGTACTGACAAATAAAATTAGCATCCAGGAGATTCATAATGACATTCACAGTTCAGTGGTTCTAGAGAGAAGTAAAAACTGTTGGAACATGAAAATATTCATTAATCAACTGATCACATAGGCCTCAACCAAATATTCCTTCCACATTACTGGGTTCTGCTTCTTTGCCGGTCATTCCCTCTCGCTGAATGAGGGGATGCAACAGTAAATAATATCAAATATTCAAGAGAGGAGGGGCTTCAGGAAGTCAGTAATGAGAGTGATGTTGGAGAATTGCTTCAATCATACTCAATGCCACTGGTAAATGAGGACCTTGCAGTTTGTAAAAATGATAAAATAACACAACAGAAGTATCAAAACATGATTTACAGCTAAAATGCTAAGATACACTGTGGCTGACTGCTTTTTGCTTCCTCCCTGCCCCCTTACCTGCCCCCATCCATCCATTCTATCCTTCCTCCTGGACATATAAGCTAGAGATATTTCCCAGCCTTTGTCTTTAGTTGGTGCAGCCATCTAAGTTAAAGCCAAAGGGATGTGTGCACAAGTAATATGTGGAGCATCTTCAAATTACAGACAAGCTACTTTCCCTGGATTTGGGGCAGTTTCCACCTTCCTACCAGCTAGAAAGGCCACATAACAGACTCAACTTTCTTTATGCATTCAAAGCATCACGATGGTCCCTGAATGACTTCATGGAACAGAGCTGCCCCACCAACCTAGACTCACTAACCTACCTTGTGAGACGGAAATATGCTTCTGTTTTTATTTTAGACACTTCATATAATGGTTTCTCTGTTATAGTGGTTTAACCTTTATCCTACCAAACAGATACACCTTTGTAGAAACTGATAAAGCTTTCTAAAGCTTTTTTGGGGGGTGGGGGGGGGGAATACTTCTTCAGAACTGTGCTGACAAATTCAAATATAAAGTAAAGGCAGTCAAATTTTTTGCTGTGCATTTTCATCAGAAAAATTATCTCAAGACAACAACTAATATTTGGTTCATACTTTAAGAGTTAGCAATTATAATCTAAATGGTACCACATATGCGATAGAATAAACATGTTTTCACTTTATTTTTCAGGGAAAAGTTAGAATCATAACAGGTTTGTTTTTTTTTTCCTGTCACCACTTACTATGAAATTTAAGTGATAATATTCTGGCACTAATTCTCCTCCCATGAGAGATGTGCTGATATCCAACAAGTATTTCCCTTTCTGCTTCTTGCTCCTTCAGAGGGAAATAATAACAAGACATGAATAACAAGTTTCTTAAGTAGGTAAATGATTTCTCATCTTTTTCTAGGAGAAAACATGAGAATTTTTTTTAAGTAATTTGGAAATTATATATAAAATAATCAAATACCAATATATGTTCCTTGGCCACAGTATTCTAAATTGTTTTTAATATGAAGCATTCATCTATGTCCACATATTCTTTTCTTATTGTTTTTAAGATAGACATAAAGAATACAAGTCATCATTGCATTCATTTTTTTTTTTTTTTTTTACAGACTGAGAAAATTTCTTCAACAAAAAGTTTTAAGAACAGAAACAAAGAGAGATAAAGGAGGACCCAATAGATTTTTAAAGACTTGGGACACCTGGGGGGCTCAGTCAGTTAAGCATCTGACATTAGCTCAGGTCATGATCTCAGAATTCATGAGTTTAAGCCCCATGTCAGGCTCTGTGCTGACAGCTCAGAGCATGAAGTCTGCTTTGGATTCTGCTGTTCCCTCTCTCTCTCTGCCTCTCCCATGCTCACACTCTGTCTTTGTTTCTCTCTGTCTCTCTCTCAAAAATAAAATAAAATAACTTTTTTAAGTCTTAGGAGGTGTCTTAACTAGTTGAAATGTAAGACATAACTGTGCCAATGGTGACATTAAGGTTTGCTGGTAAAATCTGTTTGACCATACTAAGATTTGATAATATTAAGATAGTATTAGTTTTGCAGTTCTTTGGAGTGTAATAATGGTATTGTGATTATATTTTTAAGAGTTCTTATCTTTAAGAGATACATACTAAAAACCATACAGATAAAATAATGTCTGTGATTTTCTTCATAACTGGTGAGGGGAATACAAGGGTTTAAATAAAATAAAATTATTCCTAAGTTGATTACTACTGAAGCTGAGTGAGGCATACAAGTGTTCACTATACTATCCTATTTTTTGTGTTTGAAATTTTCCGTAATAAAAAGTTTTTTTTAATGTTTATTTATTTTTGAGAGAGACACAGAGTGTGAGCAGGGGTGGGGCAGAGAGACAGAGGGAAACACAGAATCTGAAGCAGGCTCCAGGCTCTAAGCTGTCAGCACAGAGTCTGAAGCGGGGCTTGAACTCACGAACTGTGAGATCATGACCTGAGCTTAACCGACTGAGCCACCCAGGCGCCCCAATAAAAAGTTTTTAAAATATGCTTAAAGAAATAGCACAGTTTTCCAATACTTTGCAACTAGAAAGAGAAGAGAAAAATACAAAAAGGGGAAGAGAAGGGCAGAAGGGGAAAAAAATAAGAACCAAAGCAAATAGAAGTAGAAAAAAGTGGGTAGGCTCTTCTTCTTCCTCAAGGATGTTACCCCCACCTAGCTCATCACAAAAGCTCTTCCAATGATTCCAATGAGTCCTTGAGTCAGTAGAGCCTCATGATAACATAATGTGATACCATTTCTTCTCTGAAAAACAGGTATATGTGATCTCCAGCAACCAAACATAAAACCACAGTCTGGGAAACATTTATCCTTGTTATAACTCCTTTCTCTTCTCTATTTCCTTTCCTTTTCCCTATTCAAATTTCATTGAAGCAGAAGTTAGCTTTTCAAGTCTACAGCATTAGAGGAAAATCCTGTACAGATTAATGAAGTACCAAAGCACAGTGGGCAGTCAGAGGAGTAGACTCAGCCTTTTTAGAAAAGAATCATTTAGAAACAACAGTTTCACAACTGAAACTACAGAGCACACTGAAACAAGAAGGCAAATTTGTTTTTTTTGTTTGTTTGTTTTTTAATGTTTTATTTATTTCTAGGAGAGAGAGAGAGAGACAGCGTGAGCAGGGGAGGGTCAGAGAGAGAGGGAGTCACAGACTGAAACAGGCACCAGGCTCTGAGATGGCAGTCAGCACAGAGCCCGACGCGGGGCTCGAACCCACGAACCGCGAGATCATGACCTAAGCGAAAGTAGGACGCTTAACCGACTAAGCCACCCAGGCGCCCCACAAGAAGGCAAATTTGACCATAGAAGTATATACCCGTACTTCTAACGCTCATGGGGCTCAGTTAGTGAAGAATTTCCAAAACTGAAATTCCAGTTGTTATATACCTACCTCTACAAGGGAAAAAAATAAACCAATAAAAATACTAATTTCAAATTACTTGTAGCAAATAAAAATTATAAACTACATGTAAAAATTATCATGAATATAATCCATGTTCCAAATATTGTTTGGAAAATGTTCAATGACCTTCTTCATATGTCCTACCTCTAATGAAGTAAATTGATAATATGCTTTCCTATTCTTTATCCAACATTCTTCTTGTCTGGTCCATTTATGATATGCAATGCTGCTATTTTACAAATAAATACAAATTCATTGACATTCCTCCCATTGTGAGTCAGGGTCCACATCTCCTCCCCTTAAATCTGAATGGGACTTTGACTCCTTTGACAATTAAGGATGGCAGAAAAGATACAATACGATCTCTGAGGCTAGGCCAGAAAAGGCCCAGTAGTGCCTATCTGGCTCTTTTGCACTTTTCACTCTGGACAATCTCGCTTAGAAACTGGCCACCATAATGAGAGAAGCCCCTGCCGAATGAAGAAGCCATATACAGGTGTTCTAGTGCAGAATCCCCACTGAGCCCAGCCTTCAAATTGTCCTAGCCCAGGAGCCAAACAAATGAGTGACAGAACTCTCAGATGATTCTAGCTCCAAGCTGTCCAAGTCATTCCCAGGTATCAAGCTTTACAAGAAAAGAGATATTGTGGAGTACATACTAGACATTCCCACCACGCACTGTCCAATTCTTAACCTACAGAATCCATACATGTGATGAAATGGTTGTTATGTGTCTGTACATTTAAGGTGGTTTGTTATATACCAACAGATAACTGGGACAAAAAACATACTATATCATTCTTGACCACCCCATTTTCATTTCATTCATCTCTAATCTCTGTCAAACTTCTTCTTCCCTTCAATGTTTCCTCTTCTGCACTCATCCATCTTTTCACCATTTTCAGTTCATGAGCTAATTTGTCCACAGGAACAGCTTCAGACATTCATGTAACAATGCACTCTGACATTTATTGCATAGCCATAATGTATGAGGAACTGTGTACCACAAAGATGAACAAGATATGGTCTTTGCTCTAGGGAGGCATGGGAACAAGTAACTTAAAAACAAAGAGCCACAATATAATCTAGTAAAGGCTATAAAAGTGGTATGGGCAAAGTGCTTTGGACCACTAGTAGCCTCCAGAAATTGTTAATATGTGACCACTAAAAGAGGAAATAATTACCTCTCTTCAAAGTGTCGTGGACTACCTCAGTGATGAAATGACATATGAATGGGGTTTTGACAGATGGCTAGAGATACAGCAACACATTTATAAAAGTTGATATTAACATTCTGGTCTTTATAACGACTTCTACATACAAAGCATATGAAAACTCTTTCTTAAAAGTTCCTTGACTTTAAGGGCCCCTGGCTTGCTCGGTCAGTAGAGCATGTGACTTTTGATCTCGGGGTTGTGGGTTCAAGCCCCATATTGGGTGTAGAGATTACTTAAAAAAATTTTTTAAGTTGTTTGATTTTAATCTGACTTGTAACCAGAAAATAAAAGTTAAAAATGACATATGTTTACTATGTCATTTTCAAGTTTTATAGCGGCTCTCCACCAGTTTAAATTTTGAGTATTTCACTAGTGTAAAAAAGAAGTTAGACAAGAAAATAGCCATAGTTATGGAAGAACAACTTTCTTTTCGGGTATTGTTGGAACACAATGTTACATTAGATTCAGGTGTACAACATAGTGATTTGACAAGTTTATACATTATGCTAAATCCACCGTAAGTATAGCTACCATCTGTCACCATACATCACTATGACAATATCATTGATTATATTCCTTACACTGAGCCTTTTATTCCTGTGACTGATTCACTCGGTAAATAGAAGCCTGTATCTCCCACTCCCCTTTACCCAACATGCCCAACCCCCTCCTTCTCTCACCTCTGGCAACCATCAGATTGTCCTCTGTACTGACAAGTCTGATCTTCTTTTTGCTTGTTTATTCATTTAAAAGGTTTTTTTTTAATTTTTTAAGGAATTTTTTACAGTAATTTCGATATCCAATGTGGGACTCGAACTCCCAAACCTGAGATCAAGAGTCACATGTTCCACCAACTGAGCCAGCCAGGCTACCACATTGGTGTTTTTTGTTTCTTTCTTTCTTTGTTTGTTTTAGATTCCACTTGTAAGTGAAATCATAGGGTATTTGTCTTTCTCAGTCTGACTTATTACCCTTAGTATAATACCAGCTAGGCCCATCGATGTTATCTCAAATGGCACAATTTCATCCTTTTTGATGGCTGTAGAGTAAGGAATGACTCTTTTAATTACACATATTCTTCACTTTACATATCAGATGAATTCCAAATATATGGCTGAAAGATAAAACTAAAATTTAACTAGAATTATTTTTTTCTATTTGGATTCAATTAAAGACTCAAAAATACATTTCCATGGGGAAAAAACATTTACTCAATATACATGGTACAAAGCTTTGGAAAGAAAAGAGTGAATGATGTTGGAATCCAGGCCATTCTGAGTGTTAGAGAATTGAGGAATGGTTCCAGAGAACTTCCAGTATTTGTCAAAGGTTTAAACTGAAATTTAGTGTTTTATAAAAATTTCACTTCACTATGATCCTACCACTGTCTATCACATTCTCCAGAACAAAGAAATGTTTCTCACTCATAAACATCCCCTAACCACACAACGTTTTTCAAGCTAGATACTTCTTTAGGGCTGATACTTGAACAATGAATCTCAATATCATGTTTTGCCAACAGATGATAACATATTTCAGTGAGCCTAGAAATTCCATTTTTTGGGAAATCAAATCCTATTTAAAAAAATCAATGCCCAGTTTTTTTCCAGTGCTATATGAAATTATGAAAATCCAATTTTCTTAAATAAGCAATACAGATATTTAGATAACCCCACAACACAAGTAGCTAACATACACACGTATGTATGTATATACAACTGTTATACATATATGTATATCATTCTGTTTAACAGAAATTTCTCAAAAACCTATTTCCAAGTGCTTTTTCCCCTCTGAATACTCCACAAACCAAGCACAAGAAAATACAATATCTGGCATGACATAGCAAATAGGTAATGTATTCAGCATGTATTGGAGGAGTTAATGATTTCAGTTTATTTAAGCCTTAATGGTAGTTACCTCAGAAGCTAAACCTCAAAGGTAATGGAAGGATCTACTTCAGACCCTTCACTATTTTTAGTTGCTCTTATTGTCACTGGACTTGAAAGAAAAACCTCTTATATCAAAAGTATATCCATCTGCATTTGATCACAAACTATCAAACAAGCAACAGGATCCTTGTTTGCTCTGAGATGCTCATGAGGATTAATTATTCTGTCCCAGTGCAAGAGGTTCTTTTTTTTTTTTTTTTTTTTTTTTCCCCCTGCAGGGGCTGACAGCTTAGAGCTTACACACCATGGAGGACTGGACCGGGCCACAAGCTCTCCTGCTCTTGTGTCTTTCCATCCCTATTCCGAATCCCCTGTTAAAATATACGAGTGAGCCTCATAGCGTAGAGGAAGTTTCTCTGTCCTGAACTAAAAACGGAACTGTGAGCAACCTCACAAACTTAGGGCCCTGACACGTCATCTGTAAGATTAATACACTGAAGCTAATATCTGTCACATAGTCTGTAACCTTAAAATTCTAGTAGCTTCACATTCCAGAAACCCACCTGTTCCCCATATTACTGCTGTCTGAAAAACAGAAAATTCAACTACTTAGAAGGCAGGTCTGTACCTTTTGATATATTAAACTAAGAAAACTTTCATTTGTTTCCTGACAGAGCTGGAAAAGACCTAAACAATGGTTCTTTCAACATTATCCTAAAGATTTCTTTCTGTATGTCAACCTCCATGATCTTATTTCACCAATTACTTAACATTGGAACTCCTGGTTAAGCACCATGAGTTAGCGGAAGGAACAAGAACCCTATAGTCTGACTGGCCTGGCTCTAAACTGTATCTTTACCATTTATTAGCTGTTAAATGTTATGCAAGGTACTTAACTCCTGTGAGGCTACTTCCTTATTGGTAAAATGAAAACAATAATAGCAACCTTAAAGGAGTATCATGAGGCATAATTCAGAAAATGCACATAAAATTTCCTACACAGAGAAAACACTCAGGAAACAGCTGGTCAGTTGGCTGGGTTCCTTCCCTTTGCTCTGAGCTGATACACATTTACACATTCAGCAACTGTTAACTGAAAATCTGCTAAGTGCTAGATATGCTATCAGGCTCTGGGACACAGAATAAAGTATAAGATACAGCCAGTAAGGTGCTCACAGCCTAGGAGAAGGGCCAGATATGACAGAAGCTAACAATTTCATTACCATCTGATAAATCCCTTACCGTAGGTGGATAAAGCTTCAACTCTGCCTGGAGATGGAAGATGGAAAGAAAGGTAATCAGAGAAGATGATGTCTGAGTTGGGCTAAAAGGCTGAGGTAGCTGACACCCATGGAAGATGGTGGGGCAAGGGCACATCACAGACCAATGGCTCACTCACAAAATGCAAGGTGAGTTTAAAGACAAACAGTAAAAACAGCTTCTATTAATCTAAGTGTATCCGACTTCAATAATCTCTCCTCTTTCCCACACCTACCCAAACACACACACACACACACACACACACACACACACACACTCTCAGAAGAGAATCTATTTTCACTGTTAAAAAGAATTAAGACACTAAATTTATTCTGTCCCAGCCTTGTATTTACTCATTGTTTCATTTTTCAATCAACATTTATATATAATCTACTCAACATAAGGCACTGTGACAGAGATACAACAGTGCAAGGGAAACCCAGGCCCTGCCTTCATGACGCTTACGCTCCAGCGGGGTTTTGATCAAATGCCTTAAAGAGCCTTCCCCTGCAACATGGATCTTCCCAACCACCACACAGAGGAAAGGAGTGTATCGAGTCCAGGTAATCTGATTACAGAAAATGAGGGCTGGGCACTCTGATAATTAGAGATCACTGTCTCAAAGCCTCCCAGTTGAGAGGTGGAAAAATTATATTCCAAAAAAAACTGACTTGACAAATATTACCTCCCTATCTTTGTTCATTAATACTATTATCAATATCTTACTTTTAAAAAATAAACTGTTCAATATAGCTATTTTTTGAGAACTGTAGATTAAAATTATGGGGTGTTTTTTAGGGGGGGAGGGCACCTGGGTGGCTCAGTTGGTTAAGTGTCCAACTTCGGCTCAGGCCATGATCTCATGGTTGGTGGGTTTGAGCCCCGCATCGGTCTCTGTGCTGACAGCTCAGAGCCTGGGGCCCACTTTGGATTCTGTGTCTCCTTCTCTCTCTCTCCCTCCCCTGCTCATGTTCTGTCTCTCTCTCTCAAAAATAAACATGAAAAAACTTTTTTAATAAAAAAAAGTAATAAAATAAAATTACGTTTTTTTCTCCCAAATGTAACTCAAAAGGTAACATTTTATATAAACACACAATCACACAATCCTTTAACTTTTAAAACTATGCCCCACTCGGTATTTAATTTTATTAAATGAGTTAATAAACATAAAACAGAACAGTACCTGGTATATAAATGCATGTAAGTATTTGCTATCAGCCTTATTATTTTAATTTCCATAGTGTCACTATTAATCACTAAGAAATTAAATGTGAAGGAGCATATGGTACCTTGGTAGGTACCATTTTATAAATGAATAAATAAAGCAAAGAGAATGTAACCAAAATAACAATAATAATACATGTGAGACCAGAAATCTAATATCCTTACTTCCAGACTTCTGGAATAAAAGTCTGACTACATTAAATAGCTGAAGAGTTACATTAAAAGCATTTTTGGGGGTGCATGGGTATCTCATTTGTTTAAGCATCTGACTCTTGATTTCAGTGCAGGTTATGATCTCAGAGCTCATGAGTGTAAGCCCTGCATCGAGCTTCCTGCTGACAGTGCAGATCCCACTTGGGATTCTCTCTTTGCCCCTTTCCTCCTTTCTCTCTGACTGTCTCTCTCTCCTCCCTTCCCTCCCAATAAACATTAAAAACTTTTAATTAATTTGTATTGATACATAATTGCACTTTGTATACATCCAAAGAGAAACTGAAACATCTTACAATAAAAAAATACATGAACAAAATTTAACCAAGAAAGTGCAAGACTTGTGCACTGAAAACTACAAAACATTACTGAAAGAAATTAAAGAAGGCCTAAATAAATGGATAAAAATCCATGTTCATGGATTGAAAGATTGCTAAAATGGCAATCTTTTTCTTTTTTTTTTTTAATATTTTTATTTATTTATTTTTTTATTTCTAGGAGAGAGAGAGACAGCGCGAGCAGGGGAGGGTCAGAGAGAGAAGGAGTCACAGACTGAAACAGGCTCCAGGCTCTGAGCTGGCAGTCAGCACAGAGCCCGACGCGGGGCTCGAACCCACGAACCGCGAGATCATGACCTAAGCGAAAGTCGGACGCTTAACCGACTAAGCCACCCAGGCGCCCCAAAAATGGCAATCTTTTTCAAGAGGATCTACAGATTCAACATAATCTCTATCAAAATTCCAACTGCCCCTTTTCTACAGAAACAAACAAGCTGATCCCAAAATTCACACAGTAACGCTAAACAGCCAAATCAATCTTGAAAAAAAAAAGAACAAAATTGAAAGACTCACACTGCCAATTTCAAAACTTACTACCATATTACAGTAAGTCCAACACCATGATGCTACATAAGGGTATGTGTATAGACCAACAATATAGAATTAAGAGTCCAGGAATAAACCCATACATCTATGCTCAGCTGATTTCTGACAATGGTGCCAAGACCATTCAATGAGGAAAGACCAGTCTTTCAACAAATGGTGCTGGGACAAATGGATATGAATGACTTTGGACCCTTACTTCACACCATATGCAAAAATGAAGTCAAAATGGACCAAAGACTTAATGTAAGAACTAAAACTACAAAACCCATGGGACGCCTGGGTGGCTCAGTCGGTTAATCGTCAGACTTTGGCTCAGGTCATGATCTCGCGGTTCGTGGGTTCGAGCCCCGCGTCGGGCTCTGTGCTGACAGCCAGCTCAGAGCCTGGAGCCTGTTTCAGATTCTGTGCCTCCCTCTCTCTCTAACCCTCCCCTGCTCACGCTGTCTCTCTCTCAGAAATAAATAAAACATTTAAAAAAATTTTTTAAATAAATAAATAAATAAATAAAAATAAAATTACAAAACCCTTAGAAAAAAATGTAGCTGTAAATTTTCATGACCTTAGATTAGGGAATGGTATCTTAAACATGACATCAAGAGCATAAGCAACAAAAGAAAAACAGATAAACTGGACTTCATCAACTTAAAAACCTTTGTATGTTAAGGGACACTATATCAAAGAAGTGAAAAGATAACTCACAGAATGGGAGAAAATATTTGCAAATTATATATTTGAAAAGGGTCTAATATCCAGAATACATAAAGAACAATTACAACTGAACAATAACAAAAAATAACCCAATTTAAAAATGGGAAAGAACTTAAATAGACATTTCTCCAAAGAAGATGTACAAATGGCCAATAAACGCATGAAAAGATGCTTAATGTCATTAGTCATTAAGAAAATGTAAATCAAAACCACATGAGATACCACTTCACACACACTAGAATGGCTATAATTTTTTTAAGGGAAAATAAGTATTGGCAAAAATGTGGAGAAATCATAACCCTCATATAATGTGGGCGTGAATGTAAAATGGTGAGCCACTGTGAAAAACAGTTTGCCAGTTACTCAAAAGTTGACATATGACCCAGCATTTCCACTCCTAAGTATATACCCAAGAGAAATGAAAACACATATTCACACAAAAACTCACACGTGAGTGCTCACAGTGATATTACTCATTATAGACAAAAAGTGGAAACAACCGAAATGTCCACCAACTGATGAATGGATACATAGATCCACACAATGGAATGTTACTCCACCATTAAAAGAAATGAGGTACTGCAATGCACATGCGACAATGTGAGTCAACTCTGAAAACCGTATAGTAAGTAAAAGAAACCAGATACAAAAGGCCACATGTAGTGTTAATTCCATATACATAAAATGTGCACAATAGGCAAATCCATACAAACACAAAGCAGAGAACTGTTTGGATAGGATGAGGGGACAGTTGGGTGACCGTGTTTCTTTTAGGAGTGACAAATCTTCTGGAATTAGTGGGGATGGTTGCACAACATTGTAGATATATTAAAAGCCACTGTGTTGTCAATTTTATTCTTAATAAAAGAAATTTAAGAAAAAATACATGCACAACATGCAAATGATATACAGATAAGAACTGAAAGTAAAAGGAGAAATCAGAAACCAAAAGGCAGGAAAAGGGGCACCTCGGTGGCTCAGTGGGTTAAGCGTTCGACTTTGGCTCAGGTCATGATCTCGCAGTTCAGAGTTTGAGACCCACGTGGGGCTCTGTGCTGACACCTCAGAGCCTGGGGCCTGCTTCAGATTCTGTGTCTCCCTCTATCTCTGACCCTCCCCACTTGTGCTCTCTCTCTCTCTCTCCCCCCAAAATAAACAAACATTAAAATATTTAAAAATAAAAAAACAGGAGCACCTGGGTGGCTTAGTCGGTAAGCGTCCGACTTTCGCTTAGGTCATGATCTCGTGGTTCGTGGGTTCGAGCCCTGCGTCGGGCTCTGTGCTGACTGCCAGCTCAGAGCCTGGAGCCTATTTCAGAGTCTGTATCTCCCTCTCTCTCTGACCCTCCCCTGCTCATGCTGTCTCTCTCTCTCTCTCTCTCTCCTAGAAATAAATAAAAATATTTTAAAAATAAATAAATAAAAATAAAAAAACAAAAGGCAGGAGAAACCCAGAGTGGAAGAAAGCTTATGTAGGAGTTCATTTCTCAGATAAGCACGTATGGCAATAACTGAATATAGTCAAAATTAGCCTTGACTATTCCACAGAAGACATAGCCACACTGAAGACTGACACACCGTGTCTGGAGAAGTCCTACAGCATCAGTAGAAATGTCTACTAGCTTTGGAAGTCATATCAGTTGGTCTTTGAAGTTATATCAGTTGGTTGGTGGGCAATCCTAACCCAAATGCCTGGGATGGCCTCACTCACATTTCTGGTGCTTGCAGGCTATCAGCCAGGGCCCCTCACTTCCCATCCACGTGGCTTTTCAATGAGACACCTTGGGTTATCTGTTTAGTTCTCAGGATTCCATGAGCAGTAAGAGAGAGCAAGCCTCAGTACACAACACATTTCATGTCTCTGAATGCTTTGACTTCGCTATTATTATCTTATTGGCCAAAGCAAGTCACATGGTGAAGTCCAGAGTCAGTGTTAGAGGTGACCATACAAGATGGAGCATATACAGGAAGGGGAATTATGGAGGCCTTTTGGCAAACAATCTAGCACAGAGAAAAATACATTTCGGGGTTTGGGGTTTAGCAACAGATAGATTAGTTGGCTTGAACTTAGGAGACAGTTTGTGTGAAAAAGTACTTATCTCTAATTACTGAAATGACATTTAGCACTGAATTACTCATGGAAAAACCTTTGCAAACTAACACAGAGGAGGGAACAGTAAGCACATACATCTTCCAATGCTCAATGAGCATAACAGAATCATCTACCTTCTTTAAATTGCTTCTTTTCTCTTTTTTTGTGTTGACTCATGCAAAGTTGAATTCTTTTTTTTTTTTTTCATTTATTTCTGAGAGAGAGAGAGACAGCATGAGCAGGGGAGGGTCAGAGAGAGAGGGAGACACAGAATCTGAAACAGGCTCCAGGCTCTGAGCTGGTGTCAGCACAGAGCCCGACATGTGGCTCGAACCCACAAACCATGAGATCATGACCTGAGCCGAAGTTGGACATTTAACCGACTGAGCCACCCAGGTGCCCCAGTTGAATTCTAAGTCAAATGCACATATGCTACAGTTCTACTATACATTGATAACCAGAACCCTGGTACATTTATGCAACTGTGCATTAAATTCGGAGCTTCTCAAAATCAAGGATGCAAAGAATAATATAATGCTTCATAGAATAATAATTTTTTATAAGAGATACACCAACCTACTAAAAAAAAATGTTTCCTGTCATTAAATTCCTAAAAGACACTAGTTTATGGCATCATAAAGGACAATGAAAGACAAGACATAATTTCAATAAAAGTTTGGGTAGAAATTATAAAAACATTCCCCACCTATTTCTAATATTAACACTTGATAATAGCTAAGTAAATAAATCCCTGTAAAATCATTTCTTTGTGGTGTAAGCTAACAAGGTTATTTCCTTGTTAACTCAAGAAGTAACAGGTACGTAATATGACCCTTGGTCTTTGTTAAGTATTATTATCAGCTCATTTTTAGCAAAAACTGAATGAAGTTCAGTTTAAGATTGATTCTCCATTATGTGACAGAAATTTAAGTATTATGTCAAGAACAGAATAGAATGAATAGAAACAACATATTTGTTGTAAAATGTTTTTAAAGATTTATATGTTTCTTGCCAATAGGCCAAGTATTTTCAGATGTACCCTCCTGAATGACTCACTATAATAGAAAATACCAACAGACCCAGAGACAGAGCTTCACACTGGGTTCATTTACATTTTGAGATTCCAACTGTATCTGATTTAAGCCCTACTTCTTGATTCCATGGTATTTTTGCGAACGTTACCATTCCTCAGATTGCTATATATACGAATTATTAAGACCCTGGCAGGTGTCCCTTTCAGTATTTCTGCCAAGTCAGAAAGCTCTAAAAGGCAGAGAGGCAACAGATGTGGTTTGCAGTTCACAATACGAACTGCACAAGTTGATACTAATATTCTAAATAAGTGAAATAGCAAAGCAGATTTGAAGCAACCGAACAAAAATCTTCCAAAGCTGTTAAAGCACTCTAAGACAGGGCACTGCATTTTTTCACACCACCATTCTCACCCACTACACACAGAGCACATACCCCAGGAAGGCTGATGAAAATAGTTGCTTAAATACCACCAAATGTGTTCTTGAACTACACAAAATCCATTTTAAATTGCCGTTTATTTAATATATTTGCTTTACACTGCACTTTAAAATTGAAGTTGCACTGGCTTAAAAAGCATAAAAAGCAAAACTTCTAACACTCAGCTAGATTCCAGAATGCATGCCTCATCTATGATCTACTGAATTGCATTGGCCAATCGCCCTAAAGTCTGCTAGGGTTTATGCATGAATGGTAATACCTATATTGCTGGGTGTAAATGGTTCTTCATATTGATCAAAACACCAAGTAATACTTGTATAAGAAACTGGACAAGGAAGTGGCACATTAGTTCCCATTCCCTTCTTAGCTCTGCCCAGGACCTGCCTATCCATCTCAAAGGAAGTGAATTGATCAGCTTCACCATCATTATAAGAAACCACCTCTGAGCACTGCCTACAGAGACAGAAGAATTCCAAAGAGGTCTCTCCTCTACAATGGTAGCCAAGTGAGCCTAACACAGAAGCATTCATCTGCCCAGTGTGAAAACCCAACTCATACTTCCCTACCCTCGCTGATGGCTGGAACTTTTCCAATGGTAGATATATCCTTGCATTCCAAAATCAGAAATAAAATATAGAAGCCAAATACCCCTGAAGAAGGTAACACATGGACTGAAGTGTATTAGAATTCTCAATCCCATCCTCTCTTGCCATCTCCAACATTTCTGGGCTGCAGGTGCCCCTCTCTATGGTAAATCTGACCCCCTCTGTGGATCACCCCCCTTAGCACAATGGCATCATTTATGTTCCCAAACATAGACCATTCCTGATTCCCACATTCACCTCCAACCACCACATCACTTCTAAGTTCCTTTACAGCAGAAGTTCTTGAAAGATGGTATTAGGATTGCTCTCACATCATGTGCTTTCCTCAAACCACTGTAGCTGGTCTTCTGTCTCCATCATTCCACTAAGACTACATTTGTCAAGGTCACCAAGGACCTCCTTGTTGCCAAACCCAGTGGTCAAGTCTCACTTCTTGTCTTACCTCCCAGCGGTGTGCAACACAGCTGACCATTCTCTCCTTGAAATGCTTAGTTTCCCTTGGTTCTCTGTAACACCAAAGCTTCCTGGACTTTGCCCCCCAGTTTATAGAGGATGTACTTTCTCAGTCTCCTTTGCTGGCTTCAATTTTTCCATTTTACTTCTAGATACTGGTATATACCAGAGCTTGCTTTCCTTCTTCATCCATAATACGTTCTCCTTGGGGGTGGCCTCAGCCAGCTGCAAGGCCATTTACATGTTGCTAACTCCAAAAATCTACATCTTCAAGCCTGTCCCCAAGAACCTCAGATTTACTTAGCCAACTGCAAACCTGAGGTCTTTATCTGTATATCTAACAGGTATCTCAAACATAATATGACTAACACAAAACTCTAGATACTCCCCTAAGACATACTCTTTACCATCTGAGAAAATGGCTTCACCATCTCCCCACCTGTTCAGCCAAAAATCTAAGAGTTATCTTGGCTCATTCCTCTATCTCATACCTTAAAATTAATCCATGACCATGGATTTTAACATGATTTTAACATTAATTTTAACAGGTCTTTGGACTGTACCCCCGAAATATCCTAAATCTGAATGTTCAAGCCTTTATCATTCTCTCATTGGTGTAATCTATTGCACTAATTGCCCTGACTTTTCACACCTCTCTGTATCCCTGCCCTTTGGCAATGTCCTCCCACACTAACTGTGAGTGTACCCGTGGAGCTTGCCTTGACCAGTGGGACAGTAGAAAACTTGGCACAAGCTGAAGTATACAAATCTGCTTGCTTGTTTCTACTACCTTCCACTTCTTTGCAACCACTATGAGATTATGACTGGGCCAGCCTGAGAATAAGCCCAGGCTAGCCTACTAGAGGGACATAATATAAACACAGAGGAGAGGAGAGTTGGCCCATCTCTGATGAGGGAGTTGGCAGTCAGCTGGCCCTTCCAAACACATCAGAGAACCAAGGTAATATTGCAGAGTTACCTGACCCACATCAGAAGAACTACCCAGCCATTCAAATCACCTCATGAGCAAAAATAAAACCTTATTCCTGTATGCCACTGAGTTTATGGGATGTTTGTTACATGGCATTACTGTGGCAATAACTGATACAGCCACCATCATCCCTTGTCAAGACTACTGCAATACCTGGGGTGCCTGGGTGGCTCAGGTGGTTAAGCTTCTGACTCTTGGTTTTGGCTCAGGTCAAGATCACACGGTTCATGGGTTCCAGCCCATCAGGCTCTGTGCTGATTGTATGGAGCCCGCTCAGCATTCCATCTCCTCTCGTTCTGCCCTTCCCCTGCTTGCGTTCTCTCTTTCTCTCTCTCAAAGATAAATAAATAAACATTTAAGAAAGTTTTTTTTTTTTAATACTATTGCAATATCTGGGGCATTTGGGTGGCTCAGTCAGTTGAGCATCCAACTCTTGGTTTCAGCTCAGGTCATGATCTCACAGTTTATGGGTTCTAGTCCCACATTGGGCTCTGCACTGACAGCATGGAGCCTGGTTGGGATTCTCTCTCTCCTGTCTTTGTCCCTTCCCTCATAATATCCCTCCCTCTCCCTCTTAAAATAAATAAATAAACTTTAAAAATGTTTTTTAAACATATTAATTATTAAATTAATTAACAATATTTTAAAATATTGCAATATCCTCCTACTTCCTTCCATACCTTCTTATGATCCTTTCTCCATTTGTCAATCTATACAAACTTTTTAAAAATAATAAAATTAAATTTAAAAACAAAAACAGAAATCAGTTCATGTCCTCAGTCCTAGTTAAAACCCTCCACTGGCTTCCCCACCCTTAACTGAAACCCCATCTCTGTAACCTAGCATACCACCTACTTGTCCAACTGCACTAGTACCACTCCCCCAGCAAGCTATCATTCAACCACACGAGCCTTCTTCCTGTTCATCAAACACAGCGAAATCAGGGTACGGTGGGGCCTTTGCACGTGATGCTCCCTCTACCTAGAAAATCATCCTACCTGCTCTCTGTTACTCTCCAATTTCAGCCTATATGTCACGTTTTGCAGAAAGGCCTTCCCTTGACCACTGAGTCTAAAGTAGATAACCAGTCACTCTCAGGTCTCTATTTTAATGATTTAAATGATACTTACATGTCAACTGTGCTCAAATGAATAAATGAGTGAAAAAATAAAACTTATCACCGCATGACATTTTTCTTAATTTTTTAAAATTGTGTGCTCTCCCCACTAATTATAAATTCCAGACAAGCAGGAACCTCATCTTTGTATTCGCTACTGGATCCTCAGCCTCGTAAACAGTTCCTTCACACAGTAGGTACTCATTAAGTATCTGATGAATGCTACCTGACTTACAGAATGATCGATCAGATCCTTTCTGAGGTCATGTTTTTATAAAGGCCTGGGTGGCTCTGTAGGTTAACCATCCAACTTTGGTTCATGTCACGATCTCATGGCGTGCGGGTTCAAGCCCGCATGGTATGCTGACAGCTCAGAGCCTGGAGCCTGCTTCGGATTCTGTCCCCTTGTCTGCTCATGTGGTATCTGTCTCTCTCTCTCAAAAAACAAATAACAAAACAGTTTTTTTTAATTTATAAAGGAGGAGGGGCCCCTGGGTGGCTCAGTCAGTTAAGCATCCAACTTCAGCTCAGGTCATGATCTCGCGGTTCGTGGGTTCGAGCCCCGCGTCGGGCTCTGTGCTGACTGCCAGCTCGGAGCCTGGAGCCTGTTTCAGTCTGTGACTCCCTCTCTCTCTGACCCTCCCCTGTTCATGCTGTCTCTCTCTCTCCTAGAAATAAATAAAACACTTAAAAAATAAATAAATAAATAAATAAAAATAAAAATAAGAAAACAAAATAAAATAATAAAGAGTTTGAACTCTGAAAACAGTCTAGTATGGAAGTGTAGCTTTGCTCCTTCCTCTACTCACCTCTCTGAGCTTATGTCCTCATCTATAAAATGGGGTAATAATTACTTGAGTTGTTGTAAAAATTAAGTAAGAAAATACAGATAAGGTGCTTAGCATGGTACATGGATCAGAGTAATTACTCAATATTAGTAATTAGTGATGAAAATGGTGGTGGTGGTGATGGTGATGCCTAAGTCAGCCCTGCCAATATTGATTAGCTTGACATAATCCATCTCACTTAACATGTTCAGTTCGCCTATTTTTTTTTTCAATTTTTAGTCACTTTAATTGTTCCTTCTCATCAAGACTGGCACGAGCATAGAACCTACAGCCGGAAGTGCTGGGCTCTGGCTCTGATTCTGCCACTTACTAGCGGGACGACTTTAGGCAAGTCACCAACTTCCCAGATCTGAAAGTTACTTTGTCATCAGCTCTGTCCGTGCCCAAGGCAGGAGGTACAGGAAACATTCTGCGAAGGGATGAAGGTGCTGGTGTGATACAGATACATGAGGGCAGAGAGACGAGCAGACAGTCAATCACCCCAGTCCATCCCAGAGCACAGACAGGAACAGCTAAGGCTTCCCAGGTTGTATTTCTCAGAACACTAGGCCCTGTCCGATTACACCAGGCCATAACCCCATAAAGGCAGGGATGCTGGCTGATTTCATTCTCTGCCACAAGACCAGTGGCAGCACCCAAAGCACATTATCAGATGGCAAACAGACACATGATAAGATGTTTAACACCACTAATCATCAGGGAAATGCAATCAAAACCACAGTGAGATATCACATCACACCTGTCAGAATGGTAAAATCAAAAAGACAAGAAATAAGTGTTGGTGAGGATGTGGAGAAAAGGGAACCCTCCTGCACTATTGGTGGAAATATAAATTGATGCAGCTATTGTGAAAAGCAGTATAGAAGTTCCTCAAAAAGTTCAAAATAGAAATACCCTATGATCTGATAATTCCATTACTAGGAACTTACTCAAAGAAAGCAAAAACACTAATCTGAAAAGATATGTGCACCCCTATGTTTATTGTAGCATTATTTACAATAGACAAGATATGGAAGCAACCTATGTGTCCACTGACAGATGAACAAAGATGTGATACCAGAGGAGTATTACTCAGCCATTAAAAAAAAAAAAAAATCTTGTCATTTGTGACAACATAGATGGACCTAGAGGGTATTATGCTAAGTAAAATAAGTCAAACAGAGAAAGACAAATACTGTATGATTTCACTTATATTTAAAACAAAAATCAAAAAAAATGAACAAGTGAATAAATGAACAATAAAAGCAGAAAAAGACCCAGGGGTGCCTGGGTGGCTCAGTCGGTTGAGCGTCCAACTTCAGCCCAGGTCATGATCTCACAGTTCACAAATTCGAGCCCCATGTTGGCCTCTGTGCTGACAGCTCAGAGCCTGGAGGCTGCTTCAGATTCTGTGTCTCCCTCTCTCTCTGTCCCTTCCCTGCTCATTCTCTCTCTCTCTCTGCCTCTCTCTCTCTCTCACTTTCTCAAAAATAAATAAAACATTTAAAATTTTTTAAAGAAAGAAAAAGAAACAGACCCAAAAACACAGAGAACTGACTGGTGGTTTCCAGATAGGACAGGGGTGGGAAGATGAGCAAAATGGGTGAAGGGGAGTGGAAGGTACAGGCTTTCTAATATGGAATGAATAAGTCACGGGGATGCTCTCATCAGCACAGGGGACAGAGTCAATGGTATTGTAATAGCATTGTATGCTGATGGACGGTAGCTAGACCTGCAGTGGGCAGAGCATAACATATAGAGATGTCAGATCACCACACTGTACCCCTGAAACTAATGTAACATTGTGTGTCCCCTATACTTTAATTACATAAAACATAAAAACACATGTATTTAAACCAAAAACAAAACAAAACATACTCTCATAAGATGTACTCAATACAGGTTTGTTGAATGAACGAATGAACGAACAAGTATATTTGGGGAAGGCTGTATTACACAATATCAAACTGGTTTCTTACGTGCGTTGCTTAGAGCCCTTTCTACATGAACAGGCTCTGTGAATCATACAGAATGCTGGCCTTCCCAGCCTTATTTGATCACAGACTTCACTCTATGTCCCTTAAATCTTATTCACATCTCCCCGAGTTGTAGTAGTCTATAAAACAGTTTGAGAAACGTGTTAAGCTTAGATAATTTCAGTCAGTTTCACCATCATGAAAGAGACAAGGTCTCTGACTCTTTACACATTAACATAATAAAAAGCCAACTAATTTGATTCCTATCTGGTCTGAGCTGTTTCCTCCACCTTCAAATCTGGCACCACCATGCAGGGCCGCCGCTTTCCTGTCCCCTCTGCAGCACATGGCTTCCCCGTCTCCTCAGAACCAGTCTGCTCTGCAAGTCCGTCCAGTTTTTCTTCTACTATCTCTTCTCTAGACATCCCTCATCATCTTATGAACTTCCCTCAACTGCTTTAATTAATCCCCTTCCCTTTCTCCAACCAGCCCAACATCTCAATCTAGTAATTTACAGTATCATCCCACTCCTGCAACTTTTCAAAATACTTCTTCCTTTTCTAATAAAGGCTGTTCCTTCTCCTACACTCTCCACACTGGACCTTTTTTTTTTTAATGTTTTTATTTATTTCTAGGAGAGAGAGAGACAGCGTGAGCAGGGGAGGGTCAGAGAGACAGGGAGTCACAGACTGAAACAGGCTCCAGGCTCTGAGCTGGCTGTCAGCACAGAGCCCGACGTGGGGCTCGAACCCACGAACCGCGAGATCATGACCTAAGCGAAAGTTGGACGCTTAACCGACTAAGCCACCCAGGCGCCCCAACACTGGACTCTCTTTAAAGCCATTCTCTAATCTTAAATAACTATAATCATGTAAGATCCAATCTGGGTTCCCCCTTCTCTCCCTACCACTTATTCCCAAGTGCTTGAGAAAGTAAATACACCTTTCCATAGCTCCATGCCTTGGCCTGAGTTGTTCTCTCTGCCTAAAAGCTGAAATGCTTCATTTTTTAAGGTCCTGATCAGAGGTCATCTCTTTCATGAAGTCTCCCTTATTTTCCACTCCTGCCACAATTAACTACTCCCTTGAACCAGCCCAAAGCAATTGGGTAACTCATCGCAGACATATCAGGTTAGCTGTGTGTGTGAAGGCAACTTGGAGAGAAGACGGTGAACCAGCTGAGTCTATCAGGGGGAACGACCAAGAGGTTGGTGGCAAAAGGAGTGACCAGGAGGGTATTTACATGAAGGGCTTTACGTCTAAAGGACAAAACAGCAAAGGGAAGCCAAAAGGCTACAGCAGAGAGCTACAGCAAAGAGAATGTTCTCATCATGTGAGGAGGCTGGGGTGTGGGAGTGTTGATTCACAATGGAACAATGCCCTCGGAGGACCGCCGGAAAGATTGGAAAGGAAGCCAGCAGAAGAATGGAAGTTCGGAATCATAGGGGAGTTGAAAGTATTTAGGAGAGAGCTGATCAGAAAGGCTAGGAGCCAAGAAACTGGGGATAAGAGGCAAAGCCTAAGCCTAAGCTGGCTGAGATCCCAGATAGTGTCAGAGGCCAGATGAGTTAAGCATTCAGCAATCTTTGATCAGCATTCAAAAGTAGGTTGATGAGTAATTTTGTAATGTCTACGAAGAACAGATTTCTCCAATGCTGTACTCACAGCTTAATACTTATTCCTGTGTGTGGGCTCTGCCACGGGGGAAGAGATGGGGTGAGTGGTGAGGAGGGGGTTGGGTGTAGCATCTCCCTTCTAAGAGCAGGGCTCAAGACCTAAAAGAGAACAAGCAAGCTGAATATGTATGGAGTCTTCGGGGATCAAAGGCTTCCAGACAAGATGCAGGCAACAATAGGCATCAAGGCCCAAGGAGTAGTGGACTCATCCAAAGGGTAGATACAGAATGGCACCGAGGAATCCAAGACAAAAATACTGACCTTCTGGGGCGCCTGGGTGGCTCAGTCGGTTAAGCGTCCGACTTCGGCTCAGATCCTGATCTCACGGTTCGTGGGTTCGAGCCCCGCATAGGGCTCTGTGGTGACAGCTAACTCAGAGCCTGGAGCCTGTTTCAGATTCTGTATCTCCCTCTCTCTCTGACCCTCCCCTGCTCACGCTGTCTCTCTCTCTCTCAGAAATAAGTAAAAACGTCTAAAAAATTAAAAAAAAAATACTGACCTTCTGGAAAGTCTATATATTAGGCAGGACTCTTTCAATTGGAAGTAACTTGATTTAAGCAGACAACAACAACAAAAGGAATGGACAGCCTCATAAAACCAAACAGTCTTGGGCTGCTTCAGACACGTGTGAATCCTGGGGTTTAAATGGGGCCGTCTGTGCTCCCACCACTCCTCAGGGCTACATCTCACTGCATGCTGGCCTCATTCATTCTCTCCTACAGCAAAGAGCTTCCTCCATAGAGCAGGAAAAGATGGTCACCAGGAGCTCTGGGTTACGTTACTCTGGCAGGGGGAAAAAAAAATCCCAGAGGAAAAGAATGCCTTTCCTAACTGGAGCAGAAAAGGGTGCTGATTGGGCAAGACTGGGTCATGTGTTAAGCTCTGAACCAATCAATTGGTCAGGTGGAGGCACTTCTCAGATTGGCCAAAGCTAAGTCACATGACCATCCCTGGGGTTAGTGTCCCCTCCCACCCAAACCACACAAACTGGAGACAGAGAAGTTCCCCAAAGGAAGGAAGTTTGGACAAATAAATAATAAGTCCACCACAGTGTAGCCAGTTGTCAGTCAGGCCCCAGATACCAAAAGAGAAGCCCGGTTCAGCTACTTACAGCATAGAAGGGCTTTGAAGTCAGACAGAACTGGTTTTAAATTTCAGCTTGGACACTTATTAGCCGTGTGACCTCAGGTAAATTACTTAATTTCTCAGTGCCTCAGTTTCCTACTTATAAAATGGAGATAATAATAGTACCTACCTCCTAGAGATGTGTGGAAAGAGTAAATGAAATAATGCATATAAATGGCTAGACACAAAGCTTGACACGAAGTGATCAATAAATGGCAGCTATTATTAGTAATAATAATAATAATGACAATTATTATTATTTAGAACAAGACCACATGAGTGGTGAGCTGTGACTCGGTGAAAGAGAGAACCACGTCAGCACTTGGATAAATCAGCCCTGGGTCAAGTTTCATTAAGGGCAACTCAGGACACAATACAGGGGCCTAAGTGAACACTGAGAAGACAATTTAAGTCAATAAATGTGTTGAGCACCCTCTGTACGCCAAGCATGGCAGATACGCTCATGAATAAGACACATATGGCTCCAAGGTAAACTACCTACCACAAAGAGCGATCACAGCTTTGTGGCATTATTTGGCAGAGGTGGAGAGGTTGACTGAAGTCGCTTCATTACTTTTCGCCACAGGCTGTGGTCACTGGGAAGGTACTGAGCATACACCTGGGCCCAACTGTTAGAATGCTTAGAAGGAACAGAAGAACTACAATCACCTCCCCAAAAAATGCCTTTGCATGAAAAGAAAGAGTGTATCTTCCTTTCAAAGCTTTACTTCCACCTTCCAAGATCCTGTCACAGTAAATACATAAATCCACTACATCTACAATGTGAATGACATCCCAGAGTCGTACAGTGCATAACCTGCACAACTGTATATGATGGCCCTGGGCACAGGCAAGGAAGTTAAGCCGGGGGGATGACAGGAGTCAGGATATAGGGGTGGGGATGGAGTATCAGGGAGTCCCCAGGCCTCTGGGAGACAGAGAATAACTTTTGCTGCACCATTCACTATCAGAGCCACTTGCCGCAAATAGCCGAGCCCTGGAAATGTGGCTACGGCAGATGAGGAACTAAATCTTTAATTTTATGGAATTTTAATTAATTTTGATTCAAAATTTAAAACTGAAGCAGTATAAAATTTTTCTCCATTAACCAAAACTTTTTTGTTTGGTAGGACTGCATTTTACTTTATCTACTGCACTACATAAGACACTGTATTGCATTGCACTGTACTGCATGGTATTGCTCATATCAAGCTCCTGAGTGGTTTCTGGTATCTTATGAATAACTAATAATCATTATATGATTACGTGGTGAAGTGATGATGTTTCTTCTACATTGGGATACATAAAATACACTATTAAAATAAATTTCACCTAGTGTGTTTTGCTTGTTTAATGTAGCCAATAGGAACTTTCAAATTTCTGGCTCACAGAACATTTCTGTTCAATTGTACAGCTATGAAGACATCCTCGGATCTTCAGGATTAAGGGGCTTGGAGTGATACCCAGAGGAACCGGTTGCTTTCATTTCGTTTGAAGCAGGCCTTTGTGTTTTCTTCTAGGTTGTCCATTTCTTTTTACCCAGGCCAGAAAATAACAAGAGGAGAGGAGCATAGCTCAGTGAGTATACTCAGTAGAGCTATAAAAGTACCCTCTGGAGTCAGACTGCATTGTTCTCATGTCTGGTTCTACCACTAAAACCACATCTCCCTGAACTTCCGAGCTTCAGGCTCTTCATCTGCAGAATGTTGGAAACGACCTTGCCCACTTCACTGGGTTGGAGGCTGGGTTAAATGAGCTCAGCCATGCAAAGAGCTCGACATGGAGCCTGGCACGTCACATGTGCTCAAAACCATTAACTATTGGGGGCAGGTGGGAAGGTGGGCAGGTATTATTTGGGAATAAACAAGGTGCAAAAGAATGGTCTCCCTGTATCATCGAGCTCTGCTTGCTGTGGTATAAGAGGGCATACCC
Organism: Hyaena hyaena; assembly: GCF_003009895.1. Classification (NCBI taxonomy): domain Eukaryota; kingdom Metazoa; phylum Chordata; class Mammalia; order Carnivora; family Hyaenidae; genus Hyaena; species Hyaena hyaena. The sequence goes on from NW_024080820.1 coordinate 996,529, forward strand.
TGCCCATATGTCTGATCAGCGTTCAGCTTTCTCGGCCAAAGAAATCAATGGGGGTACTTTACTCAATCTTATGTGCTACCAACACATATGTTTGCTTTTCTCTAGGTCCGTTAATATCTTTAAGGTACACTGATGAAACTATCTTACATGCTGAAACTTGAAAATGGGGAAAAGGACATTTCTGAATTATTTGTAACAACACCTAAGATTCAGTTAGCTTTCTTGTTCCAAGTCATACACTTAGTGAATCTCTTCAGTTAAGAATTTACAGGGACGCCTGGCTGGCTCCGTCTGTATGGCACACAACTTCTGATCTCGGGGGTCTTCAGTTCTGCATCTTTTTCTTGAGCAATAAAACTGCAATGTCCATTTGCATATACACATGGACTCATTTTACCTAAATGCTCTCTTCACCACTGCATAGACCTGAGACCAGCAGTTTGGCCTTTAGATGTCCCAATGTGTTTATGTTGACTATAAACTTGGAGTTCACACTGCATACTCCCTCTTCTACATCGTTTTTTTTTTTTAAATAATAATTAGACTAGTTTACTCATCTAACTCATCTGTGTTCATCGGAAATATCCATCTATGCCTCATCTTTATTCTGCCTTTGCCCACCCCACCTGTTTTGGGGAAAAAACCATTTCTCCCAAACTCCCCCTAACTCAATGTATTTAACAGCCTTTGTGTGGAGTCTTTTCAAAGTTACTCTGAAAATCACAGTTTATCCCTAGCTTCCATAATTATCTCATGCTCCTTAAGAACTCCAGTGAATGTGTCAAACATAATTCCCCCTTACAAAGGAATAGCCTATGCCTATCCCCCCAAAGGTTGCACTTCCTTAAAAACTGTAAAAAATCCACTTTCCCAACACATACATGCTCCTTCAGAATTTACTTTAGTTTCCACTAGTTCCACAAAGTCCAAGAAAATTCTATAGAGAGTACATTAAACGTACCCTCTGATTCTCAACAAGCTATTATCCTCTCTGAGGCTCATTTCTCTCATCTTTAAAATAGGCATAATATAGATGCCCTTTGCTAAATAGAGCATGCCAGCTTATTATACATGAATGTGTATAAAGCACTCTGAAAAGCTCAAAGTCCTTTATAAGCATTAGGCCATGAATCTTTCTGAAGCGGACTGTTAATTATGTGTCATTATGCTTTGCTTAATAGGTGGAAAACCTGAGGCATGGGAGTATAATACCAGTTAATGATTGACTTAGAAATCCAGCCCAGGCTTTAAACCTTAGACAGGAAGGTGTCAAGGGAAAAATCTGAATAGGAATGCCCTCTGCCCCGGGTTCTTTACCCAGAAAAGACATTAATGCAAAATTCCCTAATGTTGCTGTTTGCCCTGCCCCTCCTACTTCCTCTTGCCGTCCAAGAATGGGGAAATGGGTGGGAGGGTTGGAGCTCCCTATGGGTGTGTAATGCCTTCCCCTGCTTACAGAAAGGTTCATGAACCCTAGACCAGGTACCGAGGTCAAACGTTGTTTCACAGATACCATAACAACCTCTTCACCTTTTGTTACTGATCCCTGGACACTTCTCCTACCACATCCAACAAAATGAAAGGAGGCCACAGACATTACCAAGCAGAACACAGCCTCTGCGAAAGGACCCACTGGGTTTCTCTGGCTTTGCTATCTGACCTACAACCTACTACGTAACATGGCTTCAATAACTCCAGCTAAATGTTGTGTCTTCACACAAGGTAGATACTGTTGATCTTAAAGTTCAAAATAGAGGATAGAAACTTTAGGTAACTTGATATAGCTAGTGAGTTTTTTCAAATTATTATTTTGTGTCCTTCTGACAATGATTAACAGAAGCTAGAAATCCTTAATCCCAGAGTGGAATTTCGAGAAGTACTTCCCAAGAAAATAATCCCCGAAAGGGAAAAAAGTATAGCAACACTACTGTAAAAAAAAAAAAAAAAAAAAATTAAAGAAAATAAAGAAAACAACCCCAACTGTACAACAATTGGGAAGTGGTTCAAAATACCTTTGTATATTAATAGGACAGATCATCACCTAGCTATTAAAAATGATCATTATTCCTACAAAAAATACCTATATGAAATAATGGTACCCAAAGAGCTTTATGCCTGAATTATAACCTCATAAAATAACTGTATGCATGTGTGTGCGTCTGTGTGTGTGTGTGTATATATATACATATATAAAGATTATAGAACTTAGAGTTACATAAACAGTTGCACACAATGCTCCTTAAGTTAATTATTTTCTAAAAAGTTGCTGAAGATCTTTATAAAGTCAAATGATTATAGAGATGACTGAGGGGTATTCATCAAGATTCTCTCTGGAATGATTTTGGGTCACTTTTAATTTCTTTATAAGCTTCAGCATTGTTTATGTTTTTGAAAAATGAATATATAAAACTCTGTAAAACAACACTTTTTTTGTTTTTAATGATGGCAGGGAGAATCCAAAGAGCATACTGGGGGTTGAGGAATCTCTGTGGCACCCAGAGATTGATCCTTAGTCTAAGGGAGGCAGGAAGATGCATTACCCACTGAGCTCAAAGAGCTCTTTCAGCTACAATTCCTGAACCTATGAACAGGAATTCTTTAATGCAATACTCCTGTCACTGGTTTAAATATGTGACAAATAACTTGGCAATCCTTTAAAAAAAAAATTAAAAAGCATTCATACCTAAATTTATATACTTAACAACATTCATACACTCAGTTAAATTGTATTTCTGTTTATCTGCATGATTAAAGGATCAGGCATTTTTCTCAGTCAAGGCAGGAAAATTGAAAGAAAGCCAACTGCCTTCTGTGAAACAAAAATAACCCCAATAGTAAAAAACGAACTTTACTGCACACTTAAATTATATCTGCAGAAAAATAAATCTTTAAATCATTCCTTTGTAGGGGAAAGAAAAGCCACAATTTCATTTTTGGGACAGTCATGTGAAGATTCCACATGTTGTGGTTGAAACATAATATTGGGGAATACGTGAGGAGATGAGAGTTTCCAAGGAAAGAGTAACAGAAAGACATTGTTGGAACTCTATTCAGGATAAAGAGAAGAAGCTAAAGTCTTTTCCTACGAAATCAGGCTAGAACTTCGCAAAAATTAAAGATAAAGGGAGTAGAATATTTGACAGAGAGTTCTACATCAGAAGTATATTTTCATACAGTAGAAGACAATTTAAAGTCTGTCGCTTTGGTAATCTGTAGCTAATCATTTCAAAAGCTTTTAACCTTCAAGGGGCACCTATGTGGTTCAGTCAGGTAAGCATCTGACTCTTGATTTCGACTCAGGTCATGATGTCTTGGTTTGTGAGTTCGAGCTCCATGTCAGGCTCTGTCCCTCCCTTGCTCTCTCCCTCAAAATAAACAAATAAATTAAAAAAAAAAAAAAGCTTTAAACCTTCAAAAACAAATGACATGTGGGGCGCCTGGGTGGCTCAGTTGGTTGGGCTTCCAACTTCGGCTCAGGTCATGATCTCACAGTTCATGGGTTCGAGCCCCGCATCGGGCTCTATGCTGACAGCTAGCTCAGAGCCTGGAGCCTGTTTCAGATTCTATCTCTCTCTCTCTCTCTCTGACCCTTCCCTGCTCATGCGGTCTCTCTCTCTCTCTCTCTCTCTCTCTCAGAAATAAAACATTAAAAAAAATTGACATGTAGTTACATGTCTCTCAAAAATAAACATTCACATTTTAAAGAAATGTTTTCAATAAGAAATATTTCTAAGTACCACAAAAAACAATACACTTGGGAAAACTTAAATTGGATGTTCTATGTTTCAGTCTATACAGCCACAGGGAAGTGAGAGTCTAATCAAGAATTTAATAGGACATCTTAGTGGCTCAGTCAGTTAAGCGACCGCTTCAGCTCAGGTCAGGATCTCACAGATTATGGGTTCGAGTCCCACATCAGGCTCTGTGCTGACAGCTTGGAGCCTGGAGCCTGCTTCAGATTCAGTCTCTCTCTCTCTCTCTCTCTCCCTCTCTCTACCCCTCCCCTGCTCATGCTCTGTCTCTCAAAAATAGATAAACATTTAAAAAAATTTTTTTAATGAATGTAATGTATTTAGGCTATTGGGTCCAACTTGGATAATTACAACCAAATATCTTTTTTTCCCCCTAACTGCCAAGTGTCCACCATTATCTGGAAAAAATTCACTTGCTACATTCATCAAGTATTTATTGGGCATTGCACTCCTCCCTAGGAGAGTTTACAATCTAGCTAAGAAGACAAAAAGAACTTCAGAGAAGCACTTAACACATTAGAGAAAAACTATCCTGCATGGAAAGACGTTGCAATGGTTTCGAAGGATCTATTTAGACAACAGAAGGATGGCTGTGGAGGCACGGAGGGAAGAATGAGCACTGTAGCTATTCCCCCTGGCCATATTTTGATTCATAATGTTACCTGTTGGGCTCCAGCTGAATGAGTGTTCTCTAACCATCTTATCCTTTCCTGCCATCCCCCAGAGAGCAAGTCACTCCTGCACCCACTCCAATTAGCAGTTGCCAGCACTGGTGTTTGCTGTGTTCCCAATGCATAGGTGCCATCTTGGGAATATAGAGCTTTGCTTTTCCTGCACAGACAAGATGGTTTGGGAACAATGCTCTTCCTCCTTTAGTGGAATTTGACTTGTCATCATTCCTCTGTGTTAAGCATAAAGTCATATTGATGCTGTCAAGCTCCTGGGACAGAAGGCTGCACCCGGAATTAAAAAAGCCTAAGGAATGACTCAATCGGTAAAAGGAGGTTAGGAAAGTTGTGACCATCCGTGAGGCACCGGGCAGATCCGTCATCTCTGCTCAGCCCAGCCAGAAACAGGAGCTGGATGCACATTCCAAGAAAGACATGAGCTTTGAAACAGGAAGTGAGGATGCTTCTGCTGGTAAGGCAGTTGTGTGATAAACTGGCCTCCAGAAGGAAATGATGATAACTTCCATCGAGGCCACATGGCCACCAACGGCAGCAAGCCTGCCTTTCAGGTTAAAACATCAGACTTACAGAAGAGGAGTTTCACTGAAAGGAAGGACGGTCAGAGGCCAAAGGGATAGAATGAGTCCTAAACACAGTGAGTTAGAGAAATGGGAACAAGGGCTCTATGACCAGTATGCTGTATATTACCCAAGCGAGGTCTGGACGGAGGTTTTGCCTCCCATGACAACTGAGATTAGTTGGTAGTGGATGCTTAAAGTGGTAGAAGAAGAAACCTGAGGTCTAAACAGGGTTCCGTGAGAGAATATGCCTGGACTGGTCAAGGAACATTTACTGTTGGTAAAGGCAGGACAACAGCAGCATAACGTCATGGCTGAACCACTCTAGTCTCTTAGTGGAGACTGGGGTGAAGGCACCAATGGCAGACTGAACAAAACCTTCTACTTTCTCTCCCTCCTGAAAACCCAATAAGATGACCAAAAAAGGGGTTTTTTTTCTTTAATGTATAAACCCACAAGGGTGGAGAGAATGGAAGAAGAGAAAAGAATAAAACATTTTGTTAGGGTGAAGGAAAGTAAAGAAATAACCTGAATGTGCCATAGAATCTTCAAGACGCTACATAATTCAAGGCAGTGAGAGCCTCTGTGGGAAGAGGGGTGGGCTAAAATAAAGAGAACTGAACTTTAAAAGGCAGTTGGATGTCCCGTATCCCTTCAGCCATGCTGAGCAGTTAGGTGATCGCCCCCTGCCTACCCTTGCAAAAACACCTAGAGTGTCTCCCCCACCTTCTCTCCCAGAGAAGGTAAAAGAGAGGGTCTCTGGAATGGGGTGCATCAGGCACAGCTTAGGCGTTCTGGAAACACCAAGGAGGAGTTATATGAACATGTAGATGCTGAGACTTCTAGCCGTCTTCTCCAGCTCGTTCCCAGATCACTGGCAGCCAAGCTCCCCACCACTATCCAGGAAAAGAGTGGAAGAGCCTTTTCTGAGGACTGTCAGTGGCCCAAGAGGTAATGACATCAGTTTCTCCAAATAAAAGCCCCAACCGGATCACCTGACAGTGAAGTTGCCAGTCAACAAGCCCACACGCAACTTCAGCTCCTAATCTCCCACTCAAATGTGAGTGGACAACAGAGGGTATTAGGAATATGAGGAAAGTCTCTAACATGAAAGACAGAGACTTAAATAAACAGACAAAAACAACATGAGGAAACTGAATCTGTGACAGAAAGGAAAAAACTTTCAAAAAAAGTAAACTCTGCAGAGAGATAAGACAGGTAAGACCCTGAAACCATAAAATAAAAGCAAAAAACAGATACTGAAGGGGCCAAGGGCAGGCCACCACAAAATATGCCACTTTGGCATGTTTATGATTTTAAATAAAATTTACTTAGGAGACAACCTATGCAGAAAGAACACCTGACCCTCTTCTGTCCCCTGAAAGCAGGAAATAAATCTCCCAAGTGAAAGGTACCGTCCCTGCACCGGGAGGTAAAAAGACGTCCTCATCTCCAGAGATGGGAAATTTCGAGCCCAGAAGGTTGTATAAACAACCCTTGTTACTTTTTACGCACTTACTACCACAGCCCAAATTCTGTTTAGAATTCTTTACTAATTGGAGTTCCCAAAATTTTCTTTGTCCTGTCAATTCCTCACAGATTTATTGTTCCTGTGTCTAAAAAAGACAAAAACCTGGCTGCCTGCCTCATCATCTCTTTAGGTCTCAATTTCATAATTGGGCCTCTGTGCGTATGGAATAAAACTGGGTTTTTTTTCTCCTGTTAATCTGTCTCGCTTAAATTTAATTCTTAGTCCAGGTAGAAGATCTTGAGGGAAGAAAAGAATTTTTCCTTCCCTTCATTACACCACACACACACACCCTCAGAAGACAAAGGGCTTTTAATTTAAAATATTAAAAATATGATTATACTTATTAAAAACTCAGTGGAAGGACTAGATGATAAAATTGAGAAAATCTCCCCCAAAAGCAGAACCAAGAAATAAAAAGATACATACTAGGAAAGGAAATAAAGAAAATCAGAGGCCCACTCTAAAATATCTAATACACAAACCATAAGAGTTTTTGAAGGAACATCACAGAAAATGGAGAGGAGGAAGTTATTAATGAGTTAATTCAAGAAACCTCCCAAACTGAAGGATATACATTTCAGGATTCAAAGAGCCCAGGCACAATGGATGAAAGCAGACCAATACCAAGGAAGAGCATCATGAAACTTCAGGATTGTGGAAGCCAAGAGAAAATTCTATAAACCTCCATGAAGGACTCAGTAGGTTTGTAAACTGTACACATATTACAGCCAAAAATTGAGGAATCCGAACAGTTCCAAATTTCTCAGTAGCAACACCACAACCTAGAACGCAGTGAAACAATGCTTTCAAAACGTCCATCCTAAAATCCGAAACTATCAATTGTCAGTAGAAAACAGCTATTTCCAGGCATTCATTGTAAAAAAAAAAATAAATAAATACATATCCCATCATCTTTTCCAAGAAGCTCTTTGAAGACGTGCTCTATCAAAACAAAGGACTCTATCAAGATAGAGAAGGATGTGTGCTACAGGTTAAGAGGAGAGGAATGATGGGGAACCCCAGGATGATGATGAAGCCGTATTAGGACAAGCCAGGAGGCTCAGGGACAACTTCTTCAGGAAAATGAAATTGACAGAATACTTGATACATCTGAGGCAAGTTTTAGAAATCTGGGGAGAATTAACGATGAGGACATAAGAAACTAAGTAAATGAACAAACAAAGCAATGATAAACTCCAAAGAACACAAAAAGCTGTGCTTGGCTTAGCTCTGTATACTGATTTAACCAAAATTATAGTTTAACTACTGCAAGGATGGAAAATTTGGGAAGCTGTGGTTGGGCTGGGGGTGAGAGGAAAAAAGGGAGCCACGTCATCCTCTTCCATAGTGGGAAGTCAACAGATAAAGCCTCAAACTGTAAAACTCAAGAGGTAGCAACTATAAGCAACAAATACCAAAACAACCAGCTCAAAGAATTACAAGTGGTTGTTTCTAGAGAGAAACGTAATTTAGATTAAAAGTTTAAAACTGGGGTGCCTGGGTGGCTCATTCTGGCTAAGTGTCCGACTCTTGATTTCAGCTCAGGTCATGATCTCATTTCGTGGTTCGAGCCCTGCATCAGGCTCTGCACGGACAGCATGGCACCTGCTTGGAATTCTCTCTGTCGCCCTCTCTCTCTCTGCCCCTCCCCCACTCAAGTGCATATGAACGCTCTCTCTTTCTCTCTCTCTCTCTCAAAATAAATAAATGTTTTTAAACAGCTTAAAACTATGCACGCACACACATAAACACACACACACACACACACACACAAATATATGACTTCTATGCCCAGACATTTTTACATTTCTTTGTCTCCCTAATAACAATTTGGCAAAATTCCATCCTTGTTTTTCCCAAACAATAGAAAGTGTAATTTTCTACATCTAGGCCACAATAGCTGTGGTCATCTGAGCTCTGAGCAACCAAATGTGGTGGGAAAGGTAATAGTTATAATCCAACCAGGGAAGGAGAGGTTGAGCTAGGGCAGAGACAAAAAGGCAAGTCCAGGTGGAGATAACTACTAAGCCCCTCTCTTCTGCGGTTCTTTTCAACAAAGCTATTCTCATGGCATAATCACACGGTACAGGATAATCTTACAACTGCCAGCACCCATGAGCCAATTTCACTCCTAACAGACTTCAATGACCCCTTTACGACACTAATCCGACCAAGGGAGCTGGCCCCTAAAATGACTGATCTGCATTCAACCTCACTCCTTTTCACCTCTGTAGACTAAATAACAAGAGAGAATCGGGGCTCTGAAACAAGTGACATTGTCCTCAGCAGATATTTACTAGGCATCCTCGGGACACCCAGCACGAGGCTGAGGGTCAACAACCCTGTGCAAACTATGTGGACCTAGTGTCCCTGCCCTGAACAATGAGGTGATTCTCCCTGAAGGCAGGAATCCAGGGAGGGGTGGAGTGGGGTGGAAGCTGGAAGAGCGAGGGCAGGGAGAGGAGGCACCAACCGGGTCAACCTGGAGGAACCTATAAGCAGGGGTGTCCTTAGAGACCCGGCGACTCAGTCTCCTGGCACTCTGGATATGCAGAGGAAGGCATGGAGACCAACAATTCTTCCCTAAGCATAACCCTTCCAGACACCCTGTCAAGGGTCAACTTTACAGAGCAAAGGCTACCATTCTCTGAGCTTGACCATGATTTGATAAAACATAGCCCCTGCCCTTGAGTAACCATCTGCTGAGATAACATGATGACTGGCTTAGTACAGAATAAGTAAACAGGTCGAACGTGCTGGAGCATACATTAATATTCTATATTCTTTTCTATTTGGGAAGTTGTGAAAGTTTTAGTTCAAGGGCCTATGGGGAGCAAAGGTTGCCAACTTAAGCACAGCACTGATTTGCATGTGTTTACAACACCTGCCTTATACAGTTCCAAAAATCAAAACATACACACCTTTATAAGAATCAAACTCATTAACATAAATACACTGCAGTAAGCATCATGAATTGCCAAGAATAGTGATCAGATTAATTGAGGTATGGGGAAAGTATAGGTCTTTCCTAAAGACTGAAAATGTAACTCAACTGAAAAATACTTTCCCGTACATGATTAGAAAATCACAGCATACCTTCTTTTCTCCATATAAATCATGATATTCATACTACATGTGACTCTTGCCCACTAAAGAGCTACGGGTGTCACAAATCAACCTGTTAAATCCTAAACTTAATTGGGAAACCACTGGTTTGTTGAGGTTGTTTTTTCCTCCTCAGCTCTTTAGGGGAGAATCAACTCAAAGAGATTAAATTCTCAGAATTTCCTAAAAGGAAAATGGGCACTCACTGGAAAAATACAGGGTATATATGCTCAAAACGCTCAACTATTTTGGATAACCTTCAAACTCGCTTAGCCACCAGCCCATCCTGTTGTTCCCAGTTAACACTGAGGTCAACCCTTCTAATCAAACATTCCAGTTTCCAAAGAATGGCAATAGATGAGACTGTTTCTGAACCTGGTACACGGAAACATATTATTATCCTTCCATGAAAAAAAAAAAATTCAGATCAAAAGGAAATTTAGGATCCAAGTGCACACTCCCAGGTCAAGATCCTAGTTTTACCAATACATGTATTCACCGAACCCGTTTTCAAGATTCAAACAATTTTTCCAGATTTAAAAAAAAAAAAAAAATGTGAATTTGGTGGGGTGAGGCACTCGGACACGTACAACTGTGGAATGTCTCCGTCGATGGTGCCAACTTTCAATCGAGGCTGTGCTGCCACCCAATCAGAGAGGAGGAACCAACCTGGCCGCGCGGCTGGGAAGTGAACCCAACGCTGATCTTGCCGCGGGGCGGCCTCAGCCCTGGGACCCGAAAAGAAAGGGGGCGGGTGCTCCTCGGGAGAGGCCGGCACCTGAACTCGAGAGGAGGCGAGGCGCGGGCCCCCGGGACCGTGCAGCCCCGCGGGAGCGCGCACCTGCCCCTTCTTCCCGGCCCGAAGGGGACCCGGGTCCCTCACCTGGCGTGGCGGGCCCGCGCTCACCGCGCCGCGTAGGGGATAAAATCTTTCTTATCCCCGGGAAGGTCAGTGTCTGGGCTTGTGGAAGCCACCTCTCGCCTCGCGCCCGTCCCGACCCTTTCCTGCCCGGATCCCCGCAGTCTCCGAGCCGCCCCTGCCAACGCACGCGCGGCGTCCTTACCTGGCTGGAGCGCGCAGGCTGCGCGGAGCCGCGGACGGTGTGAAGTCCCGCGGTCGCCGCGGACCTGCGAGCCTGGAGCCCGCAGGCCCCGCCCCCGCAGGGACGCCCCGCCCCGTTCGCTCCGCCCCCCTCGCTTCTGCCCGCAGCAACCGGTTCCCACGAGCCCTGGGGCGGTTTGGAGGCTGGAGGCGGGAGTGGGCTGGACGCGCGTCCCGGCTCTAGCGACCCAGCTGGAGTTTCAGGTAAGTCGAAGGAGCGTCCCTTGTGTTCCCCAACGCGGCGCCGGGCCTCCCTGGGCGCAGGCTTCCTACCCCAGGAGAAACGCCCCGCGAGGTTTGGGACAACCCCGGCCCGGGAGAACCCCGAGCAGTGCCACCTGTGGGTGACCGGGGACTCTGTCGGAATTAGGAACCGCACCTCCCCTTCCGCTAAGCGGTGGCGGGCCAGGTGGAGGACGCGGCGCAGTGGAGCGAAGCCAGAGTTTTATGAAAAGAGTAAGTCTTTTTCTGTCAAACCCGAGGCATCAGAGCACATCTGATACACTTATGAGGTCACGTGTATTGACTATTAATGTATTATTAACACTTGGCTCAGTCACTGAAAAGTAGAAAACAGCACCTACGTGAGACTTACTGTGTGCCCGGCTCTGTTTTAGTACTTTACACGTATTAACATTTCCATAAAGTGTACGTTATATCAGAATCTCCCTTTTTTTTAAATATTTTTATTTATTTCTAGGAGAGAGAGAGAGACAGCATGAGCAGGGGAGGGTCAGAGAGAGAGGGAGACACAGACTCTGAAACAGGCTCCAGGCTCTGAGCTGGCAGTCAGCACAGAGCCCGACGCGGGGCTCGAACCCACGAACCGCGAGATCCTGACCTAAGCGAAAGTCGGACGCTTAACCGACTAAGCTACCCAGGCGCCCCCAGAATCTCCCATTTTACACGTGCTGAAAGTGAGGCACAGAGAAGTTAAGTAACCAACCTAATGTTACTCCGTGTAGTAAACTGAAAAGCCGGGATTTAAATCTGGGTGGTCCTCGCCTGGAGTCTGCCCTCTAAACCACTGCTTTCCTGACACCAAAACCTGAGTGTCCGCCGTGTGCGGTGAACTGTCACAAGCCCAGGGAACATCAGAGGAGGGCTCTGCCTTCAAGGAGCTTTAATTCTGGTTTGGGAGGAAAGACTAGAAACACGTTTAAAATGAAACCGCTGCACATGTGAGATGTGTCTCGACTGTAATAAAGCCGGGTGGTGGCATTGAGAGTGATGGGGAGAGGAAGGCTACTTGCCACCTGGTAGTCCTGGAGACTTCTCTAGGGAGGTGACAGTGGAGCTGAGCCCTGAATGAGGGGACAGGCAGTCAACCTGAAGATGAAGCTAAGGGAAGGCAAGTTACATTAGCAGTTATTATAACTCATGGTTGTTTGGGGCTTTAAAACATTTATGATCTCTCCTTTGACCATACAAAAACCCTAAGAAGTCTGACCAGATTTCATTTTACAGGGGGAAAAAAAAAAAACAAACAAACCCTAAAGGTTGGGAAGTTGAATGACTCGCCTAAGTCATTAGTTAAGACAGGGGAGGGATGCGAAGAAAGCACAAGGGCTTCTGACTCCAAATCCTCCCACACTCTGGTGGGGGCCTTGAGTATAATGACCTGTACTTGGAATGAATCTAGTAAAATATCTCTTTTGTGATCTACTGTGTCTTCCCAGCTCCATCTCTCCTGCCTCTTACCCATTCAGAAACTACTGTTGACTGATCAACATAATTTCCTCCAGAGCAGGTGTTCTGTGAGGGAGCAGAGGTGAGGAACCTTCTGAAATTGTATGCAAAACAAAGCAGAACAGGACAAAAAAAAATCGTGTGTGTGTGTGTGTGTGTGTGTGTGTGTGTAAAGAGGAGAGTTATAATTATTTGTTATAGTAATAAAGTTGGTTTTCTCCAATAAAAACTCATTATGTATATATATATATATAAAAAGAGAGAGAGAGAGAGAGAGACTTAACATTTCCATCAAATGGACTGACCTCAAAAGGTAAGAGAGCCACTGGCTTAAAGGGTTAACTGATGCTGTGGTGACCAAAAGAATGAATTTCCAGCTCACTTTGCCTGTGCTCACCAGGAGATTCTGGTGGCTCCTATTTCTGACTTAATGGAAATGAGATTTTCAAAGTTGATGAAGTCTGACCGAAGGGGCAATAAAGCCAGACCCTTATTGCCCCTTCAGAAAGTTTAAAAATAAAAGACAGTAAAATGTCTATATTACCCCTCTTAGTTCTCAGGAAAACCAGGGAGAACTGATCTGTGAACAAAATATCCCAGTAACAGAATTTATTATCAGTGATAGTTGGAGTAGTTTCCATAATGTTTTACTGTTTCCTAAAGAAGACCTTCACTATACTATCAATTTAGGGAGGCAGCTGCTGGAGGTATTTCATCCCCAAAGCATGTAGTATAGAGCACTGGCAATTGTTTTCAGTGAAGTGTTGACAAAAAGAGAAACAGAGATAACAACAGCAAGAGAGACTTTTATAGAACTTTAGCTACACTGATGAAAAGGTGTAAAACAACTCAGGATGTGGTGGGCAAAAAAAAAAAAAAAAAGTTTAATCTCTATTATTTCTTATGTGAAAAGTTCAGTAGCTTTAATAGAAAACAGAAAACAGAGTTGAAGTCTATATAACTCAGACTCTCTGCTTCCAAAGAGAATATTCCAACAGTATCATTACTGTCTATTTTAGAATAATATTAAGGTACAGAAAAAAAAGGCATTTATGTAGACTTCTTACAGACAGGGACTCCCTTCTTACAAGATAGCTCCATGGCTAATATAAAATTTGTATGTTTAGAAGACCAGTATCAGGTTGACACAATTTTAGTTCCTTGAGAGAAGAAAATACCTCTTTTTAATTTGCACAGAGATTCCACACTGTGTGTTAAAAGACACATTGAATCAACTTGGAAGGTTTATAAATAAAATGATGTTTGTATTTGGAACTCATCACACATTTTTTCCAGTATCTCGCTTGCTTTTATAACTTTCTTCCTATGCAAAAGGGACCTGACCCATCCTGCATGAATAACCCATGTTTATTGAATGAATCAATGATGACAACAATAATGATAATACTATAGACCTTATCAGTCTTTTATCAAGAGTCTGTTCCTACATGAAAATGACTTCATTATGGTGGTATGGTATGTCTGTTTCTCTTTCCATCATGTACTGAAAGTAGTTGCTTCTTTGGAACTAAATAGAAGGAAGGAAAGAGTTTTGTGGGGTTTCTGTTTCTTTTTTGTATTGAAGTATGCTCTACCCCCAACATGGGGCTTGAACTTACAACCCTGAGGTCAAGAGTTGCATGCTCTACTACTGAGCCAGTGAGGCACTTCCTGTAGGAAGGAGTTTTAAGTTTATTAATTTCGGGGAGAGAGAGAGAGAGAGAGAGAGAGAGAGAGAATCCCAAGCAGGCTCCATGCTGTCAGCGCAGAGCCCAACACAGGGCTTGATCTGACGAACGATGAGATCATGACCTGAGCTGAAATGAAGAGTTGAACATTTAACCAACTGAACCACCCAGGCGCTCCATGGAGTTTTAAATGTTGAACACAAAATCAAGAATTATACTCCGGGAACAGTTGCTAAATAAATCATTCAAAAGAAAGAAAAAGCATCATATACAAAGTATGATTTTGAGATCATAACTAAAAATAATCCAATAATAAAATGCCCAATAACAAGAATGTGCTTAAGTCAAAACTATTGATAGTATAGAATGCCAGGCTGTTACTAAAAATAGTATCTAGGTTAGTAAAATATGAATGTAGAGAAAAACTTATGAACATTAAATGAAAAAAGTAGAGCCCATTGCTTTATGTATCCTATGATTGTTTTATGTATCCCATGATTACAATCAAATAAAAATTATGTGCACAGAAAATTGTTGGGTCGAAAATTAAAAAAATGATTAAAAGTTATTGAGGAGGGTTCCTCTGTGCCAGGCTCTGTTTTCAGTACATTATATGAATTCATCTAATTTTCACAACAGCTGTGTGCAGTAGATTCAGTTGTTATTTTTGCTTTACAGATGAGGAAACTGAAGCAAAGATCTAAGTAATGTGCCCAAAGTCACACAGCTACTAAGTGGCAAAGCTAGGATGTGAATACAAAGCTGTATGACTCTAGAGTTTGCACGCTTAAGCACGCAAGTGTGCCAGAGCAAATAAAGGTTGAATCATGGATCATGGGTTAAAAAAAAAGTCCCTTGTGCAATGTTGTTATGTTGATTTAATAGTTAGCAAAAACTTTTTAAAATTGCAGAGTCAGAAAAGAAGGCACAGATATTTGTCTCAGAAGAGACAGATGCAGAGGTACAGATGAGAAACGTCCTGAGTGAAACCCTCTGGGTTTGACCAGTTTGTGGTTTTGAGTTAGGATCTAAATAGTGTTTCAAATGGGTACAGTATAGGGGGCCGGGGGGACTCAGTCAGTTAAGTGTCTGACTTCAGCTCAGGTCATTATCTCAAGGTTTGTGAGTTCAAGCCCCACATCAGTCTATGTGCTGACAGCTCAGAGCCTGGAGTCTGCTTCAGATTCTGTGTCTCCCTCTCTTTCTCTCTCTGTTCCTCCTCTGCTTGCAATCTGTCTTGCAATCTGTCTCTCTCTTTCTCAAAGACAAAAAGATTTTTAAAAAATTTTTAAACATTTAATTCTTCACAATCTCCACCAGAAAATAGAAGAAAGGACCCCCTTCCCAATTCATTTTATAAAGCTAGTATTATCCTAATGCCAAAACCAGAGAACAACAGTACCAGAAAGGAAAACTGCAAAGCAGTATTCTTCATGAACATAGACATAAAATTTTTTAAGTTTTATTTATTTATTTTGAAAATGAGAGAGGCACATGGTGGAGGGGCAGAGAAGAGGGAGAGATAATCCCAAGCAGACTTTGCACTGCAGCACAGAGCCCATCGTGGGGCTTGAACCCACGAACCATGAGATCATACATGACCTGAGAGGAAACCAAGAGTCAGATGCTCAACTGATTGAGCCACCCAGGCGCCCCTGACATAAAAATTTTTAACAAAATATTATTAAATAGAACTCAGTTAAGAAGAATTATACACTATGATCGAGTGGGGCTTGTTCCAGAAATGTAAGATTGCTTCAGTATTTGAAAAACAAGGACAAAAATTGTGTAGTGTGCAAAACATTTTAAAGTTCCTCAAAAAAGCTGAACATATAATTAATATATGACACTATCAACAATAGCCCAAGTATGGAAAGAGCCCAAGTGTCCATTAATGGATGAATGGATAAAGAAGATATGGTATATGCAGAAAATGGAGTATTACTTGGCTATCAAAAAGAATGAAATCTGGCCATTTACAACTACGTGGATGAAACTAGAGGGTATTATGCTAAGGGACAATAGTCAATGAGAGAAAGACAAATATTTGACTTCACTTATATGAGGACTTTAAGATACAAAACAGATGAATATAAGGAAAGGGAAACAAAAATAATATAAAAATAGAGAGGAGACAAAACATAAAGATTCTTAAATATGGAGAACAAACAGAGGGTTACTGGAGGGGTTGTGGGAGGGGGGGACGGGCTAAATGGGTAATGCACATTAAGGAATCTACTCCTGAAATCACTGTTGCACTATATGCTAACTAACTTGGATATAAATTTTAAAATACATTTTAAAACATCAGAAAAATAATTAAGATATGATCCAGCAGTTCCACTCCTAGGTATATACCCCCAAAGAATTGAGAACAAGTACTCAAATACATGTCTACAAATGTTCATTCATAGCAGCATTACTCAAATAGCCAAAAAATGAACACCACCAAAATGTCCATCAGCTGGTAAACAGATGAAAAAATATCCCATATATCCTATATATTCTACCATTAAAAGAACTGAAGTACTGATAGACGCTACAACGTGGATGAAACTTGAAAACATGATGCTAAGCGAAAGAAGCCAGACACAGAAGGGCACGTGCTGTACTCATTTCAGTTGTATGGAATGTCTAGCATAAGAAAACCCATAGAGACAGAAAACAGATTAGTGGCTGCCAAGGGATAGAGGTAGGGAGGGAATTTAGGGCTAACTGCTAATAGGTATGGGGTATCGTTTGGGGGTGATGGAAATGTTGGGGAATTAGATAGTTGTAATGGTTATACAACATAGTGTATGCAATTTTAAAGAACCCTGAAGTCTACAGTTTAAATTGGTGAATTTTAAGTTATGTGAATTATATCTCAAATAAAACTTCTGCTTTGTGAAAGTCTCTGTTAAGAGAATAAAAAGACAGGCTGCAAACTGGGAGAAAATATGTACAAACTGTATATTTGATAAAAACTAGTATCTAGGCTATATAAAGAGCTCACAAAACTCAACAGCACAAAAAACTAAACAATCCAGTTAGAAAAATGGAGGGGTGCCTGGGTGGCTCAGTCTATTCAGCATCCAACTTTGGCTCAGGTCATGATCTTATGGCTCATGAGTTTGAGCCCCACGTCAGGCTCTGTGCTGACAGCTCAGAGTCTGGAACCTGCTTCAGATTCTGTGTCTCCCTCTCTCTCATCCAGTCCCCTGCTCGCACTCTCTCTCTCCTTCAAAAATAATAAACATTATATAAAGAAAGAAAAATGGGCAAAAGACATGAAGAGATATTTCACTGAAGAGCACATACAGACAGCAAATAAACACATGAAAAGATCTTCAACATGATTCAATGCTTGGTAAACACAAAATTACAGTGAGATAAAACAACTATCAGAATGGCTGAAATAAAACATAATGACAACATCAAATGCAAGGATGTAGAGAAATTTTATCACTCGTACACTGTAGTTGGGAATGTAAAATGACACAGCTGTTCATATTCAGGAAAATGGCTTGGCAGCTTCTTTAAAATCCAAACCTTTAACTATCCTATGACCCAACAATTGCACTTAGGCGTTTGTCCCAGAGAAATGAGAACTTAAGTTCACACAAAAACCTAGACTCAAAGTTTATAGTAGCTTTCTTTATAATAGTCAAAACCTGGGAAAACCGCTGTGTCCTTCAGCGGGTAAAAACAGTTCAACTGTAGTACATCATACCAACTACTCAGCAACAAAAAGAAACCAATTATACACTCAATTGATACACCCAATAATCCGGATAAATCTCCAGAAAATCATGCTGAGTAAAAAGAGCCAATAAGAATGGTTACATACTATATGATTCCATTTATATGACATTCTCGAAATAACAAAATTAGAGAAATGGAGAACAGATTAGTGGTTACTAGATGTTAATAAGGGCGTGGGGGCAGGACACCATAGATAAAGGGCCATCAAAGAACAATACGAGGGATCCTCATGGGGATGGAAATGCTGTCTTGATTGTATCAACATCAGAATCTTGCTCGTCATATCTTACTATATAGTTTTGCAAGACGTTACCATCAGGGGAAACTGGGAAATAGGAGATCTCTTAATGGTTCTGTGCTATAACTACATGTGAATCTATAATTAACTCAAAACTAAAAGTTGAATTAAAATCTTAATTACCAGCTGATAATGACAGTAGCCAACAATTATGGAGTATTTCATGCTAAGTATGGTTCTAAGTACTTGATCCATTTAATCCTCCCTACCATACTGTGATGTAAATGTTACTGATCTCAAGAGACAGATAAACCCTGACACGCTGACCACTGATGCCACCTACTGCCCAGATTCAGAGGGAGCTGGACAAAGTGAAAGCATAGCTCTTGGCTAGGTGTGCCATCACTCTTGCTGAACAAACTTGGGTAAACTCATCACAAACAAAAGATGAGGGTTTGGGAAAGAGAAAGGGAGAAATTTATTTAGGGTGCCAGCAGCCGGGGGAGGTGACAGATTCAAGCCTTAGCAACTGACCTCTCTGCCCGCAAGATATCTTGCAGGGGAGGTTCAAGGAGTACGTGCAAGAGAGACAGGTGATCATGGTGGGGAGGGGGTATGTGTTCAGCAGTGATCAGGGACAGGGAAGGGGGTGTGGCCTTCTAAGGCATTCTGTGGCTATCAGCACTTTTTTGGCCTGGAGGTTGGAAAGATCCAATCATTGCCAAACCCCTTCATCAATGCCTCAAGAAAGTGTGATGAGAAATAAGAACAATGGGCTTCAGTTAGAGCATGAGTTAAGCAATCTTGTCTATTTCTGGTTTTAAGTTCAATCATTACTCCTATTCAAGAGATGAAAAAACTGAGGGCCCAAGAATAATTGAATAACTTGCCCAAAGTTACACAGTTAATAATTGGTAGGACTGTGATTCAACTTAAGGACCCCCCCCCAACCCCCGCTCCAGAGTCTATGATTTTAATCACCATGCTAACAATCAGGCAACTTTGAATACTCCGAATACTCCGTTTTCTCAGCTTTCCTCGAAGCCACATCCTCATTCCTACTCTGCAACAGTTGCCTGAGGATCAGTAGCTGCTGCCCCCTTCAGGCAGAGCATTGTTGTGCATTTTTCACAATGCCCCCTGCTCTGTTTTCGATAGACTCCATTTTATTACTCTCTGTTCACTTCATCCATGGATGTTACCACCAGGTCCTGTAGACATTTAAGTCTCAGACCCTGGCATACAGCGTTACTGTGTGCCTGCAAAATAAAGAAGCCACGGAGAGGGGGAAAATATATTAAAATTACATTGATTTAAACCTAACAAAGAATAACCATTAGAATTAATATGAAGTTTGAATTGTAGAATTTTTTTCTTTTTTTTAAATGTTTAATTTTGAAAGAGAGAGCATGAGCAGGGGAGGTGCAGAGAGAGGGAGAAAGAGGCTCCAAAGCAGGCTCTGTGCTGACAGCAAAGAGCCCAATGTGGGGCTCAAACTCAAAACTGTGGAGATCATGACCTGAGTCAAAGTCAGATGCTTAACCCACTGAGCCACCCACGCAACCCTGACTTGTAGAATTTTCTTTTAATTTTTTAAATTTTTTTTTTTTTTGAGAGAGAGAGAGAGAGAAAGAGAGGGAGACAGAGGATCTGAAGCAGGCTCTGAGCTGTCAGCACAGAGCCCAATGCAGGGCTCGAACCCACGAGCCTCAAGATCATGACCTGAGTCAAAGTCAGACACTCAACTGACTGAGCCACTCAGGCACCCCTAGAATATTTTTAAAGTAACTATAACAGAGCAAATGCAGATAGGTATTGCTAATATTGCAGCATATTTATTGATTTTTTAAAAAATAAAGTCTTCCTCCTCGCCATTTCTGCTGAATTACTTAGCTCATCTGTCATAGCTGCTGTCGCTCTCCTTTCCCTCCCTCACCCCACTGTAGTAGCTGTCAATGTCCCTCATATATCCCCTGGGCATTCACCTCTCCCCTAGAAGGACAAGGTCACTCTCAGGCACCTTCTGCCTAAGAGCTTTCTCTCGGCTCTTCTACAGGGAGCAGGCCAGAAATGCCAGGTCAGTTAACATCCCCAGGGAGCTGCCACCAGCTGGTGATGGATGAGAAGTGCAGGAAAAAATACCCCACTTCCCCTGCCCATGGATGGGACAAGTCTGGGTCATTCCCCATGGATCTCAACAGGCTTGAGGCCCAGTTACCCTCAGTGGTAATCTGCTCACTAACACTCTTTAGTCACTTAGCCTTCCATGTCTCTTTCTTTATGAGTGCTTTCTGGAATCCCCCTCCCAAATAAACCACTTGCACTAAAAGTCTTCAGTCTGATGAATATCCACCCTAGCCTAAGACACCCATCCCAGGAAGGAAGGAAGGAAGGAAGGAAGGAAGGAAGGAAGGAAGGAAGGAAGGAAGGAAGGAAGGCAGGAAGGCAGGCAGGCAGGCAGGCAGGCAGGCAGGAAGGAAGGAAGGAAGGGAAGAAAGAAGGAAGGAAGGAAGGAAGGAAGGAAGATGGGAGGAAGGGGGGGTGGGGGAGAGGAAGGAAGGGAAAAGAAGGGAAAGGAAAAGGTCTCTAAAAACACAGAATCACTCAGGAGCAAAGTGAAGATTGGCTTGTTTCTAGCCCGTTGAAAAAGATTAACCTGATTGGCTTTGGATGGAGAGATATGATCCAACTTTGAATTAAGGAAGAAGGTGAAAGCAGAAACATCTGAGATCCCAGTTCACACCCTTTCCTCCTCACCTCTGAATTCATCCAAGTCTGAATTCCCAATCCCTTTACACTGACCCCTGGGACTCCAGTTAACTCCTTCCAGGGCAACTGTTACGGACTCAACTGGGTCTTTTCCTCCTCCCCAAAATTCATAGGTTGAAATCCTAACCCCCAAGGTGACTGTATTTGGAGATAAGGAGGTAATTAAGTTTTAGACATAAATGTACAGCCTTAATCCAGCAGGACTGGTGTCCTTATAAGAAGAGGAAGAAACCAGGAATGTGTGTGCACAGAGAGTAGACCCAGTGGAGACCCAGCGAGAAGGTGACTGTGGATAAGCCAGAGAGAGGCCTCAGGAGAAACCATGCCAGCTCTCACCTTGACGTTACACATCCAGCCTCCAGAACTGTGAGAAGGTATATTTCTGTTGTTTAAGCCACCCGGTCTATGGTACTTTTTGTCAGTCCAAATAGACTAATAAAGCAACTCTCAACAAATGGGGGACAATACCTGACATATATATTAATTTTTCTACCTCCAGTCCTTTGGATGGACAATGGGAATGAAGTCAATGTCCAAGGACTAAGTATAGGCCTCCTCTCAAAGTGGGCAATGTAAGCCCGTGATTCTTGTATGATTCTGTGGAAGGGATGACAAGGGCTTGAACAGTAACTGAGATTTGATTTCCTGCCAGGTAAATGGATGAGAGCTCAAAGCTGATGACATTTGGTTAAAACAAAAAGGACTATGATGTCTTATGCCCTGGTGCCGTGAACTCATTAATAGCTGCAGCTGGTTGTATAAGAAACCAAGATCAAAGTGTGTCCCACAACGTCTCTCAGAGGTTTCCTCTCAGAGGTGCTCGGCCAAATGAGCTCCAAATTAAAGGGATTTTGTACTCCACGTATTTATAAAATAGGAGAAACATTTTTGCCTCTTTTCCCTTTTCCCCAAGGACTAAGTTAAATACAGAAGAAATAAAGCAGTTTTAAAGAACTCCCTTTTACTGTACTTGCTTTTCTAACATTGTGTGTTATTTCATAACGTTGATAACACAATATGATGACTGAAAACAAGCTAGGCTTTTTCAGTTCAACTTAATTCTTGGCTTCTAAACAATAGTGGGAACAAAGCCCATATGAAAATTTGGCCAGGCAGGCACATTGTTGTTACTTATTAGGGAGTCTGCTCAAATTGATAGCAAACCTCTTGATCTTTTTTAGAGGTAAAAACAAATATCTTTCTCTTTTAAAAGAAATTTCTTTCCTTCTTTACTAATTTTGAGTTTCTTCATTTTGAAATTTTCAGATACATACCAGAAATTGTCTTCTGTGAGATTTCCTCCTATTTCCTTCTTTATTAGGTTATAATGAACATGTAACTTCATAGTGAGGTTTCTTAATTGCTTGCATGACCAGCACCTACTATATACCTTCACCTTGTGCCTACCTGGGTGCAAATTGCCAAGCAAGTGAATAAAAAACTTCTCTGTGTGGAAGAAGATGGTTAATGAATTCAACTCTTTTCAAAACTGCCTTTGGGGCGCCTGGGTGGCTTAGTCGGTTAAGCGTCCGACTTTCGCTTAGGTCATGATCTCATGGCTCGTGGGTTCGGGCCCCACGTCGGGCTCTGTGCTGACTGCCAGCTCAGAGCCTGGAGCCTGTTTCAGTCTGTGACTCCCTCTCTCTCTGACCCTCCCCTGCTCACGCTGTCTCTCTCTCTCCTAGAAAAAAAAAAAAACTGCCTTCATCCTCAGGCTGTTTTTCTGCCCTTTTTTCCTGCATTGTGAACTTCAACAGGAAAAAAAAAAGATCTTCAGTAGAATTCCTGTTCCCTATCTATTTTTTTTTAATTTTGTTTAATGTTTTATTTACTTTTGAGAGAGAGAGAGAGTGAGTAGGGAGGGGCGGGGAGACACAGAAACTGAAGCAGGCTCCAAGCTCTGAGCTGTTAGCACAAAGCCTGATGTGGGGCTCAGACCCACAAATGGTGAGATCATAACCTGAGACAAAGACAGATGCTTAACTGACTGAGCCACCCACGTGCCCCTCTTGTTCCCTACTTAAACAGGAAGTTCTTGAACACCTTTCAAAGTAATGCAACTGGAGTCCTCAGGGGCTGATAGAAACATTCAAAACTACAGTTCAGCATATTATCAACTCCTCCCACAGGTCCTAAGTGCAAGCACTTTGAGTCCAAGGACTGCAACGTGAGAATGGGATTACGGTGCAGATAATATTATAGAAAAACAGTGTAAGGCAGCCTGGTTAGCTTCTCTTCTTCCTTGAATGGCCCAAAGCTAGCTATCTCCTGATGTGATAGAGATAATGAACCCTGTGCTATATGAAATAGAAAAGTTAAGAAGTCATAATAAAAACCAGCAAATAATAATATATATCAACAGTTTTATTCAAAGAATCTTAAGTAAACAGTCACCTTGATGTAAAAAACAAACTTCAGTTGTGGAATACCCACATCCACAGACCTAACTGTACTAATTATGGGTTTGTTTGTTTTTTTAATTTACTTGCTGAGATAAATGTGCTTAAAGAAATGAAGTGCAAAGATGTGTTATTTTCTCCATTTCATCTACTCTCAGCCCCAGACTCAACCTGAGCACCCAGCACTGGGCTCTCCCCTGCTGTTGGCCATCAGATAAATCCTCTTCACTCTACCTCCGCCAGAGCCTTCTCTAGTGGCCCCGGGTACAACTCCCAGCATGCTGCGGGAGTGAAATGTTGGGATGGACGGGAGCTTTTGCAGGGCTGTCTGTCCAGAGCAACACAGTCAGGTGGAAATATAATGTACACCACAAATGTAGACCACACATAAAGGAAAATGTTCTAATGGCCACTTTGAAAGACAGTAAAAAGAAATAGGCAAAGTTGAGGTTAATAATACTATATCTCACTTCTTTATTGAAGTACAATTAATATACAATGTTACATAAGTTTCAGGTGTACAGCTAATGATTTGACAGGTCTGTACATTACTCAGTGCTCACCATGGCAAGTGTAGACACCATCTGTCACCATATGACATTATTATAATACGATTGATTATATTCCTTGGGCTATACTTTTCATCTCTGAGACTTATTTTATAACTGGAAATTTGTACCTCTTAATTCCCTTTTTCTATTTTCCCCACTCACCCCCCCATCTCCTCTTTGACAACTACCAATTTGATTTCTGTTTCTAAGATTCGGTGTTTTGTTTGTTCATTTGTTTTATTTTTTAGATTCCACATATAAGTGAATTCGTGTAGTATTTTCTTTCTCTGCCTGACTTATTTCACTTAGCATAACACCCTCAAAGTCCACCCATGTTGTCACAAAGGGCAATATCTCATTTTTTTTATGGCTGAGTAATATTCCTGTGTATATGTGTATCTTATTTAACTGAACTTATCCAAAATATGATCTTTTATACATATAATTAAACAAAATTATTATTGAGATATTTTACATTATTTTTTTGTACTAAGCTTTCAAAATTCAGTGTATATTTCATACTTACTGTACATCCAATTTGTTTTTTTGTATTTATTTTTTTGTATTTTATTTTTTTTTACAAATAGTTTATTGTCAAATTAGTTTCCACGTAACACCCAGTGCTCATCCCCACGAGTGCCCTCCTCCATGCCCATCCCCCCTCCCCCCAACATCATCAGTCCCCAGTTTTTGTCAGCATTCAAGAGTCTCTCATGGTTTTCCTCTCTCCCTTCCCCCCACCATTTCCCCCCTTCTTCTACCCCATGGTCCTCCATTAAGTTCCTCCTAATCCTCCTATACGTGCAAACATATGATATTTGTCCTTCTCTGCCTGACTTATTTCGCTCAGCATAACACCCTCAAGGTCCATCCATGTTGCTACACATGTACATCCAATTTGGATTAGTCACTTTCAGGTATTCAATAACCATGTGTACTTAATGGCCCCATATTGGACAGCATGGGACCAGAGCGTACCATGGTAGTACATTCACAGAGGGGTGGGCAGGGAAAATGGCATTACTGTAAATAACCTAGCCATCACACTTTGGAAATACTGCCATTGGATTTTCCACAACCTGAGCTCATAATATTAAGGGATCTCTGGTCATCTTAGACCGAATGAGATTCTGTAGTTGACCCTAAAACTACCCACAACCTCCTCAAGGATGTTTCAAGAACTCCAGACTAGGGATTGATTACCCCATCTTAAAATGGATACTTCAAACTGGAACACACTGGTAGGATTCACTTTGGTCTGAATTGCTACTTCTTTGGGCCACTGCTGAAACTACACAAAATTCTGGACTAGAGGCTGAAAAGCACTTTGCTTGATAATAGATTTTATTTTTTCCTCTTTCTCCAGGCAGATTCTGTGATCTTACAATCCAAGCTTTCAACGTTGTTGATTGTCAGTGAGCTGCCCCTGTAGCATTTCTACCATACTCGAATTCTAGTTTATTTCAAGCCATGTGCACAGTCAATATGGAGTGTGAAAAGACTGTTTAAAGCATAAAGCTGTTTTTTAAAAAAATTTATCCTTTCTACATGTAAAAATAGACTCCATTCTGCCATGTTGAGCAAGGATTGTTTAGTCACACAGCTCTGCTGTCTGAATCTACTCAGCTCTGTTTCCATTGAAAACACAGGTCTGGCCTAACTATGCCAGTTCTTTTTTATTTTTTAATACGTTTTTCTTAAAAGAAACAATATTTAAAAACAGAAAACAGCTAGTTTTGAATATTTTGACATTTATAGTCCAATGAATCATAAAATTGTAGAATTATACATTTTAATAGACGGTGAAGAGTTAGGCATCCAGGCAAAGCGCCTTCTAATGTAGATGAGGATAATTTTCTTGAAAAATATCTAATAAAAGTCTTGATCTGGATTTTAATCCGGAGAGTTTTCAAAAATCAAGGTATTTCCAATCATTTATATTCTTAGGAAGTGATTATAATTTAAAAAATTTTTTAATTTAATCCATTGATTTAACAATCTCTTGTTGTGAGTCTCTCTTATGTGCTACAAGTCTGGTAGATGCTGAGAACACACAGATAAATGATTTCATTCCTGCTCACATTTATTCCACTATATTATGATACATTATGATAGAAGTTTCCACAGTTTGTAATGCTTTCAATAAACAACCAACAGTTTAAACAACATATTGTTATAAACAATACATAAAGATACTTTTGTGGTTAACCATGGTGGTAACATTAGCTAAACAACAAACTACAACTTTATTTTAGCCAGAGACACTATAATCATTATAATAATGTAGCAGAAGACATTCAGTGACGGATAGAAGGAAGACTTTTAACCAAGAAAGTTATTAAAACACTGCAGTGGCTTACCGCAGGAAGATGGGATCTTTATGTATAAATGTAGGTTATTTCTTCGTCATTCAAGGTCCATTCAAGGAAATGTACTAGCAAGCAATGAAAGACATTTCTCTATGTGTTTTGGTAAATTTAGTTTTTCCTATTTAGCAAAGTAATTCCAAGCATTTTGGCTAATATAGAGAGAAAATTTCACGCATAATCCCAGAGCTCTAGAGGTAACCAATATTAGCAATTTGGTATTCCTCATCTCTGTCTTATTTCCTATACAGACATTTTAATTTCATATAGCTTTAGTCATGGGGTAAATAGATTTTCCTATTGTTTTCACTTTTTACAACATAACCATTTCATCCTGCAAAACGTAATATTCATAGGCTCTGTGGTGGGATGATTCTGTGAGGTGTTAGTCCATGTATTTTATTCCCCACACCATTACCTA
Organism: Hyaena hyaena; assembly: GCF_003009895.1. Classification (NCBI taxonomy): domain Eukaryota; kingdom Metazoa; phylum Chordata; class Mammalia; order Carnivora; family Hyaenidae; genus Hyaena; species Hyaena hyaena. The sequence continues at coordinate 1,023,130 of NW_024080820.1, forward strand.
TGATCTCTCATTTCCATGGGCTGCAAGACAAGAGGCCACCCTCTGGATAGAGTCAAAGCAGTGGTCACTTCTGGGTGTGAGAATAAAGATACTAAATTATAGTTTTCTAAATTTAAAAGGATGTCCAGATGTGAGCAACCCCTACCCCACCCAAAAAAAGAATTAGAAAGCAAATGAATTCAGAGAAGCCAGTTCCTCCCCCATCACCAAAATCCAAGATAGAAACACTCATCAAACCTAGCGAGGGTGCAGAAGAAGTAGAGGAGAGCCCATGGGGCTTTGAAGTTGGCCAACCTCCCTCCCTCCTCATATTCCAGCTCCTGTGTGTATTGGGTGAGGAGAACAAATACTGGCAATGGGGCTCCCTCCCAGGGAAGTTTGAGACCTAGAGTAAAGTACAATGTGCCTTAATGGTCCTGCCTGGAATTCTGGTATTTCCACCCAGACATGGAGGAATTTATGAGAAACATAAGAGAAGGAATTTAATTTTAAGAGTTTAAGGGAGGGGATGGGGCAACCCTGTTGGATCCAAGGTTTTCACAGGCCTTGAGAATGTTTACTTAAATATTGCCGGACAAAAGGCCCCGATAAGCATCAGTGGTATCACCTGGAGCAAGCAGGCATTCCAGGTAGAGGGGTCAGCAGGTGGGTGGGTCAACCTTCCTGACACATTCTAAAAAGAGACATGCCTCCAGCACCTGGGTGGCTCAGTTGGGTAAGTCTCCGACCCTTGATTTCAGCTCAGGTCATGACCTCATGGTTCCTGGGTTTGGGCCCTTTCTACACTGAGAGTGTGGGGCCTACTTGTCTTAGTCATTTAAGCATCCAACTTCGGCTCAGGTCATGATCTCATGGTTTGTGAGTTCGAGCCCCATGTCGGGCACTGTGCTGAGCGCTCAGGGCCTAGAGCCTGCTTCGGATTCTGAGTCTCCCTCTCTCTTCCCCTCCTCTGCTTGCACTCCCTCCCTCTCTCTCTCTCTCTCTCTCTCTCTCAAAAATAAACAAACATTAAAAAGCTTATCTGTAAGAAAGTAAAAAATAAGGGTTAAAGTACGTCAAACTGCATAAATGATAGAAGTTTTACCAAGGGAGATTTTAGAGTAGATATGAAAAGCCCTAAAAATTTGTGTACCATTTGATTGAGCAATTCCATTGTGGGGCTATATCCTAAAGAAATATTCAAGAATCTGTGTAAAAAATTATAAAGAATGAGGAGCAGCTGGGGGACTCAGTCGGTTAAGCGTCCGACTCTTCATTTTGGCTCAGGTCGTGATCTCACGGTTCGTGGGTTCAAGCCCTGCATCAGGCTCTGTGATGGGGTTTTGGAGTGATGGAGGTTCAAAGCTGATGGTCAAGAAAGAATTATTGAGACATCTTTGGTGCCAAAAAAAAAGGGGGGGGGTGATTTTATTAAAGCATGGGGACAGGACCTGTGGGCAGTAAGAGCTGCACTGGATTGTGGAGAGTGACTGCTTACGTACTATGGAGTTGGGGGAGGTAAAGGCAAAAGGGAGGTCTCCAGAGGGACTTTTAAATGCTAAAGAGGACTCAAGAGATATCAGAGGCCTTGCTATGGTCAAGCTAAGGTTGCTTTTCCTCTAGTAAGACATTAACATCATGACAGTAGGGGCTCCTGAAGAAATGTTCTGTATTTGCCTCAAGTATTTGTCAATGGGCTGCAGGTCATAAATAAATTTAATTTTACCTGCTATTTTCTTCTTGCTTTTGTTCCTCACGTCACTCTGCAGGGGAGGTGATGTTGAGGCTCCAGGAAACAGAGTCTATAGATTTTTGGAGATTTGGCTGTTGATAAGACTGCCTTTTTCTTGTAATTTACCAAGACCTAAGTAAACTGATGGAGCTCCATGTCCTGCATGACTGTGATCTCTATCCTTTAACCGCTTGTTTTCTTTCCTTTCCTTTGTCCTTGGGCAGCCAGCAGTGCCTGAGGAATATCACACATATCTCACCTAGGGGTGAGGGGAAGGTGGGGGAGTGCCCTTTGCAGGGTGTCAGGTTGCCTTATGTTCCTTCATCAGCCTGCGTGGGATTCTCTCTCTCCCATGCTCTCTGTCCCTCCCCCACTCACATATGCTTTTTCTCTTTCTCAAAATAAATAAACTTTAAAAAAAGTTATTAAAATTAGCTTCATCATTCTTAACATCATTGTTAAAATCCATACCATAAAAATAAATGGTTGGTTATATTTACCTACATAATGACCCAACCCTAAGAAAGAATAATTATGTATATTTTATGTGCATATAAATATAAGAATGTTTTATATATGATAATATTTTAGAAGAATATTTAGTAATTAGTAAAATGTTAAGCCAAAAAAGAATAGGAAAAAGTAAATCTATAAAATAGATGGACTTTATGATCTCATCTTTGGTTAAAATGTACAGATATAAGCATAGGAAAAAAAGACTGAAATTATGATATAAAATAATAATAGTTGTTATTTCTGGCTGGCATGCTTATGGATTTTTATATTCTTTTTTAGTATTTTTTCCATGTTCTATGATTAGTATGTACCACTCTATGATCAGCTTTCAAAGTTATTTTTATTTACTTTTAATTTTTTTTAATGTTTTTATTTATTTTTGAGAGAGAGACAGACTGTGAGTGGGGGAGGGGCAGAGAGAGAGGGAGACACAGAATCGGAAGCAGGCTCCAGACTTTCAGCTGTCAGCACAGAGCCCGACACGAGGCTTGAACTCACGAACCGCAAGATCATGACCTGAGCCGAAGTCGGTCACTTAACCAACTGAGACACCCAGGTGCCCCCAAAGTTATTTTTTTAAACTACTCTTGTTAATTGTTTAAATTAATTTAAAGTAATGATTTTATTAAAAAAAATAAATACTCAATTGTTTAAGAATAAAAACAGTCCTTAGTATAGGCTAGAGAGATTATTGTAAAAAATGAGGACAGCATCACTTATAAACGTGAAAGAGAGCATTGTAAGGCAGTGATCCTCTAGGCCCGACCTCTCTGGAAGGTAAATATCTGTGGAGAATCAGTGAAGTAAGGGTATAATTGTTAGCATTCATGATGATTAATAGGTTGTTCTTTAATTCTGCTTTAAAACAGTTCATATAATGAGGAAAATTCACCAAAGATTTTAAAACTTGATTTGATTTGCAGAACTAGTTTTAGGGAGAAAGTAACTTTTCCACTTCTCACAGTCAGTAAAAAAGAAGCTACGCTACATTTTTCTCCTTGATGGAAGCAAGATAGGCATCGTATCATCTTTGTATATACATCCTCCTATTCAAGCGTTCAGCAAGGCAGAGTCGGGGATGAGTAGGGTTTCCTTGTGGATATGAAAAGTAGCTACTCATCTAATCCAGGAAAGAAACTTTCTTAACAAATGGCATAGCATTAGACATCAGGTATTACAAATCCCAGCTGTCATCCATGGAACTGATAGGATGCTATGAGAGGCAACTCCCATGCTGTAGTGTGACTAAAACGACCTCATATTTCTTTGTTGTTTTTCTTTTTTTAAGGAGTATCAGATCCCAGATTATTAATACTCCCCATCTGCATCAAAAATATTTTTTTTAGGAATAATGTGAATGATAGTAATTGTTAAGCAACAAAAGCCCATCTATCTGGTTTACCTCCTACCCTCCCCAAAACCAAACAAAAACTGATACTGGTACGAGAGAGACCCCAAGAGCTGACCCTTACTACTCACCTGCTTGTACCCACTGACCTTTGTCCCACATTTTTCTTTAAGCTCTTTTTTCCAGCTTTATCACTTATTCAGGCAAAAGACCCAACTAGCTTCCCATGATGGAAACCAAACATACCCCTCAAACAATAACAACTGCCCAGATGAAGTGATCCAGCAGCCCAGACCACCCAGACCAGTTTGAGCTTAACTCCTGACTCACACCTGCACAGATGGACCACAGAGTGACCCATGGGGTGACGAACAGTATCTTAACCTCATTATATTTTTTTAAATTTTCTTAAATGTTTATTTTTGAAAGAGAGAGAAAAGCAGAGAGAGAGGGAGACACAGAACTGAAAACAGGCTCCAGGCTCCATGCTGTCAGCACAGAGTCCAATGCAGGGCTCGAACTCATGAACTTCAAGATCATGACCTGAGCCGAAGTCAGATGCTTAACCAACTGAGCCACCCTGGTGCCCCATCTTTACTTCCTTGTAATACTAAAATCTCCACCCAAGGAGGAGTACTGGCTTCATTTACATAACATGCAATGTACATATGGGTATGTTTCCTTAAGGTGCATGTGCAACCTTACACCCAACTCTACATGCAATGACAAGACTCTCCGTTCTAAATATTCACCCTAACCATAAATAAAAGAAACCCATTCACCCTTGCTTGGGAGTCACAGCTTTGGAAGTTCTTCCCTGTGATCTCCTTATTTGCTGCAAATAAATTTCTTTTGGTAACTTCACCTGGTTTAGTTTCTATCTGTGACTCACCAAGGAGAAAACTCTCATTTCAGTTACGATGTATACTAAAACTGTGAGTTGGTGAGAACCTGACCTCCGTTTAGTCCAGGTAAAACTTTTGCCTAAAGTGCAGCTTCTCATGGCCAGTCTTAAGATTACCAACTATCTCTGGGGCACCTAGGTGGCTCATTTGGTTGAGCATCCAACTTCGTCTCTAGTCATGATCTCGTGGTTCGTGAGTTCAAGCCCCACATTAGGCTAGCTGCTGTCAAGGCAAAGCCAGCTTCAGATCCTCTGTCCCTCTCCCTATGCCCCTCCCCTACTTGAGCTCTCTCAAAAATAAATAAATATTAAAAAAAAAAAAGATTAGCGAGTGCAGAGTGGAGGAGGTGCAGAGAGAGAAGGAGACACTGAGGCTGAAGCAGGCTCCAGGCTCTGAGCTGTCAGTGCAGAGCCTGATGTGAGGCTTAAACCCACGGACTGCAAGATCATGACCTGAGCCAAAGTCAGACACTTAACTGACTGAGCCATCCATGCACCCCCTGTTGTCTGTTTTTTAAGTCACAAAACAAATGAATTATATGATTAATAATTTTAGCTACATTAAACTTAAAATCTCTATTTATCTAGAACCTTATAAACAAAGTGACTGATTTAAAGGAGGGAGAAAGTGTTTGCAAGAAATAGAACAAAGGATTAAACTCCATAGTAAATAAAGAACTCTTATAAAGAATATGACAACCCAAATGAAAATGAGCAAAGATATAACAGGTATATTACAGAGAAAAAAACCCAATAGCAAAAACATGATAAGAAGCTCTGGCACTACAAATTTTATTTTTTTATTTTTTAACATTTCTTTATTATTGAGAGACAGAGAAAGACAGAGCATGAGCATGAGAGGGGCAGAGTGACGCAAGACACAGAATCTGAAGCAGGGTCCAGGCTCCAAGCTGTCAGCACAGAATCCCACACAGGGCTGGAACTCACAAACCATGAGATCATTACCTGAGCCAAAGTCAGACACTTAACCGACTGAGCCACCCAGGTGCCACTAAAAATTAAAAGATGCAAATGGTGCAACCACTGTGGAAAACGGTATGGAATTTCCTCCAAAATTTAAAAACAGAAATACCATATTATCCAGTAATTCCTATACTAGGTATTTGCCCAAGGAAAATGAAAACATTAATTTAAAAAGATATATGCACCTCTATGTTTTTTATAGCATTATTTACAGTAGCCACGATATGGAAGCAACCCAAGTGTCCACTGACTGGTGAATGGGTAAAGAAGATGAAAGGTTACTCAGCCAAAAAAAAAAAAAAAAAAAGAATGAGATCTTGACATTTGCAACAAAATGGATGGATCTAGAGGCTATTATTCTAAGTGAAATAAGTCAGACAAAGAAAGATGAATATCATGATTTCACTTATATGTGAAATCTAAAAAACAAACAATTGAAAAAAAAAACACAGAATCATAAATGCAGAGAACAAATTGGTGGTTGCCAGAGGGGAGGAGAGTAGGGGGAGGGGTGGAATAGGTGAAGGAGATTAAGAGGTACAAACTTCCAATCATAAAATAAATAAGTCACAGGGATGAAAAGTACAACATAGAGAATGTTATCGATACTAATAATAACATTGTATGGTGACAGGTGGTAGCTATACTTATAGTGACAATGTATAGAATAGTCAAATCATTATGTTGCGGACCTGAAACTAATATAACATTGTATGCCAACTATACTTCAATTTAAAAAGGGAATGCAGGGGTGCCTGCGTGGCTCAGTCAGTTAAGCTTCCGACTTCGGCTCAGGTCATGATCTCACGGTTCGTGGGTTTGAGCCCTGCGTCGGGCTCTGTGCTGACAGCTCAGAGCCTGGAGCCTGTTTCAGATTCTGTGTCCCTCTCTCTCTCTGCTCCTTCCCTGCTCATTCTCTGTCTCTCTCACTCTCTCAAGGATAAATAAACATTAAAAAAAATTTTAAAAAAAGGGAATGCAAATTTAAGTTTTAAAGAGATCATTCATATCCTTCCAGTTGGAAACAAAGTATAAAATCTGATAACACCAAGTGTAGGAAAGGATGTAAGTTGCTGATAGGAGTTTAAACTGGTACAACCGTTTGGAAACCAATTTGGCAATACCTAGTAAAACTGAAAATGTGATTGCATCATGACTCAGGGCTATTGTTTTGTTTGCTTGTTTGTTTAATACAGAGAATCTTGCCCAACGTATACACAAAGAACATATGAGGATATTTATACACAAAGAACATATGAGGATATTTATACACAAAGAACATATAAGAATATTTATACACAAAGAACATATAAGGATATTATACCTTTTGAAACAGCAATAAGTCAAAAAATAAAAAGAGTCTAGTTTTCTATCAGCTGGGAACTAAGTAAACAAAATGTTGTTATTCATACAGTGGATTTCCATGAGTAGTTAAAATAAGTAAATCATATCTACATTGTATCAAGGTAGATAAATTTCTTTTTTTTTTCCAAATAGTTTATTGTCAAATTAGTTTCCACATAACACTCAGTGCTCATCCCCACAAGTGTCCTCCTCCATGCCCATCCCCCCCTCCCCCCCACATCCATCAGTCCTCAGTTTTTGTCAGCATTCAAGAGTCTCTCATGGTTTGCCTCTCTCCCTGTCCCCCACCATTTCTGCCCTTCTTCTCCCCCTTGTTCCTCCATCAAGTTCCTCCTAATCCTCCTATACGTGCAAACATATGATATTTGTCCTTCTCTGCCTGACTTATTTCGCTCAGCGTAACACCCTCAAGGTCCATCCATGTTGCTACACATGGCCAGATTTCATTGTTTCTCATTGCCATGGAGTATTCCATGGTATAGATAAACCACATCTTTTTTTTTTTTAAATGTTTTATTTATTTTTAGGAGAGAGAGAGAGAGAGAGACAGCGTGAGCAGGGGAGGGTCAGAGAGAGAGGGAGTCACAGACTGAAACAGGCTCCAGGCTCTGAACTGGCAGTCAGCACAGAGCCCGACGCGGGGCTCGAACCCACAAACCGTGAGATCATGACCCAAGCGAAAGTCGGACGCTTAACCGACTAAGCCACCCAGGTGCCCCATAAACCACATCTTCTTGATCCATTCATCTGTTGATGGACACTTAGGCTCTTTCCATGTTTTAGCTATTGTGGAGAGTGCTGCTATGAACATTGGGGTACATGTACTCCTATGCCTCAGCATTTCTGTATCCCTTGGGTAAATTCCTAGCAGTGCTATTGCTGGGTCATAGGGGAGTTCTATTGTTAGTTTCTTTAGGAACCTCCACACTGTTTTCCAGAGGGGCTGTACCAGTTTACATTCCCACCAACAGTGTAGGAGGGTGCCCGTTTCTCCACATCCTCGTCAGCATCTAGAGTTCTCTGATGTGCTCATTTTAGCCACTCTGACTGGCGTGAGGTGGTATCTCAGTGTGGTTTTGATTTGTATTTCCCTGATGAGGAGGGATGCTGAGCATCGTTGTATCAAGGTAGATAAATTTCAAAAACATTATTTTAAGTAAAAATGAAAGTAAATAGTGATAGGACGTATTTAACATGACACAATCAGCATATAATTTAAAATGCATAAAACAGTGTTAGGTATGTATATTTATTATAATATGACATATTTTTTTATTTAGAGAAAGAGCAATCTTAAGCAAAGATAGTAAAATATAAATATTTAAATTCAGAGTGAGGAGTAAATGGTTGTTTGTAATATTAGTTCCTGTATATTTTAAATATTTAATAATTAAATAATTTTGCTTTAGCTATCAATAAGGAAAACACTCAAATTTACTTGGAGGAATACAAAAGCAAAGCATAAGGAAGCAGTCTTATAAGGCTTGAATTCCTAAGTAGAGTTACTTTCATCCTGTGATAAGTTCTTGATGTGACAGTCAGCCCCCATTAAGCCCACAAACATCCTTTTTCAAGTTTACATTGGGTGGAGAGATCCTTTTTATTATCTTCCAAGACATGTCTGACAAATAAAATTTGTTTCTCAAGCTCTTTCATCTTACAATTACTGATCAAAAGACAGGTTTGGGCAGTGCAAGCCTTGCTTGTTCTTACTTCTCATCAGTCTTTGTTATTTGTAGAATTTTTTTTTTTGTCTTTGCCACTTCACAGCATTTTCAGATTGCTGATTTGAGCTGCGTGATTTTCTCTGGCACTGTATACATTTTATAAACATGTAAATATATTCTTTAAATATATTTTAAAGAAATTCAAATTTAAAAATATCTTTATGCCACCGTTTGTAACCAGCACTGTAATAATGGTTCAGTCAAGAATATCAATGAATGACTGGGTAAATGAATGTTTGATGAGAAACAGGATATATTCTCAATATATCTCCCCACAAATTACTTTTTAGTTACAAAGAAAAAATACAGTAACTTTACAGTGGAGAAGCCATACTGACATTTTCTCAACACAAGAACTGCAGTTAACATAATGCCTACGGGGACACATCAACATATGGAGGGCAGGATGCATTGAGAACACATCACTTCTGTGTTCTCCTGCTCCAAACGCATGACCTGAGTCTAAGCATGAGGGACCATCAGACAAATACAAATCAAGGGACATTCTGTAAAGTAACCAGCTTGGTGCCTCAAAAATGTCAAAGTCACACACACACACACACACACACACACACACACACAGTCTGAGGAATTATTCAGATGAAAGAAAAACTAAGTAATGTGGCAACTCAATGCAGCATGAAATCCCAGATTGCACTGGATCCTGGACCAAAAAATTATTTTTCTTTTGTTTTGAATGATATTGTTGGATAGCTGGTGATTTTGAATAATTTGTTCCACCTTGCTGCTTTTGTTAAGAAGCCTCAGGATGCAAATGTAATATAAAACACTCCACTATATAATGAGATTAGAACTGTAAAACCATCGCAGTCTCATCTTGCCACTCCATAAGAATGATCCAGTTCAAAAGGATAGTTCTCCATACTCTGCTCTCAAGAATTACAAACGGGTGCCTGGGTGGCTCAGTCAGTTAAGCAACTAATTCTTGATTTCGGCTCAGTTCAGGATCTCACCATTTATGACATCGGGCCCCACATTGGGCTCTTTGCTGACAGCGAGGATCCTGCTTGGGATTCTCACTTCTCACTCACTGACCCTCCCCAACTCACATATATATATGTGTGTGTATGCATATGTATATGAGTGTGTGTGTGTGCATGCGCACATGTGCTCTCCTTCTCTCTCAAACGTTTAAAAAAAAGAATTACAAACAAGTCTGTCAATGTAAGATTGACAAAATATTTCTAATATTTACAGGGCTTGTCTACAGTTTCCAAATCATACATGTGGGTACTGGCAGGAAGCTCATTAGCTGTTCTATTCTACTGTGAAGCTGAAAAAAGAGATAATGAATAAGGCTATCAGAATCAAATGACATTGGATTTCACAGCTTACTTCAGCTGCACTTAGAAACACAGCAGCAGTCAGTCCAGTGCCTTGGCTTGGATGTAATGAATTTTACTTCCTGTATCATTTAAATATTGTGGAATTGTTATGAAGATGTGTGCAATGCATCCCAGTTTCTTGGATGGTGTTCATAATTTTTATATATTGGCTGTAATATGTGAAGTGAATTTTTAGCATTAGTTAAGAGTGAGCTTAGGGATGCCTGGCTGGCTCAGTTGGTAAAGCATGCAACTCTTGATCTCAGGGTCATGAGTTCAAGTCCCATGTTGGGCATGGAGTCTACTTAACTTAAAAAAAAAAAAAAAGTGAGCTGGGGCACCTGGGTGGCTCAATCAGTTAAGTGTCTGACTTCAGCTCAGGTCATGATCTCACAGTTCGTGGGGTTTGAGCCCTGAGTTAGTTGGGCTCTGCACTGACAGGTCAGAACCTGCTTTGGATTCTGTGTCTCCCTCTCTCTGCCCCTCTTCTCCTCCCCCACTCATGCTCTGTCTCTCAAAAATAAATAAACAAGAAAAAGTGAACTGATTTTTCATTAATCATGTGACTTGAAGTTAACTCCTGACTTAAGAGCTTTCACTTGCTAAATGATAGAACAAGAAATTTCTTGCCTCAGAGATTCTTTCCAGTTCTAGTTGTGGATTATTCCAGTTCTTTAGTCAAAGTGGTATATTTCTGGGTACATGGGTGGCTTAGTCAGTTTAGCATCTGACTTCAGCTCAGGTAATAATCTCACAGTTTGTGAGGCATTTAAAAAAATTTTTTTAAGTGGCATATTTCTTCTAAAACCAAAATAGAAAACCTATTTTCTTTATTTTTTAATGTTTATTTATTTTTGAGAGAGAGAGAAAAACAGAGTCTGAGCAGGGAATGGGCAGAGAGAGAGACACACACACAGAATCTGAAGCAGGCTCCAGGCTCTGACCTGTCAGCACAGAGCCCAATGCGGGGCTTGAACTCCCAGACTGTGAGACCATGACCTGAGCTGAAGTCAGACGCTTAACTGACTGAGCCTCCCAGGCACCCCAAAAAGATATTTTCTTTAAAAGTAATTCTGTGTGGTAGCTTATTTTATGAAATATGTTAGAGGCATGAAATGTATAATTAGGAATAGAACAAACTTCCATGTACCCACCATACAGCTAAAATATAGAACATTACAGCTTTTTCATCTTTCCTGTTGGCAAAATCCTTAAGCTTGACAAAATCTTATTGGCAAGTCTGCAGGGAAATAGGCATCTTCATACATTGCTGATGGGAGTGCAGAAATGGTATGAGAATTTAACAATATCTAGCAAAATTACATATGCATTTAACATTGGATGGCACAGAACTATAACTGTATCTGAAAGTTATACAGGCAGAAATGTGAAATAATATATGCACAAGATTATTCATTGTAGTATTTTTATCATAGCAAAAGGTTCAAAACCATCTAATGTCCATCAATAAGGGATTGGGTTAAGAAATAATAGTAGATCCATATGATGAAATCCTATACTTGTGTAAAAAAACCTATAAAATGCTATGGAATATGTACAGTATGCTAGCCTCTGTATAATTAAGAGGGACTATAAACGTGCGTGTGTGTTATTTTTTTAAGTAACAATAGAAGGCTAAACCGAAAGCCAATATAAAATGGTTACCTACAGTAGAAGAGAAAAACAGGAAGCAGGGGATGTCAAATAAAGATATGAAAAGATGCTCAACATTATATGTCATTAGGGAATTGCAAATTAAAAACAACAGTGGAATGCCACTCACACATATTAGAATGGCTAAAATCCAAAACACTGACAGCACCAAATATTGGCAAGGATGTGGTATAACAGGAACCCTCATTCATTTCTGTTAGAAACACAAAACGGTGCAAGCCACTTTGGAAAGCAGTTTGGCAGTTTCTTACAAAACTAAACATACTCTTACCACATGATCCAGGAATCCCATCCCTTGATACTTACTCAGATGAGTTGAAAACATATCCACCCAAAAACCTACACATGGATGTTTATAGCAGCTTTTTTCATAATTGTTAAAACTTTGAAGCAACAAGATGTCCTTCAGTAGGTGAATGGGTAAACAGCTGTGGTCCATCAGGACAATGAGATATTATTCAGTTTGATAAAAAGAAATGAGCTGTCAGAGGGCAAAAAGACATGGAGGAATTTTAAATGCATATTGCTAAGTGAAAGAAGCAAATATGGAAAAGCTATATATTGTATGATTCCAACTATACGGCATTCTGGAAAAGGCAAAAAAAAACTATGGAGACAGTAAAAGGATCATTGGTTGCCAGGAGTTCTGAGGGAGGTGGGATGAAAGAAGGGAGGGGGTGAAGTGGAGCATAGGGGATTTTTAGGGCCTTGAAACTATTCTGTATTATATTGTAATGGTGGATACAAGTTATCATATGTGTATCAAGCCCCATGTACAACACAAAGAATGAACCTTAACATAAAACATGGTCTTTAGTTAATAATAATGTATCAATATTGGCTCATCAGTTGTAACAAACATACCACACTAATGCAAGATGTTACTGAAGGGGAGGGGAGACTGGGTGGCTCAGTCAGTTAAACATCTGACTCTTCGTTTTGGCTAAGATCATGATCGCATGGTTTTGTGTTTGAGCCCCATGTCGGGCTCTGAGCTGACAGTGTGGAGCCTGCTTGGGATTCTCACTCTCCCCTGTTGCTGCCTCCGTCTCTCTCAAAATAAATAAACTTTTTAAAAAAAGAATTAAAAAAAAAAAGGCGTTAATAAAGGGAGAAAGGTGAGGGTGGGGGAGTATACAGGAACTCTGTTCTTTCTGTCCATTTTTCTGTAAACCTAAAATTGCCTTCAAAAGATAAAATCTATTAAATAAGAGATGGAAATAAGCCTTTCTGAATGAAATTTCTCAGGATGGTTTTGATCTGTAACCATGCAGATATGGTTATTAAATGACTTAAAAACATAAAATTAACTAAAAAAAAAAAAAGCAATCCCTGAAAATCTAAACCAGATTGAAACAAATTGAACTTAGTTCTACATCAAGTTGATGGCACGACCAGAAAAGAGCTATTTTAGGTGACTGGGAAAGCAATATTTCGACTACATTTTTTGGTGGGATATATTCTAAGGACTAAAAGAATGACAAAGAAATCTTAACCTGTATCTAGTTGTTTTATTGTTAATTAAAATACTGTGTTTGCTCTTTTTAAAGACTGTTATTTTAAAAATCCATATACCCAGGGATGCCTGGGTGGCTCAGTCGGCTGAGTATCCGATTTCACCTTAGGTCATGATCTCTCTGTTCATGGGTTCAAGCCCCGTGTCGGGTTCTATGCTGACAGCTCAGAGCCTGGAACCTGCTTCAGATTCTGTATCTCCCTCTGTCTCTGTTGCTTCCCTGCTTGCACTCTATCTCAAAAAAAAACAAAAACAAAAAACCCCAAAACATTAAAAAAATACATACGCACATATATTCCAATATAAATATTAATCATTAATTAACAACTATGTATTTGCTTTTTCCTACCATGTATGTTTTAATCATGTATTTTGATCCTCCATGAAAGCAAGTAATTATGTTAATGTTATAAAACCAGAATTGTTAGCCTAAGAGAACAGAGATAAAATATAAAATTAAAAAATTAGGTGAAATTTCTATCTTTAAATAGAAAATATCAGTATGAACTCATTATTTACTTTTCTCTTTCTAAAAAAGTGGTTACTTACTTGTTCTGCCAACTGGAAAGGTCTGGAAGTAATAATAACATCACTTATTCATAAGTTAATAACTTAGTAGGGATGCAATAAGCAATTCTAGAGCCCAGGTTGTCATCTCAAAATACTAAGGAAGCAAATTTTTTAGTGAAATAGCTAATTTCAGGGGCACCTGGGTGGCTCAGTTGGTTAAGTGTCCAACTTCGGCTCAGGTCATGATCTCACAGTCTGTGGGTTCGAGCCCCGCATCGGGCTCTGTGCTGACAGCTAGCTCAGAGCCTGGAGCCTGCTTCGGATTCTGTGTCTCCCTCTCTCTCTGACCCTCCCCTGTTCACGCTGTCTCTCTCTCTCTCTCTCAGAAATAAATTTACAAAAACATTAAAAAAAGAAATAGCTCATTTTAGATCTAGAACAGGAAATATTCTGGTGACTCTAGGGCCTGAAAACCAGGAAGCTATCAAGCACTACAGGGGCTGTGTTAAAATGAGCAAAGAGCCCAACTGAAGAGGCTGAAGTTGCCAACAATGTGAGCATCAGAAGAATAACAAGACACTCACCATAGGACCTAATCAAGTAAAGGGATTCAGAGAAATGATTTCATTTTGGGGAATTTCTAGAAAAATCCACTTGAATCCATAGTGACAGAAAGCAGATCAGTAGTTGCTTAGGGCCAGGGATGGGGTAGGACTGACTGGCTAACTGCCAAAGGGGCACAAAAGGAACAATTTTGGTGATGGAAATTTTTATGCCTTGATTGTGGTGGGAGTTACATGAGTCTATACATTTTTAAAAACTCATTCAATTGTACTTTTTAAATGAGTGCATTTTATTGTGTATGAATTATACTTGAAGGTAATGTATTTTTTAATTTTTATTTTGAGAAAGAGAGAGAGCATTCATGAGTGTGAGAGGGGCAGAAAGAGAGGGAGACAGAGAATCCCAACCAGGCTCCCAGCTGTCAGCACAGAGCCTGTCTCAGTGCTCAAACTCATGAACTGTGAGATCATGACCCAAGCCAAAATCAAGAGTTGGAAGTTTAACTGACTGAGCCACGCAGGCGCTCCAAAGATAATGTATTTTTATAGAAGTAACCATTGCAATGGATAAAAGCCAAATATGTAAAATTCCCAGAGTCCTTAATAATCTTAAAAAAGAATCTTTTTAGTCACCAAATTCCTAGGTTACCAGATTATTCTAAAAATTGATAAATGGAAATTATCAAACATATATCTCTTTTTCTATATGGGCTGGACTTCAATTGATGAGGGAAAGTTCTATATAGAAGAACTGCAGTTAATGCAGGAGGCATGATCAAGTTAGATTACCATTTTTGAATCTTTTATGATAGGATGGATCTAAGCAATGATTATTAATGGTTGCTAAAACCGTGAGTTGAAAGGTTGGAGAGGAACCTTATTATTACATGTATTGATAGATGAAGTAGGCCACATGTGAACCTACTGATTGCCAATCAGACATTATATACCTCTTTATGTGATACAATAGATAGTATATAGCATCACGTGTGGAGAAGCCTGGCCTCAACAAACAAACCTGTGTCTACAGCAAATCCCTTAATCTAACTTTGTTTATAGGACATACCATTCGGTACTCATTAAAATGATAAAACTTGATAAACCTGATCTTAGCAAGCTTGATGAAGATGTGCAACTAGGGAATTATCACTTCCTACTGGTAGGAGAAGTGCAGTTTGGCCCACGCCCTTCGATTTTGACAATCTTTAACTCACAGGGGAAAAAAATCACCTTCTTGCCACTAGATGGTGCTTATTGGCTTTTGAGCAGTTTATTGCCCTGTCTTCTATTACATTGCTTCATTTCTCTTATTACTTCTGGTGGATCTCTGGAGGAAAAGACTAGAGTCTCACCAAGCAGTTGTAATCTAGATCCAGGCAGCCATATCAGCCATATCTGCTTTCTGGCTGTTGCACAATGTTGGCCCTGGGGACACATCATTGAGACTTGCTGTCTCCCCAAGACACTTAACTTTATTCGGTTCCTTAGCAATATCTATCTTTAAGACTGTGTCAAGAGTATTTTTCTGAAGAATATGTTTTTCAATATGTTCTTATTGTTTGCAATAAGACCATAATAAGAATAGCTACATTCCTTATGTTAAGATCACTTCAAAGTTACAGAAAAGGGTACAAAGAAATCCTGTATACCCTTCATCCAGGACCCAGGTTCCCTACTTATTAATATTTTACCATTCTCTTCCTGTCCCTCTTTCTCTTTCTTCTCCCTACCCCACCCTCTCATTATTTCTCATATATTAACATAGAAAATATAATCATCTATACTTTTCTAAACAAATCAAGAGTGAGCTGTAGACATGATGTGCTATTGGCTTTATAAACAAGGGCACTATTCTACAAAATTATAGCATACCTATCAAAATCAGGAAATTAGCATTGATACAGTGCTATCTAACCCACAGACCTCATCCATATTTCATCAGTCACCCCAACACTGCCCCTGATAGCAAACATGAAACAAACAAGCAAAAAGCAAAATAAATAAATACTTTTTTAAAAACCTGCCTATTTTCCCCTTTCCTTTTGTCCTAGGGATCCAACCCAGAATCATGCACAGCACTTAGTTGTCTTGTGTATTCTTCAATCAGGCTTTTCTTGTCTTTAAGATCTTGACATTTTTGAAGGCCAGACATTTTGTATAACCTTCGATTTGGGTTTGTCTGTTGTTTCCTCATGATTAGATTAAGGTTATAATTTGGGGGGCGGGAGTATCACAAATATGATGCTATGTTCTTAATGCATTGTATCAGGAGATATACAATTTGTCTTGTTACAGGTAATATGAACTCTTCTTATTTTGTTTTTCCACTGCAAAGCTAGTTAATTAGTTATTAATCTAAAAATAATTTCTAAACATTTTATAGGGAGATACTTTGGGATTATGTAAATATCCTTTTTCTCATCAAACTTTCACCCACTATTTTCACTGAATTAATAATAACTAGGGTGTTACCATGTGGTGGTTTTCTAATTACATCATTCATTCTACATTAATTGGTTGGCATTCTATCATAAAGTAGAGCTCTCCGTTTATCTATTCATTTCTTCATATCAGTATAGACTTATGGATTCCTATTTTGTTCAGTAGTTTATAATCCATTACTGTCATCATTTATGTTTGTGCTCAATTTGCTTCATAGTTGGCCAGTGGGAGCCCCAGTTGAAATCCTGTGTCCTTTAACATGTTCTCAATATTTTTTGAGAGCTTCCTTATTTTCTGGAGCAGATAAGTGTTTCAGACTCCTCTTGTGTTTTCCTTGGAACAGCTGTAGAATTGGCAACTTATGAACCTCATTTCCTTTAAGTAAGGTGTTCAGAAACAAAGATCTGGGTGCTAAGTTGCTCTTTGCTATAAGAGCGCCATTGATTTCAGGCCTCCTGCCCAAAAGAGCCAGGAAATGCTCTCTGCCTATCCAACACGTATATCTATCTACACATTCAAACAACTGTGAGTTCCCAGCAATACCTGTACCCCCAATCCAACCCCACAGAGTTTATTCTAGTCCTCCCCTTCCCGTATTTGTACCCCTTCTCTGACAGTAAGAACATTGTCTCCCATCATCAATAATACATTTATTTTCCCTTAAGTGACCAATATCCACATCAAGGGAACCATCTCCTCCATCTCTTTGGCTGACACCACCAAACCAAATCCACAGGCCCCCTTCCCAGCCCCGGCCCTGCCATACCTGCCAGTTACACTAACAGTCCCCAGTCACTTGTGATTCCTCCCTCCTCTTCACGGTGCACATAAGATCAGCCACAAAGCCCTGATTATCCTGTCTCCTAAATATTCCCAGAATCTGTCTCCTTCTCTCAACTCTCTCCATGGATAGCTGGAAAAATTGTACCAACTGCCTAGCAAATCACTGATGTAACTGAGGGAGCTGGTAGATTCTTTCTCCCTCTCCCTCTAATGTTTTTTGGCTGGTGACCAATTATTAAGAGCCTTATTAGCCATAAAGAGCAACACGTTCACCAGGCCATGCTTGCTCTCTTGCTGATAATTATTCAGAGCCAGGAATTGGATCAGAGGAGTAAAGCTTTGGTCCTGGCCCGGTAGGGGGACAGACACTCAGAAGGCAGAGCTGTTCTGTTTGAAGGATGAAGGAAGTGGCCGGAGGTGAGAGGCCATCTCTCTTAGTTCAGCTCTCTGAACTTGGTGGCTTGGTTCTCTTCTAGCTTTTAGTCCTAACCTTGAAGGGCAAATTTGAAAGCTCAGCTCTTCTCTGTAATTCTGTCAGGTATGTAATGCAGCATTCATCCACTACTAACTAATCCTACTAACTAATCGCTGAGCCTCCGCAGGTAGATAAGTGCATCTGGATGCCACACCCTCTTTTTTACAGATTTGCTCTAGGAGTTGCATTGATTGACCTGTCTCTTAACTGTTTCACATCGTCCCTGACCTTGCCTTATCAGCTCAGAGTTGATCTAAGGGGTGGAGGTCGGGTAGGGTTGAGAAAAATGCCTTTTCTTCTGATTATAAAAGAAAGCATTCCTTTCCAGAAACTTGGGGAAAATAAAAAGAAAATAAGAAAAACAAGAATCATCCATAATAAGACAACTATCTGATGTAATTTCTTCCAGTTTTTTTCTGTGCTCTTATAAATTAACTTGAAATTATATTAGGTATTTACTTTTATATCTTGTTTTTCCTTAACATTCTATCAGCATACTTCTTTGCCACTTAAAATCCCTTGAAAATATTATTAGTGAAAAAATAGATGCATCCTAACAATACTTGAATTTTTACATTGAGGTTGTTTCCAGTTATTTTCCAGTCCTAAAGATTGCTGGAATAAACGTTCGTGTACATAAATCTTTGTCCATCGATAATTATTTTATGTTAGATTACCAAATGTAGAATTATCTGGCCAAAGTCTACGAACATAGCTAAGTTCTTGGAACATATTGCTGATTTGTTTCCCAAAAAGCTTGCTGGATCGTACACTTTCATCAGCCATGTGTGGTGTTCTCACTCCAACACCGCTGCACCGTAAAGCATAGAAGAAGAAGTAAGATAGGCTGCTAAAAAGGAAGATAAATGGAAAAGAGAGATGAAGTCATCACTTGAGGAAGAACATTCATATCTGACTTCTATCCTTTTACACTAGGATTTGATGGTGATATGTAGTCATTCTGATTTTCCTGGGAGCTGTTAGACTTGTCCTATGTACACATCAAGGGAAAGAAGATTCTAAATTGTAAGATGCTTTGGTGGTGCTGGATGTTCAGCTTTATCATTTGGTAGGGAGGTTAAAAAAAAAAAAAAAAACCAACCATTGAATTGCCCAGGCTGTACACTCTAGAGCATCCTCTCTCCCCTTTCTCTCACCTTTCACTTCTGATCAATCAACCCACCCACTCTGCCTCCTCTCTGTCTCTATGTCTTTACCCCATTAGCTTCTCTGATTCAGGTTATCATCATTCTTCACCTGAACAAATGCAATAGCCTCCTAACAGATCTCTCTCAAATCATCCTTCACATCTAGCAATTTGTGTAAAGCATAAATCTAGCCATCCCATCTTCCTGGTTAAATACCCTCAGGGATGTCTAACTGACTACAGAATAAGGATCAAGCTCTTTTTCCTGAAGACAAGCGTCTTGTCTATTCCTCCATCACTACTGCTTCATCTTTTACTTTCTCCTGCCTTGAGCCTTAAACTTCACTAATATCACACTATTTATAGTAACTGCCCAAACATCATTCTCTTTCTTTTTTTTTTTTTTTTTTTTTATTTATTTCTAGGAGAGAGAGAGACAGCGTGAGCAGGGGAGGGTCAGAGAGAGGGAATCACAGACTGAAACAGGCTCCAGGCTCTGAGCTGGCAGTCAGCACAGAGCCCGACGCGGGGCTCGAACCCACGAACCGCGAGATCATGACCTGAGTGAAAGTCGGACGCTTAACCGACTAAGCCACCCGGGCGCCCCACATCATTCTCTTTCTTGCCTCTATTTTGCTCATTCCCACTACCTAACATACCTTTCTCCCCTCCCTGATAGTGGCTGGGATACACCTTATTTTCAAAAATAGTAATTTCCCCTCCTTGGGTCATATCACTTTGATCGGGCTTGGCTGCACGATTTGTTTTGGCCATAACATGTGAGCAGAAGTTGTGTTTTTCACTTCCAAGTGTAAACTTAAAGAGTCAGAGTGTGGCTTGCTACGCTCTCCTCCCTGTCCCCCCAACACCCACCTCTGCCACCATGAGATGAACACTGTTCCAGGGCCCATCAGCCTGGGGCCTAACGTGAAGGTAATATGAACAATCTGCAGTGGACACGAGTGAGGAATAAAGCTTTGTTGCCATAAGCCACTGAGATTTTGTAGCCATTTGTCACTGCAGCACAATGAATCCTATTCTGACTGATCCAATGGACATCTCCTAATCATCCCTCACACAAGGTACTGTAGCTAGTGAGGTCCTATAGTATGTGTAAGGCCGCCATATTTCACGATGCAAATAGACTTCTTATTTGGGAACCATCATTGCATGAATTTGGGCAGGAGGCAGTTTTTGCCTCTCACCAAGGAAGCCAAAAAGGACCAATACTTTTTCTCCCAGATTCCTCACAGGGAATAGGCATGTGACCTGAGGTCAGCCATTTGGAAACTCCCCACTCAGGACTTTGAGTCTTAATACAAAAAGTAAGAATGGCATATTACAGTGTTGATTCTGTTGCTGGTGGCAGCATCTGGTGTCTAGTGGAGTGACAGCTTTGAGAACAGAGTTAAGGGGTGTAACAGTGAATGTCCAGTAGCAACAAGATAAGCAGACTGTTCCAGTGGGATGACCCAGCTGTATTCCAGGCTGCCTAGTCTCCTTAGTTTCTGCTCATTTTCTGAACCTGCTTTGCCAGTTTTCCTACCAATTCTTTGATGCACCTAATATCCTTCCAATCAATCTATTTTCTTAAATTATTCAGAGCTGTTTTCTATTGTCTGCAAGAATCTTATTCCTACTAATCCCCAGGGCTCGAAGAGACCTAGTCTCCACATGGAGTCATATTTTAAAAGGCCAATCCAACTAGAGGGTGTTATGCTAAGTGAAATAAGTCAGGCAGAGAAAGATAGATACCATATGTTTTCACTCATATATGGAACAGGAGAAACTTAACAGAGGACCATAGGGGAGGGAAGGGGGAAAATAGTTAAGGAGAGGGAGGGAGGCAAACCGTAAGAGACTCTTAAATACTGAGAACAAATTAAGGGTTAATGGGGGAAGAGGGGAAAATGGAGGATAGGCATGGAGGAGGGCACTTGTGGGGATGAGCATTGGGTGTTATATGGAAACCAACTTGACAATAAACTATAAAGAATTAAAAAATAAAGTAAAGGCCAATCCTGCATCCAAAAAGAACTTTAAAAAGAGTCACAATATTTATCTAATTTCTCTGAGGAATGTTAACAGGAATGCCACTTCTGATCTGTATTCACCCACACTTGTTTGTGCTCTTTCCTCACCCACCTCCACCCTGAGAAGGGTTTTCCCTCTTCAGGGAGTTTCTCTGGAGCCTCCCAACCCACCTACCTCTCCACATCTGGACTGCCTCCTCTGGGACCTCTTTTCCTCTCACCATCTCTCTCTCCTGGCTCTTTGTTAGCTAGATCATCTTATTGAGTCTGCTTAGGTCCTTTTGTGTTTTATTTCACCTCCTAGACCGTTTACTCCTCTACTGACTTTCTCAATTCTGCATCATCAATTCTGCAAAAACTCTGGGAGTGAATCTGGCCAAGACAAAATTCTCCTTAGAGTAGAGGTGGCGAAATGGCAGCCCCCAAGCCACAACCAGCCCTCCAACAACTTAGTTTCAGAGTGTTGCTCAAGTTGGTCAAGCGTGTTGCTGTTGTCTTTATTGAGTTCATTGCCACGTTTAACAGTGAGAGAATTTTCAACAAAAAACCCCCTAGATTTCCAGGTCTTCTGAAAAATCAAAAGACCTGGCAACATTAAGATCCCATTTTTCCACAGTAAGAGTCAACTGAAATTCGGTAAGCGGCTGTCCCCCTTTTAGGGAGTAGCACTCCAGCTCTCCATGATCCGTGTCCAGTCTTCCCTACTTAAATTCTCTTGCTGGCTCCTAGAGGCATTTGAATTTGCAATCCCTGGTCTATAATTGTCTACCAGGAAGGGCAGGAAGCATCTGTGAGATGAAAGAGCCTATTTTCTTTAGCGATGAGGGCTTAGAGTGAAAGACAAAAGAAGAGAATATTTTGTGTATTGTAAATCCAGTTCTGTTAAAAAAAAAAAAAAAAAAGACTGATGGAAAAAAGAAATGCACAAGAGAGAGTAAGACAGCTTCAGAGAGAACCAGGGGGTCAGGAGGCAAGACAAATGAATTAAGGTGGCTTGCTAGTGAGAACAAAAAATGTATAATTCTTACAATCTTCCATGAGCTTATGTTTTGTTTTGTTTTCATTTTTTTATTAAGTTTGTAATTTTAATTCCAGTAAAGTTAACATACAGTGTTATATTCATTTCAGGTGTACAATATAGTGATTCAACAGTTCTATACGGTACTCAGTGCTCATCGTGGTAAGTGTTCTCTTTAATTCCCATCACCTATTTCACCCATCCCCCAACCCCCAATCCTCTGTAACTATCGGTTTGTTCTCTATAATTAAGAGTCTGTTTCCAGGCACTCAGTCGGTTAAGTATTTGACTTCAGCTCAGGTCACGATCTTGCGGTTGATGAGTTTGAGTGCCTCATGGGGTTCTGTGCTGGCAGCTCAGAGCCTGGAGCCTGCTTCAGATTGTGTCTCCCTCTCTCTGTGCCTCTTCCCCTGTTTGTGCTCTGTCTCACTGTCTTTGTCTCTGTCTCTCTCTCAAAAATAAATAATACATTTAAAAATTTTTTGAAGAGTCTGTTTCTTCATTTCTCTCTCCCCACCCCCCTCCTTTCATGAGCTTATATTTTGAAAGCTTTGTCTCTCCTCCCATCCCCTGCTCTATACCTGAAGGGCTTAATCCTTGATCCTCCAAGCTGCAGAGAAAGATAGATGGTGCTCATAATTTAGTAGCAAACTACAGTTGATCCCATGTTAAATGTATAAAGGGGAAAGTTTTTGCAAGGAATCATAAGATCAAATATTTCTAAAAGAATACTTATTTTCCAGTTTGCTCATATTTCTTTTAATCCTAATTTACATATGCAGTGTTAGATTTATTTAAAGTCAGGTTCATCTAAATTATCAAACAATTGGGACTAAAAGTTCTTATTATACCAAATTTATTGTTTTCTTACAACTTTATCATAGTTCTTCCCTGTAGGAACTTATCTGACAACTGTAGCTCTATATTATATCTATATTTGTATTTGAAACAGAGTTTCGACTCTTTTATACCCCATGGTTGTGAGTAAAGATAAAACAGTAAAGCTCAGGCTGGTAGAGGAGAAACCTATGGCAATATTTAAAGAAGAGAGGGTCAATGAAATATTGGATTATTAAGGAATTCCACCTTACCATGATTCACCCTTGTAGAAAGAATTTGGGGATTTTAATATGTATAAATAATATATCACATTCATGCTTTCATGGGAGTTCTGAGAGTTGACTATAGCTTAGAAGGAAAGGAGAAGGAGGGGTAAGTTGAGATTAGAGAAATGCTATTTCATGTTCCCTGAATATATTTAAAAGAGAGAAGTTATAAATGGCAGATTGGGGTTACTTTACTGTTCTGTTTTAGTTTTCATTTCTTGTCACTCTATTCTCTCATAACATTTGGTCATTTCATACATTGTAACCATGGACAGCAGAATTTTTTACAAACTGATTCCTTGAAAGTAAAATGATATAACCGTTTTGGAGAATAGTTGGGAATATCTAGTTAATATGAAGATACACATACCATGTGACCCAGAAATTCCTCCTGTAGGGTATATACCCTAGAGAAACTCTTGCCTCTGTGTATAAGGAGACCTGTACAAGAATATACGTGCAGCATTGTTAGATATAGTATCATCTAACAGTAAAATGGAGAAAGGAATTGTAACCTATTCATTAAACGGACTGCCGTACAGTAACGAAAAGAATGAACTAAGGCTACATATATAAATACGGGGGAATCTCACAAATATAATGTTGAGGGGAAAAGCAGATTGCAAGAGAACACAGTACAACAAAGCATTTAAAACTGTGTCACGTAGTCATGCAGATGCTCTAGAGTTATGCTGAATTCCAACCCACCTCTGCTATTTACTAACTGTGTGATCTTGATGAGTCACTTAATCTCTACTGGCCTCAGTTTCCTTATCTGTAAAGTGGGGATAATAGCTCTTTCTACTTTGTATGGTTATTGGAAAAATGAAAATGATCAGTACTAAATGATCAGTACTAAATGATCAGTACTAAAGGATTAAAAAAAATACATGGTATCATTATTTTTCATGCTGTGTAGACTGAGTCTAGAATCATGCAAAAAATTCTGTATATTATTATATAAGAATGTATATATATTAGTAAAAGTAAATATACATGAATGAAAATGAAAATACAAATTCATGACAGCAGTTATCTCCTGGACAGAGATTTCTTGAGCTATAATGGGTACATGAATGTTTGTTACTATGCTTCTTAAGCCTTTGTGTGTGATTGAAATATTTCGTAAAATTTAAATCAAATCAATGAAATCTACTTTTAAAACTATGCACACTGTGTAACCAAATTTCTGAAAATTTGGAAAATTGGGGGAAAATCACCCCAAATTATACCATCTTAACCTTCAATTTAAAATATTAAGTCGGGGCACCTGGGTGGCTCAGTCGGTTAAGCGTCTGACTTCGGCTCAGGTCATGATCTCACGGTTCGTGGGTTCGAGCCCCACATCAGGCTCTGTGCTGACAGCTCAGAACCTGGAGCCTGTTTTGGATTCTGTGTTTCCCTCTCTCTCTGCCCTTCCCCTGCTCATGCTCTGTCTCTCTCTCTCTCAGAGATAAAAAAAAAATTAAAAAAAAAAATAAAATAAAATATTAAGTCATCCTTTCAACATCTGAGTGATTTTGGTGAATACGAATGTTATCTCTGCAATGTTCAGAATAGCCAAAATCGACCCAGATGGCTATCAGTGAGAGAATGAATAAACAAAATGTGGTATATCCATACAATGGAAGGAAATTCAGCAATAAAAAAAGGAATGAAATGCTAATATATGATACAACTTGGATGCAATTCAAAAGCTATATGCTCAGGAAAAAGAGCCAGACACAAAATATCACATGTTGCATGATTTCATTTATATGAAATATCTAGAAAAAGCAAAAAAAAAAAAAAGTGCCGAAAATAGATTAGTGGTTACCTAGATCAGCAGGGGAGGGAACAAGGAGTGACTGCAAATGAGCACAAAGGTTGTTTAGGGGATAATGTAAATATTGTACAATTCTGTCATCTTGATGTGCACAACTTTGTATATTTACTAAAACTCATCAAATTGTACACGTAAAATGGGTGAATGCTATGGTGCGTAACTTATATGTCAAAAAAACTATTTTAAAAAGCAGTCTTTCTGGGGTGCCTGGGTGGCTTAGTGGGTTAAGAGACCTTGGGTTAGGTCATGATCTTGCAGTTCACAAGTTCCAGCCCCTAGTCGGGCTCTGAGCTGACAGCTCAGAGCCTGGAGCCTGCTTCAGATTTTCTCTCTTCCCCTCTCTCTCTGCCCCCCCCCCAATTTATGCTCTCTCTCTCTCTCTCTCTTCCCTTTGAGAGAGAGAGAGAGAGAGAGAGAATATCCCAAGCAAGCTCCAGACTGTCAGCACAGAACCTTATAGAGGGCTTGATCTCATGAACATTGAGATCATGACCTGAGCCAAAATCAGGGGTCAGATGCTCAACTACCTGAGCCACCCAGGCACCCCAACAGGCTTTTTTTTTTTTTTTTAAGATAGAGAGAGAGAGCAGGGGAGAAGACCAGAAGAAAAGAGAATCTCAAACAGGCTGTACACTCAGTGCAGAACCCCATGTAGAGCTTGACCTCACAAGTGTGAGATCTTGATCCCAGCCAAAATCAAGAGTTGGACACTTAACCTACTGCACCACCTAGGCACCCCTAAAAAAACAGTCCTTTATAGAAGAAACATGCTTGAAGGAGGAGAGAAGCATGTTATTTCAGTTTATAGACAGGAATGTGGTAGTATGAACCTGAAAAAGGACCCAGAAACCTAGCCCATTAAACTATGTCAGTTGAAACCTTCCAGGTAGGTAGACATGGAGACTGAAAGCAAAACTTCCTTTCAGTCATGGTCTCTGGAAGGAGGCCACCTTGTTGGAAGACCCTTACCAACAGGGAACAGCCCTAGCGGAAAAAAATTAGTAATGGTGGCACGTCAGGTAGAAAGAAATCTGGAGATGATGCTCCTGGCTCTCCATGTCCAGTAGGTGGTTTGCCAGAGATTCAGAAGTTCCTGCATGCCCTGAATTGGGGAAGATGAGCACTATGGCCTGAAAAAGAGAATAAACTGAAAGAGGCCTTAAAGCTTAGGACCCTGGAACCAAACAGCTTGTATATACTGATGACCCCCAATATAACTTGGATCTGGCATCTCACTCAATGCTCCCATCTTCAATGGCCAACTTGATATCTATCCTTAGGTACTTCACACAAATATCAAACTAAACATAGCCCCGAATGGCAATTTTGATTTCTACAGCCCCACATCTCCCCCACCCCCTCACCCTCCCAGGTTGCCACTCCCACCCACATCCGCAGTCTCCTCAGGACACAGAATCCACTTTCTCTATCTCCACTGCCACAACCTGGTCTTGGCCGCCATCATTTCCTGAACAAAGCACCCACCTCTTAACTGGCCTCTCATTTCCATTTTTGCTTTCCTCCATCTATCCTCCACACAACAGCAAACAATCCTGTTTTTTAAAGCTTGTTTTTTAAGTAATCTCTACATCCAATGTGGGGCTCAAATCCAAGATCCCGAGATCAAGAGTTGTAGGCTCTGCTGACTCAGTCAGCCAGGCACCCCGTAAACATCTTTTTTTTTTTTTTTTAAATGTTAACATGGGTCCTGTCACTCCAGGGCTTAAAACTCTTCAATAGCTTCCCATTGTACACAGAATAAATGCAAACTCCTTTTGTTGGATGGTTGGGCCCTGGATAATCAGGCTCCTGCCTAAATCCCCTCTGTACCGCCTGGCATACTGCCCCTCACTCACTGTGCTTATTCACATTTGTTCTGTGTATTTTCATATTTCCAAAGCTCTTCCCATCTCAAGGCACTTATTGTTCCTTGAGTTTATATTGACCTTCTGCCTTATCTGCCACATTTCAGCTTAAGGATGCCTCTCTCAAAGTTGCCTTCTCCAGTGACTCTCTGTAAATTAGCTTCCCTTTTTACTCTCTGCCTTTGTCCCAGTTTTGTTTTCTTTATAGCACTTCTCAGCATTTGCAAGGATGATGTGTCGGTTTACTTATATCTAGGCTGCTCCTCTTATGAGAATTAGAACACTGTGAACCATACACTGTTTACCATTGTGGCCCCAGCATCCAGCATACTACATGGAATGTTGTAGCTGCTCAACAAAGATTGGCTGAATGGAAACACTTAGAAAGCCACTTGAATATTTCCTCCTATTGTTCAGTTTTCAGAAAGAAGCAGATTTTCTTGGCTGGATCAAGACCATTTTGATTACAAGAAATGGGAGCCCATTTAAGCCTAAATAAAAGGGAGATTTATTGTACAGACACAGGGTTCTCACAGGAAGCTGAAGGGCAAAGGTACCGATGTTTCTTAGGAAAGAATTCAAAGCAGAAACTGGGGTAATGTAGGAAACCTACAGATTTTCCCTACTAGCAAGGTAACAAGGTAGCCAGGCATGGGTTTGTAGATTCTGACAGAAGACACAAGCTTCCTGCATTAGAGAGAAAGGACAATATATCACTTATACCAATCGTATTGGCCAGAGTATCAGCATTTGCTCTGGGTCCAAACTCTGATTCCCACAAGATGGACGTGAAGAGAGCCGAGTGATGCTAACATACCCAGCGGGTTGAGTTACAGGTGAAAAACCCCTACTTAGGGGAGCCACATTTTTTACAATGGGCAGTAAGCATACCTGGCCTTGGCTCTGGGGAGACAACATCTTTATCATGTTGGACAGTAAACAAACCTGCTCTTTGCTCCAGAGAGACACATTATCTCTAGATTCCAAGGCTGTTTGCTGGGTAAACATTCTTGAAAAGATCATCTGGAACAAGTTCAGCCGGTGCCTCACTCACAAGATATGAAGAAATGCAAGAGATCCATGGAGGAATGTCTCCCACCAATCAGGTGGGTGGGGGAGCAGGAAGAGAAGAAAACACGATGGACGTCTGCCATATATACATCTCTGGAATATGGCAGCTTTTAGAATGCTTAAGGAATAGTGTAACACTTTTCCCAAAGAATTTATGGAATATTTACTAATTTGTATCTTACAAGACCTGTTTTTTCTTGAGAAAAAAACATTGGTATCTAACAGGTAGAGAATATTTTGAAAACAATATTGTGTTTTCACAACAATTGGTACACAGAGGAGAACAATTTAATTTCCTGGCAATGATGCATTTGAAATGATTCTTTAAAAATAGTTTCTTTTTTATTTTCTGTTTTGTTATTTAAAGAGCAGATTGTGGCAAACGGTCCAAGGTGGGTATTGTTTTATGTTTTTCCTGCTTAAGGGGATGTGAACTATTTTGATAGTGTATGAATAAAAGCAAACCTTTGAACATTTGTAACTATCTTTAAAATAAATCCAAGGCAGTACTGATGGACAGACTTAAGTGTTCCCACTTAATTCGCCCTAATTATTTCAGATATTTTAAAATATATTTGTGTATGAATTTAAAATTCTGGTTACCTAGAATTCTGTGGATAAAGAAAGTCATATAATCTTGGGAAATGAACCAATGACCAAGGCTTGCTGCTACCAGAGTAATCTTATTCTATAATTCCTCTCTCTTCAATGATTGTAGAGTGGTAGCTAGTATATAACTATGATTTTATTTATTATTTCTTCACTTATACTGGTTGGTACATTTGTCTTAGAACTTGAAACCATAAAATACTGGGCTTAAGTCAATTTAATTCACTGTATAGATAGCTTAGCATAGCAATGAAATGTAAATACGTACTTGCTAAATTAAGAAAATAGTCCTCAAGTCAACTACAGAATCAGGCTTTTATCTTTATAAAAGATTAGAAACAGCCTTCCCTCTAATTCAATGTGAACACTTTTATCTTTCTGTCTCTGAAATTAAAGAAAGGTAACTCCTTTGTCCTTTTGTTTCTTCCATTTCTTTTTTTTAAATTTTTTAAAATGTTTATTATTTTTGAGAGAGAGAGACAGAGAGACAGAGCGTGAGTGGGGGAGATGCAGAGGGAGAGGGAGACACAGAATCCAAAGCAGGCTCCAGGCTCTGAGCTGTCAGCACAGAGCCCAACACAGGGCCCGAACTCACCAACCATGAGATCATGACCTGAGCCGGTCAGATGCTTAACTGACTGGGCCACCTACGTACCCATTTCTTCCATTTCTAATGAAAGAGAAAATTAAACCTACTTCAGGCATATTTAGGAGATGAGCAATATATAATAGCAAATGTAAATAGAACAAATTATACGTTGTTTTCCATGTGACAAAATATGTCCATAAACTAGGGAAATATTCTCGTCAACAAGGATTCATTAGAAACTACATGCAGGACACTTATTTAATGAGTGAGGACAGTAAAAACGACAACATAACCATATTCATTAATATGTTCAATCAGAATGTGAAATGCCATTCATCCGCTCTGGTGATTGCAAAATTTAGATACTAATTAAATAAATGAGTGTGCTATTTAAAGTGCGCAACTGTTTGTGACTAGTGCATGGTCAGTACAGAAATTGAGACTAAGCATTAGACACTTTTGTAGCAATTTGACAGAGTAATTTCCTGTGTGTTGAATCTAATAGTAAAATATTAGGCTTTAATTCTGTGTCTCTTTTTAAATTTAATTTTTCTTATATTTTACAAAAGTATCAGTCTTCTACAGAAGGGAAGGAAAAATAAGTAAAAACAGAGAGAGAGACAAAGCATAAGAGACTCTTAAATACGAGAACAAACCGAGGGTTGCTGGAGGGGGGAGGGGTCCGTGAGGGATGGGTTACATGGATGAGGGGCATTAAAGAGGGCGCTTTTCAGGATGAGCACTGGGTGTCACATGTAAGAGATGTAAGAGATGAATAGTGGGTTCAACTCCTGAAGCCAAGACTGTATGTTAACTAATTTGAAAATAAATGAAAAAAGAAAATCTCTCAAGCTAAAAAAAAAAGTATCATTCTCCTACAGTTTGAAAATAAAAATAAGAAAACTGGTCCTTACCACAGATAGTTTTAGAAGCTGTTTTAGTAGACAGCTTTATAAAGTCCTCTATTCTTACTACCATCCTTAAGTGGTAACTGAACCCAACACCAGTAAGATGTGATTATAGGTTTTGTTTATTTTTGCTGAATAAATAAGCTAGATTTATTGACTGTTATGTATGTACTGAGAACCCAAAATATTTGAGTTACCTGAGGAAGTTGATGTGCTAGCCCTTACTTCTCTGTCCATGATCCCTTCTTGGACATGTTGTAAGGTCCTGTTCACCTCTGAGAGCTGGCCTCAGCTTGTCCGACCACAGTGGACTAATATTAGTTAGCCTAAATAATATGTGAGTCTAACATGATGTCACCCAAGAATCCAGAATTGGGACACCGAGAGACTGAGGGATTAGGTCACAGTTGGGCACATGAACTGAACTGTCAACAGTTGTTACAAACACCAAGCCACGTGGAAGCTGATGTTATGAAGGGAACACAGAAGCCATGCGTAAGCAGAAGTTTTGAGAGAGAATCAGGGAATGAGAAACTGGCAAACGTGCAAGAAACAGAGAAGAGAGGGATCTTATTAAAATATAAGTCAGGTCATGTCACTTTTTGGCTCAAAACTTTCCCTTTTCCTCTCATTTTAGAGTAAAAGTCAGTCTTTACAATTACCTACTAGGCCCTAGAGAATCTTTCCTTCATCTCTCTGACTTTATCTCCCATGATTTGCTCCTTTATTGACTCCAGTTTAGCCACACAGACCTTGTTCTTCCTTGAAGCCAGCACATTATTGCCTGGGGGCCTTTGCACTTGCTATTCTGCTTGGTATGTTCTTCCTTAGTTACCTGCGTGTCTTGCTCTCTCACCTCCTCCAGTCCTTTTCTCAAATGTAATCTTCTCAGTGACAATTGTGTTGACCACTGTATTTAAAATTACAATCCTGACCCCACCCACACCCCTAATCTTCTCCCTGATTCATTTTTTTCCATAGCATCATCATCACAAGGCATACTTCTGTGTTTATTGTCTGTCATCCATCACTAAAATGTAAGCTCCATGAGGTCAGGTCTTTTTTCCCTGTTTGGTTGCTATATGCTCAATTCCTGTGCCTAGTTCCTGGTACATGGTAAGTGCTCAATAAATATGTGGAATAAATAAATGAATAAATCACTAATGGAAAAGGGGGACATTGCATTGGTTTCTTGCTTTGCAGTTCTAGTCTTCAAGTTGTCTTGTCGTACTCTGTTACCTGTCATCAGATATTATCATACTGATATTATCATACTGATAATAGCTCTTTTTTTTTTTTTTAATTTTTTTTAATGTTTTATTTATTTCCAGGAGAGAGAGAGAGAGACAGCATGAGCAGGGGAGGGTCAGAGAGAGAGAGGGAGTCACAGACTGAAACAGGCTCCAGGCTCTGAGCTGGCAGTCAGCACAGAGCCCGACGCGGGGCTCGAACCCATGAACCGCGAGATCACGACCTAAGCGAAAGTCGGACGCTTAACCGACTAAGCCACCCAGGCGCCCCTCTTTTTTGTTTTTTAATCATGTAATTATTTGCATGGTTCTAAGGTCAAAACCATGTTATGAGATGAACACAAGGTCAGTTTTATTTCTCTGCCCTCTGCTCTGTTTCCTCTTTCCCCATTTGGTTACCCCATTTGGTTACCCTAAGGCTCCAGACTCAAGCCCATTGCTACAGTCATATGGAAGTTCTGGCAACTACATTATCATGTTCAGCTTCTGCATGAAGGTGGTGGCCTTTATTAGCCTTTGACTAAGTGTAGGAGTTGTTCTTTCTGCTTGTGCTCTCATGGGCCATGCCCACACTTGGAGGGGACCTTGTGCAACATGATGATGTAGCTCCGAATGCATCTGAGGTGAAGTAGTAGAAAGGTCTCTCATCCTGCCTGTTGGAGAAATTCAATGCCTTCCATGCAGCCTGCAATCCCATCTTTGAAAACAATACACACTTCCAGGCATATCCTCACCCTGCCAGGGTGACCCTGATAAACACCAGGATCTATCTGCCCCGCTGCCAGTGCACAGCAAAATTTTGGTAGTTTTCCCCAGAGCTGTCTGTAAATGATGTCACCTTATACTAGGGGCCCAAGACTTGGAGGATGCTTAAGCAGCACTGCTAACTGACGGCTACATGTGACTGGAAGTTGCCTAAATACCCGGCCACACCTCATGACTCGCTGACCCGGGCCGCAGAAACAAGCAATGTGGGAGGATGGTGTTGGTAGAAAAGAGAAACAAGCCTTCCAGTAATGCTAGTAGACAAGCATGCCGACATTCAGAGCAGCTCTTTTTGGACTGTGAGCCTCCACACTGTGTACAGGTGCTCTATCTGAAGTAAACCACCCCCGCTGATAACCGGAGCACCACCTGTGTCATGCCCTACTACTCATCTCTTGCCTGCCCTGCCCGACAGCCTACCCTCATTTCTCTCAACTAGAGCGCAGATGTGAGATGAGGGGGATCTGGTTTCCAGGAACTTGGGGGAGATGGAATCTGTTTACAGGTAGACACAATGGTGGACTCTTGCGCATCAGGGAGCTTTGCAGATTGGGCCCTAGTCCAGCATATCTGGTTACCAATTGTCCCAAGGCTAGAAACTCAAAATCCTGCCAGACGACTGCATCACTGGCCCTTTAAATGCAACTGTTTCTCTCACAGAACTTGCTACAAAGGCCTCAGAAAGGCAACAGAAAGGCCACAGAAAGGCAACTGCCCAAAACCAGTTAGTTTTAGCATTTGCGGAGGAGAATCACAAGAACCAGAATCACTGTTGAGACCACTGCTTCTTGCTCTGCTCTTTTTCCCTGGTTCTATACTTATTCTTTTGATATGTCTCAAGACCTGTTCAAATTTTCCTTCTCTCATTTCTAGGCCTAGGACTCTTGCCACTAAATTCCCTTAAATCTTCATGCTTTGTGGATTTAGGCATATTGCCCTGGGTAGGAGACTCCCACTAACATCTTCCACATAAAGCCCCTACGTGATGGACTGCCAGCTTTCCCAACGAAAAGCTCAGATGCTGAAGCTTCGTCCTAGCAAACTGCTGACAAGGGGGTCTTGAGGGCTCCTGCACCCACTTCTCAAGTCCCTGGAGTACCGTCCAAGTAAACAGCCAAGGCTTTCGAGCAAGGGATAGAGGAATTGCCTCCCTCTCTAAGGAAAAGACTGTTTCAATGTGTTATGTCCCAGAAGTGCTGAGACTTCAAAATTGGAAAGCTTGCTCTTAGACCTAGAGGATTGAGTCATCCGGGTATCATAAAGGCAATAACCCTTGCCCCCAAATCTCACCCCCCTCCAGTAGCTGATTGAGATATTAATACTTTTATACAGAAAGTATGGAGAACCCATTTGGTCATGGACTATTGGGGATTGTGAAGTCAAACCACCTGAGTTCAAATCCAACTCTACTACTTCCTGGTCATGGACCTTGGGAAATTATTTAGCCTCTCTGTCTAAAGTTTCCTTATTCATAAAATGGATACCAATAACAGTTAGCTCAAAGGACTATTGTGTGAGTTTTAAGTGAATTATTACATATCTTAAAAGTGGTCATTGATTGTTAGCTACTACTATTGTTGGGCCAATTAAGAAAAACCTGGATATTTACAGAATATTCCAGGGTACATACAACTGTGTTTATATAACATTGATGATAAATAAGAAAGTAACCTTCTAGACATACTTGGACAAATTGAATGGTTGATGATGTCTTTAAATCTATATAATATTCCAGGAATATCACAAAGGCTCAGGAATGGAATTCTCTACAATTTCCTAGATATCTCAATGACAGCTTAATTTACTTTAGCCTAAGACAAACCTCTATTCATAGTCTACTATCTCTATAGCAATAAGTCAGTACTCAGAATAATCTATTTTAGATCCTAGATCAGATTATATTATGGGCTTGGAGATTTGGATGATTCTCAATCAGTTTTCTCCTATTCTTGAATGGTAGGTTTTCTAGATCACAGACATTTAGTAGTTCCAATCCCACTTTTCTAACTGTCCTGTCCTGCAGATATACTACTTAGAGAAGACATAATAATAAATGTTATTTAACAATCTTAATTCCTCACTTGCTACCATAAAAAAGGGTGAGAGATAAGTTATTGTTTCATTTGGGTCTAAGATAGCAGCCTCTTGAGAGTGTAAGAACATGTTCACATCTGCCTTGATCCTCCCCACCCCTACATCAATATAATAGATGCCCCCAACTACGTGATAGGGGGCCACCCTCTGACCAGAGGACCTTTCGAAGGAAGTGATGCCTACCATTATGGCCAATTTTGAGGCATCCCATAATGGTAAGATCTGATCAGTGCTGACTAGAAAATTCTAGGTTCAAATCTAGGGCCTCTGTTCTTTTTCTTTGGGTGGGGGGAGGCTCTGTTCTTTTTGCCCCCGGGATTTTAATTCAGAATCTCTTATACAGTCAGCATTTGAAGTTCCTGAGATTCCTTCTTAAATTTGCATGCACCAAGATAGCGAAGAAGAGACCAGAGAAGTTACATGTGGCAGAAAGATGCTAGTGAAGAGTAGGTGAGAGAGGACACAGAGGGAATGACTAGCCAAATGGGTGTGTGTGAGGATAAAATGGAGGTGTTGGATAGTAAAGGCTTCTTCAAAAATTCTGAGCATTTTTTTAAACAAATGCAAATATTTCTCTAAGTGCCCTAAAATTTCTAAACTACTTTTGGGCATGTACTCAGGTACACACACACACACACACACACACACACACACACACCCCTACGTATCTTGATTTAGGATTTTAGGACTGCTGGATACCTTTACGCTACTGAGGAAAGTTTTTCATTCTAAATACTTATAGTGGTTTGTAATATTTTCCACTTTGTTAGGAGTTTCGGCAGGAGCTAACAGGCAAGTAGGAGCAAGTTATGGAAAGGGCCACACCTGCTAAGAAGAAACTCCTTCATCTGGGAACAAAGCAAGCTTATCATAAAAGACAACATTTGAAAAGCTAGTTGAGGTAACCGTGAGGCATACTGCAGACACCTACCAGCTTTACTTCTCATATCTTCATAAGAGAGTCCCTTTAGAGGGACTTTTAAAAAACATGCTCTAACACTTCTGAGTCATCTGAGAAGATGTATTACAGTTAATCTGAATGAGAAGAATCCTTGCAACATTTAGGTACAATGGAAATATTCTTGTCCTCATACTTCTAAGTGAGAACCTGAGACTTTCTCTCCTCAGCAATTCTTAAGGGCTGTTGCCACTCAGGAGGTGGGGAATGACCTAGTTTTGAGGATGACATATATAGTGTGACATGTTGCTCTTTTGGAAGAGAAATATATACTTTTAAAAAAACCCATTCAACATTATTAGGAATTTCCATTTTAATGATTTGAGATACAACAAACACACTTATCTGAAATTCCGTTAGGAGACTTCACTTGACCTAAATCCATCTTCATTCAACACTTATTAAACACCAACCATATGGTTGAACACCAGGAATGGTTCTAGACACCAGGAATACTGTAGTGAACCCTGTTTTCACATAGTTCATCTTCTACTGGGGACAGATAGGCAGTAAACAAAGAAAGATGATGTGTCAAAGGACAAGGTGGGGAATGATAGGGATGCTATTTTATGAGGGTTATAATAATGAGGATAATGAATTTATGTGGTGATATTTGATCTGAGTCCTGAATGGAGAGAGTAATGTGACAAGGTGGAAGAAGAATGGATCCTAGATAGAAGGTACAGCAAGTTCAAAGTTCTTACAGTAGAAAAATGCTTGGCACATTTAAAGAACATTAAAAGGCCAGTGTGGCTACAGTGGAGTGATAGAGAGGAAGAGTGGTTGGTAATCAAGGAGATACTTGCACAAGTTGCCAGGTATCCAGTCTCACAGCTAAGAAAAGGACTTAGTATTTTTTTTTAATGACTTATTTATTTCTGAGAGAGAGACAGTATGAGCTGGGGAGGGTCAGAGAGAGAAGGAGATACAGAATCTGAAGCAGGCTCCAGGCTCTGAGCTAGCTATCAGCACAGAGCCTGACATGGGGCTCAAATCCACAAACCGTGAGATCATGACCTGAGCTGAAATCGGACGCTTAACTGACTGAGCCACCCAGACACCCACAAAGGACTTGGTATTTTAAGTATGTTGACCGGATCTGACGAAACAAAGGATCATCTGGTTGCGGTGTGCATCATGGATTGTAAGCAGCAGAGTGGTATAGCTCATTAAGAGAGTACCACCGCAAGCTGGACAAAGATGACCGCGTATTAACAGTGGTGGTGCGAGGAAGTGTTCAGATGTATTTTGAACACAGAGAGTGAGTATGACTTGTTTAAGGATCAGAGATTAAGGTCAAGCACCTCAATTGTGCTATAGCTAGAATCTGCCATTGGGCCTTCTGGTTCTCCATTCATTTTTCCATATCACGCCAACCTCGTGTTGCCTCTATGAAATACTAGCATTTAACTTCATAAGGTCATATGAACTATTCTTTTCAAGAAATAATGTGTTTGGAGTGTTCTCATGATGGAACCTGGCTAGTTGGAATCGACTTCACAAACTGTTAAAGGCAAGTGAAAAGTGCTATATGTGAAGCAGTCATGATGTTGAACACTCCGGCAACTAGTTCAGATAGCAGTGGTACTCAGACATGCATTATACAAGATAATACATAGTAGTTCACAATTGTTGTGTTACTAAAGACATCCTTTGACCAGGTATACAGACCCAGGAAAATACGTATTTATAGGTAGTCAGCAAACTTTGAATTGCTTTTTTTTTTTTACTGTGAATAAACATCCATCTAGTCCTTGGCCTGTCAGAATCTACATTCTTCTCAACTTTCAACAAACCAGATATTTCAGCAAATCACTGTCTGACAGTAGACATGAAAAACAAAAATAAATAGTTCCTTTTCACCAGGTATATAGACAAAAACAAACCAAAAAGAAGAAAACATTTTAAAGTGTGAACACCTACCGAAAACTATTGATCAGGAAATGCTAGAGAACAACTAGATATTTGTGTAACTGTCAGGAAGTTTTCCTGATAGGTGAGCATGGATTTTAAGAAAGGGGATCAGAGTTGGCAGGTAGAATATTCTAGGCAAGGAAAATACAGCACAGAGAGGCTAAAAGATTCAAGTAAGCCCTGGCATTTTAGTCCACACCCAGGTGGAATAGGACTGGATCATTATTAGCTAAGGGTGGAGGAGGCAATTAGAGGAAAGCTGCAAACAGAAACCAGGTAGTTCACAGCTGACATCTGAAAAATAATGAATGTGGTCAAGAGAGCATATTTAACTGGGTTTTGGTTTGTTTTGCTGTTAGTAGTACATATTATAAACGCGTGCCACTAAAACATTTTTATATTCATACAGCTCTCAGCATTTATCCATATATGTCAACTTACCAAATTCTTTTAATATACTCTTTAAGGGCACCTGGGTGGCTCCGTTGGTTAACTGCTGGACTCTTGATTTGGGCTCAGGTCACGATCTTCCATTTCATGATTCAAGTCCCTCAACAGGCTCTTGTGCTGACAACTCAGCCTGCTTAGGATTCTCTCTCTTGCCCCTCCCCTGCTCTCTTTCTATCTCTCTCAAAAATAAACTTTAAAAAAATGCACTTTAAAAAATATAAAGTCAAGACACACTATGAAAAAGTTTTTCCCAAAAAAATGCTCCAAAGAGCAGATTATGCATCATTTAACAGGGGAGAGGAGCGGTTTTATATCCCCCACTTCCAAGCCAGTGTGCAATAAACTTTAAGTCGGGAAGTGTTGTACATCGATACGATGCCTTTAAAATGCTTAGCACAGTGTCTGGCCCATAGTAAGTATTCAACAACTTACGGTTATTATTTTGACCTTAGACCTCTCAATGATTTGGGATTCTATTTTCTCATTTTCAGAGGAAGAAACAGGTCACCGACGGTCCCTGAGGCTCCCGCCAGCCCTGACAATCTCCTATTTCAAGCAGCATCGAATAAATATTTGCTGAACAAACAGACAAAATAAAGTATCTCTCCAGGGGCCCGGCCAAGCGCCCACCAGAGAACCAGCCAGGACACAGGTCACATTCGGGCGCTGGTTCCACACGCCAGTGTTTAGGGGTGGAGAGCAAACCACACTCCCCTCATCCAAGACCAATAGGCGGAGCTGAGTGAGAGTCAGTTTTCGATCTTAGCCCCTCCCGCAGTCAAGACCTCAGTCCACTCCGGCCTCGGCCAGCTTATCTCCCCTCCCCGGCCCCGCCTGCGGCCGGAATCGCTTTCCCCAGCCAGCCCCGCAGCTTCCACCTCCACCGACGCGCGGACACGCCCCTTCCGGCCGAGGCCCCGCCCACCGACTTCGCCCACGGCCCCGCCCCTCCGCGAGCTCGGCGCGCGGTCCTCTCAGCGCCCGCCTGCGGCCGCGTCCACCCCCGACGCTCTGAGGTCACCGACGGGGCCGGGCTGCGGGGGGCGGAGGGACGGAGGGAAGATGGCTGCCGAGGCCGGATATTGGCGCCGCCTCCCCCAATCCTGGAGCCGGCGCAGATGAGGCGGCTTGGCTGGGGCCAGCGGCGCTTCGGAACCGGAGCTGGGGGGACCC
Organism: Hyaena hyaena; assembly: GCF_003009895.1. Lineage (NCBI taxonomy): Eukaryota > Metazoa > Chordata > Mammalia > Carnivora > Hyaenidae > Hyaena > Hyaena hyaena. Next base: position 1,061,769 of record NW_024080820.1, read on the forward strand.
TGGCGGTGGGGCCTGCTGTATGCCGGCGCTCCGGCTAGAGTGAGCGGCGGCGGCGGCGGCGACGCCTCTCTCCCCCGGCCCTCTCCCCGTCGCTGTGAGTCTGAGCGGGTGGCAGGCGGCACAGGCGGCGGGGCCGGGATGGAGGACGTTAACTCCAACGTGAACGCGGACCAGGAGGTGCGGAAGCTGCAGGAGCTGGTGAAGAAGCTGGAGAAGCAGAACGAACAGCTGAGGAGCCGCTCGGGGGCCGTGCAGGGCGTCGGCTCCCTCGGGCCCGGCAGCCCGGTTCGGGCCGGCGCGTCCACCCCCTCCTCCGGCACGGCGTCCCCTCGGGGCTTCCCCTTGGGCCTCAGCGCCAAGTCGGGCGGCGGGGTGGGCTCGGGCCCGAGGCGGACGAGTGGCGAGGAGCTGCGGGACGCCACCTCCTTGCTGGCAGCGGGCGAGGGCGGCTTGCTGGACGAGGTGGAGCCGCTGCGGCCCGAGGAGCTGGAGCGCCTGTCAGGCTGGGAGGAGGAGGAGGAGAGCTGGTGAGCGCGGGCCGCCTGGCCGGGGCTGGGCGGGGACGGGCCCGGGGGCGGAGAGCGTCTTCCGAGGGTCCCCCTGGTGAGGCGCCTCGCTTTGTGTGGCCGGGTCCGCTCTCGGACGGGCACTCGCGCTTTTCTTGCTCTGGCTGCGGGAAGGTCAGTTGGAGTTGGGGGGGGGGGGGCGATTCGAGGCGTGCTGGAGGAACAGGGTTTGAAGCTAGTTCTCCCCCGGGTTGTGCACTCTCCGCGTTTTGGAGCCCGTTGGGGGTCTGTGGCTTGACACAGCCGGGGTAGGGCTGCTGGCCGTGGGAGGAGTCGGAGGAGGGAAACTGCTTTGTAAGGAGGGGATCTTGCTTTGTGTGAAATACCGGCTTTCGGATGGTGGCCTGAGCAATTTGGGTGTCGGGGAGGGGTCCGTGAGCTAAGGTATCACCGGGTGCGGGGAACACGCCGAAGCGGGTTGAGCGCGGTGGTCAGTGTTGTGGACCGCTGGGAGCTGGGTACGTTTCTGGCGGCGACGGGGACACCATGTGAATCAGCACTCCCCTTTGGGTAGTGGGGTAAAGCTTGCTTTGTGTGAAGAGGGCAGCGGATGGTACTGCTTTGTGTGAAAAAGTCAAGGGTGGAACAAGAGGCGGCTCTTCTGTTTTAAACAAGAATCGGGTCTGGCGTTTTTCGGAGCTGGGAGGTGACAGTTATCACATCCCTCCTTAATTTCCATGTCCTCCTAGGAGCAGAGAAAAGGAGCCCTATTTAAAAATCTAAACCAAAGCTGTATTCTCACAAGCCGCTTCGTGATAGAATGCTGACCCACACCATAATATCACTTACATAAAGAGAAAGGACATCGGAGGCGTTTTCCCTAATTTTATTGCAACCCCATAAAGATGTCTGTAAGAAATTCTTTGTCTTAACTATCCCTGTTTAAAGTTTTGATCTGTAGCTAAAATGTCTCCACCCGGGTGAAACTGAAACTTTTAACTCCGTGAAGTGGAAATTCTTCATGGACTCTGATATTGCAGGGGTGCCACTTTACAGTTACTTAGTTAAGAGCTTTGCTTGGATTCAGGCCCTGGCGCTGCCACACTAGCTGTATGACCTTGGGCAAGTTACTCTGAGTCTCACTTTCTTCCTCTATTTGATGGAGAAAGTAATAGTTCTTACTTCTGTGGCGGAGCGAAGATTACATGAGCTAATCCGTGTATACTTTTAGCACTGGGTCTGGCATATATTAAAACTCTCCAAAGCTATTCCTCTGAAGCCTAGTTATTTAAATCACAAAGTATTCAGTGAGCTCTTATAGGATCTTGTGGGAAGGTCTGAAGATTCTTAACATGTGATCCCTGTTCATTAAGGCAGTTAACAGTCTTGGTGGGAGCCAAGTTTTATGCAGTTAAATAAACTAGGATATACACAGTGAGTTGCAACAACAACCAAAAAAAAAGTGAGAGGAGCAAAAATACTGAGACTGCTCAGAAATTGGGAAGAAAATAATGGTTCAAAGTAGTTGAGGCAAACTTGGGGGGGGGGGAAGAGAGGGAAGGGCCTTTTATGCTCAGACAACTGCTAGAGCAGAGTCAGATATTTGTAACTCCCAATTAGAAAGGTTTGAATTATGAAGAAACTCTTGAATATAATGTATCAAGCCATTATTTTATTTCCAAGTAATACCAAATATTATTAGAACTGATTATGGCAGTGACAGTTTTTCATATTAGTGTGAGATCACGTCCTCCCAAAGGAATTCTGGGTGTGTGTACACTTTAAAAGAATCCAGAATCATCCAACTATCCTCACATGCCTCTTGCAAGTGATGATGATAATGATGCTCTTAATAATGAGGGTTAGCTGCACTCATGAGCCCATTTTAGATTATGTATTATTAGAACACATGGACTCCTCTTGGAGAAGCTGAATACAGTCTTGCTGCTGAGCAGAGTTTGTTCAGGTAAAGCAAGTCATCTTAAATACTATGCCAGAATTTTCTTTTGATTAGATGGTTTCTGCTTACCGCTTTGATCTTGGCTACATATCTTGATCCTATCCTTTTATTGAAAAAATTTGTGTGAACTGAAAGGTTTATAAGTTCTACCTAAAGTCATATGTAAAGTGCTTTAGAGTATGTTTTTGGAGTGTAAGTGGGAAAGGGGGTGGGTGTTAGTGGCAGGGGGAGGAAGATTCAAAGAATCAAGTCTTAGCAAACTGAAAAGTTACTTTCTGTAACTTATACCCACTGTACCTTCTTTTTTCATCTAGAGGAATGTTTTTCCTCAAATGTATACTAGAAAATGCTAGTTCTGAAAGTGCTAATAGATACTCTGTGAAAAAATAATGGTAGCTCTGAGGTTAAATATATGTGAAGGAAAGAAGGTTTAACAAAAATAAACAGATTTCTTTAATACTGGACTTGTTTGATACATTGATATATATTGAATACAGTAAATTTCTAAGTGGTAAATTTTTTTGAGCTCCCGAAGAACACAGTTAGAAAACAGTGCTCCAGAGCTGTGGCTTTCACAGACTTTTTTTTCTTTTTTTTGGACCCACTTTCATGATAAAGAAAAACATTTTACATCATAGCCTAGTCCATGGATATATGAATAATTGAAACAAAAGTTTCACAAAACTGTAGTTAGTGGCAAGCTCTAATATTTTCTATTCTGTCTCTTTAGAAAAAAGATGCTAGTTACAATCCATTAAGCTGATTTTGTGACCCATTAATTAACGGGTTGTTTCTCACTTTGAAAAGCACTGTTCTAGAACAGATTGGAAAAGTCTAGAGAAGGGAACTAACATCATCATACATCACAGTGTATTAGGCTATGCCAGGTAGCTTAAAGACATTTTTGCATTTTTCATCCATTTGTGAGGTATCATTTTCTAGGTAAGGAAATGTAGTCTTTCTAAACATCAAATAACACACAGTAAATGTTGGAGTCAAGATTCATCAAATAACACAGTTTAAATGTTCGAGTTGGGATTTGTATCCAGGACTTTATGACATCAAAGCCTGTTCTGTTCCCATTGTATTTTGCTTTTCCCAAGTATAATACCTTTTCCACACGGATAGCCCCTTAACATATTTGAAGACTATGATCATGGTCCAGCTGACCTCCTCTACCCACCACTCACTCTGAGCACTCTCCTGTCGTCTGCAGAGCAAAACAGCCCAATTGTATTTAATCATTCTTAAGGTAATACAATTTTCTGATCCTTCAACCACGATCATTTCTCTCTTAATGAATTCTACTTGCTCATTGTCATTAAACGTGAAACTCAGCATTTTATTTTATTTTATTTGAAGATTTTATTTTTTATAGTAATCTTTATACCCAATGCGGGGCTTGAACTCACAACCCTGAGCTCGAGAGTCGCATGCTCTACTGACTGAGCCAGCCAGGCTCCCCTGTACTCAGTATTTTAGATGATATTTGACCAGAGAGTGTGTAGTGGATACACCTTGCTTCAGCTAAATGCCATTATTTTGAAACCAAATATTTCATTAACTATTTTGGTTTCTGTTATTTATGGTTAATATGAGCCAATAGTGTCAATTACACTCAGTATCTTTAATACATAAGTTGTTAACCTGAATCTCCCTAGCCCTGTTTTTGTGTACTGAATTTTTTTGGCGTGTATGTATGTGTGTGTGTATATTAGGCTTTTATATTATAGTTAAATTGGGCATTTATATTTCATTTTGTTAGTCTTGATTTAGGCATTTATTACTATTGTCATTTTCATATTTTGTAGGCATACTTACTGGGTCCTCAAGTTGTTGATAAAAATGATAAAATGACAGAAAAAAGGGGCACTGAAAAGTGCTGCTCAACAAGAATCTCTTCAGAGTAACATCAGTCCATTAATCAGCACATGCTGTGGTTGTTCAATAACTGTTAGTTCCACTTGTATGTTATCAAGCCCATATGCCATGTTGTATGGATATTATGAAGCATTTTGCCAAATTGCTTGCTGTAATTAAGCTATACTATGCCTACAGGGTTCTTACCTGCAGTGAAGGAAATGTATGAAAATAGAAATTACTTTTTATTTGGTTTGAATTGTTCATGGTGAATTCTCTGGCTTTTTCCTTTTCTAACTTTATAAACATTTTGTTTGATTCAGTTTTAAATTTTGCAAGGAATACGTTTGGCCTGGAATTTCTATTTTTTTATTTTTTAACATTTATTTTTGAGAGAGAGAGAGAGCGAGCGAGCACAGCAGAGGAGAGGCAGAGGTAGAGATAGAGTCACGGAATCCAAAGCAGGCTCCAGGCTCTGAGCTGTCAAACACAGAGCCTGACGTGGACCTCAAGCCCACAAACCAAAGTCAGACGCTTAACTGAGCCACCCAGACACCCCCCCCCCGCCCACCCATTTTTAAATTTTTAATGTGTGTTTATTTTGAGAGAGAGTGAGAGTGCATGGTTATGCAGGAGGGGCAGAGAGAGTGAATCCCAAGCAGGCACTGTGCTGACAGCCCAGAACCCAATGTGGGGCTCGATCATGAGATCATGACCTGTGCTGAAATCAAGAGTCAGATGCTTAACTGACACAGCCATCCAGGCACCCCAGTATGTTATTTTAGACTGACATATTTTGAGTTAATAATAATTCAGTGACAGAAGTTCAATTCTTTTACATTATTTGGAGGGTTAGGCCTAAACTTTTTTCAAGCTGCAATTCTGGCTTACATTCTGACTTACTGTCTGTCACCTTGCCTCATTTGAAAATTCAGTTTCCTTTGAAGAATGTTTATTCAGGCTGTCCATTTGAACCACATCTTGGCAGAAAAACAGAACATAAGGAAGAATATTTCTGCCCCCTCTTTGTCATGTAATATCATTACATATTTTGCTCTTGTATTATAGGCTATCCATTTTTTAATATTAATGTCCTTGATACACTTTTTATTCTCCATAAGTGTTTGTTGACTATAATTCATGTGCAATAAAACTTGCCCTTATAAAAGTGTGTAATTTAATGACTTTTTTAGTATATTCACAAATTGTGCAACTGTTACCACTAATTTCAGAACATTTTCATTAGTACCCTGCCCCCACCCCACCCCCAAAAATAAAACCTCTCCAAACCCATTATCAGTCACTTCTCATTTCCCCCTCAAGCCAGCTCCACTTCCATACTTTCTGTGTCTGTGGTATTGTCTATTCTGGTCATTTCATATAAATGAAATTATGTAATATGTAGCAGTTTGTGTCTGGTTTCTTTCACTTAACATGTTTTCAGAGTTCATATTGTAACATGTATCAAAACATTTCCTTTTTTTTATTCCTTTTTATGTCTGAATAATACCACATTTTTTTAATTCATCAGTTGATGAGAATTTGAGTTGTCTCCACCTTATGGTATTTATGAAAAGTGTTGCTACGACCAATTTTTTTAATGTTTATTTACTTTTGAGAGAGAGCACTCGCGCAAGAGCAGCGCACCTGCAGGAGAGCAAGCTGGGGAGGGGCACAGAGGGAGACACAGAATCTGAAGCAGGCTCCAGGCTCTGAGCTGTCAGCACATGAGCTGTCAGCACAGAGACCAACGTGGGGCTCTAACCCACAAGCTGCGAGATCATGACCTGAGCTGAAGTTAGACGCGTAACCAACTGAGCCACCCAGGTGCCCTGACCAAATTTTTATATGGACATGTTTTCATTTTTTCTTGAGTATATTCCTAGGAGTAGAATTACAAGGTCAAATGGTAACTTCATGTTAACTTTTTGAGAAACTGCCAGACTGTTTTCCATGGTTGTACCATTTTACATTTCCATCATCAGAACCCAAGGGTTCCAATTTTGCCACATTCCCTCCAACACTTGTTATTGTCTGTCTTTTTTGTTATATAGCCATTCTAGTAGTATTTCATTGTGGTTCTGATTTGCATTATCCTAATGCCTAATGGTGTTGAGCATCTTTTTATCTATTTATTGGCCACTTGTCTGTCTTTGGAGATGTCTGTTCAAACTGTTAACCCATTTTCTAATTGGGTGACTTGAATTTATATTAAGTTGTAAGAATTCTTTATATATACTGGATACTAATCCTTCATGAGATACATTATTTGTGAATATTTTTTCTCATTCTGTGCTGTTTTTTTACTTTTTTGATGAGTCCTTTGAAGCATAACATTTTTAATGTGAAGTCTTATTTATTGTTTTGTTGCTTGTGTTTTTAATGTCATCTATAAGAAAATTGTGCCTAATTGAATATCACAGGATTTTTCCTATCTTTTCTCCTAAGAGGCTTATAATTTTACCTCTTACATTTATGTCTTTAATCCATTTTTAATTGTCTTAAAATATACATAATACCAAATTTACCATGTTAAGCGTTTTTAACTGTATAATTCAGTGGTATTAAGTGCATTTGTTGGAATCTATTGTTGTGTAACCATCACCACCATCCATCTCCAGAACTTTTTATTTTCCCAAACTGGAATTAAATACTGATTAAACAATAACTCCCCTTCCCTCCCCAGCCCCTGACAACTCTTTTTTCTTTCTCAATGAATTTGACTATTCTAGGTAACTAATGCATGTGCAATCATACAATATTTGTGCTTTGTGACTTTTATTTCACTTACCACAATGTCTTCAAGATTCATTTGTTGTAGAATGCCTCAGAATGTCCTTCCTTTGGGGGAGGAAGGATGTCTCTAACGCTTTATTTAATCTTACAATCCTCAATGGGCAAAAGAAAACAATACTTAAATCCTTCTATCCCAAACCTGAACTTGTGTGATGCATATGATTTTCAGATTTAAATATGGAGTTTATATGTATATGCTATATTTGGTGGCAAAAAAAAAAAAAAGGCCGCACACAAAAAACCCCAACAAAATCTAAAAGTCAGCCTTCAAACAATTTCCAGGCATTTAGTTCATTATTGTCAACCACATTCACATTGTTGTGCAACAGATTTCCAGAATTCTTCCATCCTACGTGACTGACACTAAACCCGCAGAGGAGCAACTCCTTACCTCCTCTTTCCCCACCTCCTGGCAACCACCATCTTACATTGTTTCTATGAGTTTAGATGCTTCATAAGTTGAATCATGTAGTAGTTATCTTTTTTGTTACAGCTATTTCACTTAGCATAATGTCCTCAAGTTTCATTCAGGTTGTAACATGTGATGTGGTTTCCTTTTTTAAGACTGAATAATATTCTGTTGCGTGTACCATATTTTCTTTATCTGTTCATATGTCGATGAACATTTGGGTCACCTCCACCTCTTGGCCATTGTGAATAACGCTGCTAATGAACATGAGTGCACAAATATCTGCTCAAGTCCTTGCTTCCACTTCTTTTGGGTATATACCCAGAGGTGGAATTGCTGGATCAAATGGTAATTCTGTGTTTAATTTTCTGAGGAGCCACTATACTGTTTTCCATAGTAGCTGCACCATTTTACTTTCTAATGAGCATTACCAAAGGGTTCCAGTTTTTCTACTTCCTTGCCAACATTTGCTTTGATCCCCTTTGAGTTTTTAAAAACGGGAGGTGTAGGGGTCCAGCTTCATTCTTTTTGTCATTGTACTGTTTGAAGACTTTCCTGTCCCTATTATATTGTTGTGTCCATAAATGTATGGATTTATTTCTGAACTCTCAGTTCTATTGGTCTTTTTCCTTATGCCAGAAGAGACGGTTGTGATTACTGTAGCTTTTTAGTAAGTTTTAAAGTTGGAAGTGTGAGTCCTCCAATTTTGTGCCTTTTCAAGATTGTTTTGGCTATTCAGGGTCTCTTATATTTCTATATGAGCTTTAGGATCAACTTAAAATTTTCAGCAAAAAATAGCTGGAATTTTGATAGGGATTGTATTGAGTCTGTAGATAAATTTGTAGAACAGTCTGTAAATCAATCTGTATTGAGATCTTAACAGTGTTTATTCTTTCAATCCATGGGCATTGGATGTCTTTCCACACACTTAAGTGTTTAATTTCTTTCACCTTATATTTTGTAATTTTCAGGTTATAGGTCTTGCATTTATCCTGTTAATTTTATTCCTAGTTATTTTATTCTTTTTGATACCATTGTAAATGGAATTGTTTTTCTTGATTTCATTTTTGGATTGTCCAAAATACAGTTGAATTTTATATATTGATGACATTGTATTCCTCAGCTTGCTGAAGTCATTTCTTAGCTGTAATAGTTTGTGTGTATGTGGATTTCTTGGGATTTTTTATGCATAAGATCATGTCATCTGCTAACAGAGATAACTTTACTCCCTCTTTTCCAATCTGGGTGCCTTTTGTATTCTTGCTTAATTGCCCTGGCTAGGACATCCAGTGTAATGTTGGGTACAGGAGGGTGAAAGTAGACATTTTTCAGTGTGATTTTTTAAATTTTTTATTTACTTATTTTGAGAGAGCGTGAGCAGGGGAGGGGCAGAGAGAGAGAGAATCCTGAGCAGGTTCTGTGCTATCAGCGCATAGCCCCATGTGGGGCTTGACCTCACAAACCATGAGATCATGACTTGAACCAAAATCAAGAGTCAGATGCTTAACCATCTGAGACACCCAGGCACCCCTTCAATGTGATTTTTGCTGCTCTTTTTCAAAATGCTTATTTATTTTGAGAGCAAGAGAGCATGCGTACATGCATATGTGCATGATTGGGATGGGAGGGTCAGAGAGAATCCCAAGCAGGCTCCATTGTCACAGAGCTGGACGTGGGGCTCAATCCCATGAACCATGAGATCATGACCTGTGCCAAAATCAAGAGTTGGACACTTAACCAACTGAGCCACCCAGGTACCCCTTGCTCTTTTATTTTTAATTCTAGCTAACGTTATTTATTGTATTAACATGTGACAGATACTATGTTAAATACCTTATATTTTATCTTTCCTAATAATCCAATATGGTCAGACTATTAAACCCCCTTTTTAAAGATGGGGAAATTAAAACCTAACTAATCTGCTTATAGTCACTCAAGTATATGGCTGAGAGATAGGATAGGAACTCAGTCTGACTCTGTATTTAAAAATTTTCAATCCTTACCCAATTCTGATTATCTGGATTTTTTATGTTATTTTTTATTTATACTGTTATTTAGTTTGGGGTATTATATGTCCTCCTGTTTTGTCTTTTGATCATTTGTCGTTAATAGCTTGAGCTCTGTATACATTTTGAATTGCTTTATATGAGAAACTTTTTATACTCATTATTCTTGTGTTGAATTGGCCTTTGGAGCTTTTGGGAGTCAGATGACATGGTAGCTAAGAGTTATGACTCAAACTAAATAGCCTGAGTTGAAATCCCTGCTCTCAGCCTTCTTAGCTGTGGGACCTTGAGCAAACCACTTACTCAGTATGTGAACCTCTTCATTTTCTTCAAAATACAGATAATTATTATAGCAACCATGTAGAATTTAATGTAATATATATAAAATGTGAAGAACAGTTCCTGGAACAAGTTAAAGAAATTAGTGTTAACGTTCATCATTGTCCTCCTCATCGCTGTTTTATTATTTTAGTTTCAGATTTACCTATCTTTGCATTGAACTTTAAAAAAAACAACTTTTTATTTTGGAACATTTCAAACATGTAGAAAAATAGAGTGAACAGTAAAATGAATCTCAGCTTATCATCCATTTTTAACACTTACCAACTCATGTCATTCTTGTTTCATCAATGCCTCTGAAACCGCAACATCCTGGACTGTTTTGAAGCAAATTCCATCCAGATATCATATCATTCAGTTACTGAATATCACAATAGAAGATAAGGACTTCTTCAAACATAAGCACAACACCACTTTCACTCCCTCTCATTAAAAATAATTCTTTAGCATTTTCAGATGTGGTCTGTTTTTAGATCAAATTTTTAAAAAAGTAATTTGTATATCTATGTTTAGAATTTTCTTTTTATTCTATTATAAAGTCTAAAATGAAATGTTCTCTTTCTTCAAGCATTTTGATCATTTTTATATCCCCAGTTAATTTGTTGGTGATGGTCAGAACAGATAACAGTTCTTGTTTCTTTCCCAGCCCTTTGAGAAATTAAATTGTTGAGGCAAATCAAGAATTTCTTAGGTTTTCTGCTGTGTGCAGGGTGAAGTTTTCAGCAGATGTATAAATACTTGAAGTGGTGTCATATCTTTTATTTCTTTGTACTAGAATTGAAATTTGTGTTAAGTAACATTATTCAAATCTTCTCATGGTCTTTTGGCCTATAATCAACTCCCATAATATTATCCCTATTTTATATGGACAGTTATTTAACATTTTTATGTATTTTATTTTAGAGAGAGTGTGTGCAAGCTGGGGAGGGGACAGAGGAAGAGAGAGAGAGAGAACCTTAAGGTTGTGGGCCTTGATCCCACAACCCTGGGATCATGGTCTGAGCCAAAATCAAGAGTCAGACTCTCAACTGACTTGAGCCACCCAGGCGCTCCTATGTAACATTTTTAGTTAACTTTAGTTTTAGTGTTTCTGTGTCTTAATTCCATGTACTTGTACTCTTAGGCTCCCACATTTTTATAAAACAAAATAATTTCAGTCTAATTTTCCAAAAATCCACATTTTCTTCATTAAATTTACCTAGAGCGACACACCTTTATTGAGGAAAGAAACAGCCATGGATCTCAAAGAAAGGAATCTTCTTTACTAACAGTTTTTATTAGAATTTTTTAAGGGCCTCAAATAAAAGAATGAACAAGTACATGTAATACATAAAAATCTTTACATTACTATTTAAAATATTTATTGTTGGGGCGCCTGGGTGACTCAGTCAGTTGAGCGGCCAATTTCAGTTTAGATCATGATCTCATGGTTCATGAGTTCAAGCCCCACGTCAGACTCCGGACTGATAGTGCTGAGCCTGTTTCAGATTCTGTTTCCCTCTCTCTCTGCCCTTCCCCTACTCACGTGCACCTGTGCATTTTCTCTCGCCCTCTTAAAAAACATTAAAATTTTTTAAAAAATATTTACTGTGGAGGAGGGAAGTTAGGAACTGACTTTTCCAGCACTTCAATTTTCTTAAGATTGTTTTCTCCATCCCTGCTGTGAATTTTGCTGAGTGAAAAGGAATTTATATGTGGGCAAAAGGGGAGTGTAGGTGTGAAACACTTTCTTAAATAAGCTTTAGACTTTTCATTTACCTACTCTGCTGCACTTTTGTAGAACAGAGTTTAATATTACGTATATATTCATAGTGACTGCATTACCTATTTGGTATTTGTGAGTTAAAAGTTAGTTCTTGGCATCTAGAAGTTTGTCATTGTATTATTTTCCCCTTTTTTCTTTCCTTTGAGAGATCTTTTATTATTGACATAAAGTCCCTGCATCGGTAGTGGAGAGAACAGATTGAGAACAGAGATGATAGGGAAAATTGATAAAGTTGCCAGGCTCTTTGCAGGGCCCCTAGGAACTTTTGCAGATGTAATGTAATGTACATGTAATCATAGAAGATGAAATTAAAAATGAACGTTGAGATCAGGTGGTCTTGCCTCTTGTTTTTAAGCTGTTTAATATTCAAACTGGTGAGGGCAAATGGTTATTCTTAAAAATGTTTGAGGGGCACCTGGGTGGCTTAGTCGGTTAAGCGTCCGACTTTCGCTTAGGTCATGATCTCGTGGTTCGTGGGTTCGAGCCCTGCGTCGGGCTCTGTGCTGACTGCCAGCTCGGAGCCTGGAGCCTATTTCAGAGTCTGTCTCTCTCTCTCTCTCTCTCTCTCTCTCTCTCTCTCCCTCCCTCCCTCTCCTAGAAATAAATAAAAATATTTTAAAAAAATAAAAATGTTTGAGATTAGAAATTGAATAAGTTCTTTCATATTCTGTTAAATCCATTTTACTTTAAATCAATTTACCCTTAAGTTTGTGAAGACATTTTAAACTCAGACTGCTCATCGATAAGGTGTATTGATAAACTTCCCCAACTTAGTAGGTGGTTTTTACTTACTATATTTTTTTTCTCATAGTCCTTCACATCCAAGAATGGACTTTATTATATGACCTCTTTGTTTTATGTATACTTTTTATGGAAGACGATTGGTACAATCTGCCTGTAATAGATAAGTATCATTACTTATCTAAATAGTTTGGCAGTTATTTGCTAATTAACATCTTTGAAGTTTGTTTTCTAGTATCTAAATACCATGAAGATGTTAAAGTAATGCAGCTCGTGTATGTGTTTTAAATGAATTAAGTTATGTTTAGTGATTTTCCAGTGATTCTAATGTGACTAATTTTTTTTCAAAAGTTTATTCATTTATTTTGAGAGAGAGAGAAAAAAAGCATGAGAGGAGGAGGGGCTGAGAGAAAGAATCCCAAACAAGCTCTGAGGTGCCTGCACAAAGCCCAGTTCGGGTCTCAATCCACTAATTGTGAGATCATGACCTGAGCCAAAGTTAATAGTCAAGACACTTAACTGACTGAGCCACCCAGGCTCCCCTAGATATTTTTTTATTAATAGAATAAATAGAGTCCCATGTATGAATAGCACAATGTTGGGGACACTGAGAGACAAGATAATGCAGGTTCTTAATTTCTTAAAAAATAGAATTTAGCCAAGAAGGGCCAAATGATTGGTAAACTATATTACAGTCACTGTTGTTGAATTATATTCTACAAATTACTGTATAAGGCATTTTATGCATGGCATATCATTTAATCTATACAATTTTGAGTTATCTCCATTTTTTATTGTGGTAAAATATACAAAACAAAAAATTTACCATTTTAACCATTTTAAGTGTACAGTTCAGTGGCATATACATTGTTATGCAACCATCACCAACATTCATATCTGGAAGTTTTTTATCTTTCCACATTGACATTCTGTATAAACAATAACTCCCCCATTTCCCTATTCTCTATGCCCTCAGCCCTTGACAACTATCATTCAACTCTCTGTGTCCATATATTTGCACATAAAGCAGTTAAACTCAAAGTCACATAGCTAATAGAATGAATTGAGATTCATGCTAAGCCTGAAAATCACGTCTAGGGAGAAACATTTTATCTTGGCTTATTTAACCTATAGGTATTTAGCTTTGAGAAGAGAATGGTTTTTTTAAATACTTGAAGGACTGTAATGAGTATTACTAGATTTATTCTTTATAACTCTGGAGATCATTAATAGAACAATAGGTATAAGTTAGAGAGGGGCAAATTTTTATTTAATAGAAGGTAGAATTTTCAAATAGAACTGTTTTTAGATGGTATGGACTATCTTTAGAAAGTGTAGGTAGCCTTAAGGGGCACCTGGCTGGCTCAGTCGGTGGAGCATGAGACTCTTGATCTCAGCGTTGTGAATCTGAGCCCCACGTTGAGGGTGAAGAGTACATTTTTAAACATAAAATCTTTAAAAAACAAAAATGGTATAAATAACCTTCAGTGGTGAAGACTGCTGAATGGTCCTGTGACAAGGGATGTTACAAAAAGGCAAAAATTAGTTGAATTATGTTACTTCTAACTTCTTTTAACTCTGTTTCTGTGCTTAAAATACTGCAATCTATTTGGGAGCATAAGATACCTTCAAGACAAAGTGCTAAGTGTGTAAATGTGGAAAGATCTTTAGCAATGGAAGCATCATAGATTTTTTTTAAGTTCTTTTTTTTTTAATGTTTTATTTCTGAGAGAGAGAGAGAGAGAGAGCATGAGCAGGGGAGGGTAAGAGAGAGAGGGAGATACAGAATCTGAAGCAGGCTCCAGGCTCTGAGCTAGCTATCCGCACAGGGCCCTACATGGGGCTCGAACCCATGAACCGTGAGATCATGACCTGAGCTGAAGTTGGACGCTTAACTGAGTGAGCCACCCAGGCGCCCCAGATTTTTTTTTTTCTCTCCTAACTCTATGGCACTTTCTCTGAATATCCTCAGTAATGGAAGATTCTTTTCCTCTTGAAGGTAGGTATGAGTTTTGAAAACTGTCGAAAGTCATTATTGTGCTAGTGAATAAAAATGGGTTAGCAAGGTATTTAAAGTCCTCAGCAGCCCAATTCCAGTTCACCTTTTCCCCATGTTTACTTACTGTTGGCAGCAAACTTCATGGACATTCATGCCTGGTGGCATGTTCTGATGTCCATTCCACAGCAGAGCACGTTTTTCTTTTCTTTGTGAAATTCTAAATATCCTACTTGGTTTGCATCCTCTTCAGTGTTACCTATCACTGTTTATATATCCTTCTTGGAGTATGTGGAACACAACAGCCTTGTACTTTGGTCTCTCTAGTCTAGGTTGTAAGCAGTTTACCCAGAAGACCTATATCATATTCATCTTTGAGTGCCTGAACAGGATTTCAGTATATTGTGTGTAGTAAGAGTTCAGTTACATTCAATTAAATTGAATCAATCTGATTGTCAGTGGTAGTTTGAAGTGTGGTGCAGCTATAAAATAATGAGACCAGATTTCTTGCCTGACTTTCATGACTCTATGCCAGTTTCACACACATCCTGAATACTGGCAGTATTGAATCTGTAATCTCCCATGATGAATTAAAGAAGAAAATACAGTCTAGATACAGTGTCTGATTGTTAAAAATCATTTTTAAAATTAATCAAAATAGTGATGTCTCTTTAGTAGGATAACAAATGCACCTTGTTTTAAACTTGTTTGTACTTCTTGTGATTTCTAAATTTCCTGTTATAAACACAAATTGCTTTTATAATTTAAAAAATTCTATTTATAAGATTTAAGTCCATTTCATTACTTTATGGTCACATAGGTAGGGATCATATTATAACATTCATTAAAAAGCCATTGATGCTTTTCTTATTACTACTTAATGGTAGTAAGATTATACATCACTGATGAAGAAATTTTGGTTCCAATTAGTTTATTTTTTTTTTAATGTTTATGTCTTTATTTTGAGAATCAGGGAGGGACAGAGAGAGGGAGGAAGAAAGAGAACACCAAGCAGGCTGTACACCATCATCACAGAGCCTGATGGTGGGGTTCGCAGAGCTCAGTCTCATGAACCCTAAGATCATGACCTGAGCTGAAATCGAGTCAGACGCTTACCAATGGAGCCTCCCAGGTGACCCAGTTCCAGTAAGTGTAGACATGTGTTTTTGATAAAACTGGAGCCCAAGTCAGCTGATGTATATGACTTTATCTATTACTCATGTCTTTAACTTTGCATTTTAAAAATGAAATTACCTGAGTGTAAATACTAATATTTATCAGATTTATCTGAATAAATTATACAATCTGTTTTTGTTGAGGTGGGGAAACTCTGATACTTTTTTATTGTCCAGGAATATCAGAAAAGGAACCCCAAGGCTGTGTGTAGCTCACATCTTGTGAGCCCTCTGGTTGAAGACATCGTATGCCAAACTTTCAGGGAACCTGGTACTGATGCCCTTGTGGCCCAAAAGGGCTTCTTCCCTTCTCCCTCCACTTACTAAGACTCTTGCCTCCTTACCCTTTTACTAGGAACATATCTAGAACTGTATCTGTAAGTTAATACTGACATGATTTTTAAAATACGTGTTTTAATGGAAATGGATTGAGTTACAGTAATGTACTGCTCCTTATGGTAAGGAGTCTACGAGCCAAAGCACACTGCATGCTGGCCCTTGTGCTAGTTTAGCAGCAACATGAACTTGTAAAAGTATGTAAGTTTTGAGACTTTACATAATATAAGTTCTTTTGCCTGATCCATTTACTCAAAAATCACATCCTCTGGGGTCTTTCATTTAGAAGTCTAAATTATGGAGGAAATGGACACCATTAGGAACAAACTAGCTTATTTAACAGGAAAGATTTCTGAAACTAGGCCTTTAAATTAGGTGTGGCACAAAAAATGCAAAACATACAATTTGCTTTGACTTTGAAAAGGCTCAAATGCTAGAATAAAAGTGAAATTTCTTAAAAGTGTTAAAGGACTGTAGGGAGGATAAGAAAAAGTAACTGTACCTCCCTGAAATGTGAAAAATAATAAAAACAAGATAATACCATAATATTAGATTTGAAATTTGTGAAAATACTTGGAAAGATAGGTAAAGAGGGAAATAGTGCTTAGTTAAAAATTAGAGGTTTAGAATTCATGAGGATGAATCAAACCATCTCCCACTTCTGTAGTTTACTAGAAAGAAACCCCTCCCACATAGAGCCCTCCATTCAAGAGCTTTTGCTCATTTCTCTGTTAGAGAGTAAAAATGTACCCACCTTCTCTGCCTCTCTGAATTGAAAGGTATGAGTAAGGAGCAGGGGTGGGCCAGGCTAAGTTTGAGTGGCCTGTAAATCTGATAACACTGAGGAATGAAATTTAATAGATGTCATTGAGTTAGTGAGGAAGTTTTAAGTATGTATTTAGTGCGTAGTTATGACTGTATTTTGTAAGTATAATGCAATTAGAATGTTTGTCTTTATTAATATTAGATATAGAAAGAATTTAGTAATTTTAGGATGTGAGTATCTTTTGAGTAGTCCTGCTAATTTCCTCTCTAAGGAGATAATGGGTCCTGTGTTAACTTGTCATAGTAAAATTCTTGTTTGCCACTGGTTATTCTTAGCCAGGGCTTCTCTGGAGAGGATTAAAAAACAAAATTTTTAAAAAATTGATGAAGAATCCTAGAAACCTGAGTCTAGAGGTTTGGAACTTGACAAGCAGACACATTATAGGCCTCAATGGTATACAACAAATGAGTGAGAGAGGCTAACAAACAGCACTATGTATAATTTAGTTTTGTCCTAATTCATCTTTGAATTCCTGTCTGGGACCACCTGGGTGGCTCAGTCAGTTAAGCATCAGACTTTGGCTCAGATCATGATCTCGAGGTTTGTGAGTTCGAGCCTTGCTTTGGGCTCTGTGCTGACAGCTTAGAGCCTGGAGCCTCCTTCAGATTCTGTGTCTCCCCCTCTCTCTGCGCTTCCCATGCTAATGCTCTGTCTCTCTGTGTCTCTCAATAATAAAAATGTTTTAAAAAAATTAAAAAACAAAAACATGATTTCCTGACTAGCATCCTGCCTGGCCAGTGGTGGCTGCTACATTAATATTTGTTTAAATGACGGGTTGTAACTTGATACTAAACCTTCAAGGTACTTACAGTTTAGCTTGGAGACAGAATGCATATGAAATTTGGTTTGCTCTGAAACCAACAATGAGAGTTCATAGAAGAAAGGCTTATTATGGACTTCAGTGTGACAGCTGGGACATAGGATTTAGGTACAGGTGGAAGGGTATTTCTTGCTATTCTGTCAGAATGAAAAAGTGCAGGGAAAAAGATGAGTGCTATATTTGAGTATAAGGGTAAAGAGAAAGCCTGTGAAGATACTTCAGTGAAGTTTGTTGGGGAACAAGTGAGAAGTAAAGTTGAATCATTGGGTTAGAGACCGTATTGTGGGTGTCCTCTGAAATGTAGGAGGAGATTTTTTGAGTGTTGGAATATTCTTAGCAAAATGGTGTTTCAGAAAGATTAGTATAGAGATAGTATATAGGTTGGAATAGAAGGCATAGCTATACTTAAGAGCTAGAAAACTGAGCCTGAGTTTTATCAACCTCTTGTGCCCAGATGCACATGGTAAAACTTCAAACCTGAAGTATTGAGGTGACTAATATTCTTTCCATTTCACCCCAACTATTTATAATTTCGTAAAAACCACCATATCAAACTAAATGATTAAAGATCAGATTTGTTCCTCTTATAAGATATCTACATTGTTTAGGGCCACCTGGATGGCCTAGTCGGTTAAGCGTCCGACTAGTTCAGGTCATGATCTCACAGTTTGTGACTTTGAGCCCCGTGTTGGGCTCTGTGCTGACAGCTCAGAGTCTAGAGCTTTGGATTCTGTATCTCCCTCTGTCTCTGCCCCTCCCCCACTAGTGCTCGCTCGCTCTCTCGTGCTTGCTCACTCCCTCTCTCTCTCAAAAATACAATAAAAACATTTAAATAAATTTTAAAAAGAGATATCTTCATTGTTTAAAAACAGTAGTTTGGTCTTACTAGCTTTCTTGTATGAGGATATCGACATTTTGGGCCAGATAATTCTTTGTTGTGGAGCCTGTCCTGTGCATTGTAGGGTGTCTAGCAGACAAAAATGCTTTCAGACATTGCCACATGTCTCCTTGGGGCAAAATCACCGCTTACGGCATACTTGTGATATAGGGCCAACTTAGCCAGAAATATTTAGTGCAATATTGCAGGAATAAGTATTGCATTCTAATAACTGTAGTCCATTTACATTTCTAAGTCATAAAATAGTAATGTTCTGAAAATTAACAAAACTAATTTATTGTACAAGCCTGGACACTTTGAGTGCTGGGATGCCAGAACAACAGGCTTGAGGACTTCCCTGGACAAAGTCAATAAATAGTCACCTTACAAGTTAATCACCAAACATACATTGTATACTTACTATGAGTACAGTACTATGTTAAGGTGATAAGAAGTAGACATAAGAACTGTAGTTGCTGGAAAGCCTCATGAAAGAGGCAAGTCTTGAAGTAAGGCTTGGATTAGACAAGGAAAATGGAAAGAAATTCTGCATCCCCTCACCCCCATAGTAAAAAGAACTGTGAACAGAGACATCAATGGTTTAACTATCCAAGATAATGAAATGAACATTTATTTGGCCAGTGTGGCTGGACAGGAGGTTTTGTTTTGATTTGTTTTTTTATTGGAGTACATGGGAGAGAAGATCAGAGGATGTAGTTTTAGATCAGATAACAGGTTCTTGAAAATTAAGCTGGGGACTGAGCTGTGAAACAATTGTTATACTGATGTGTATTTTAGCTAAATGGTAGTGGGTAGAGGATAGCTTGGAAGAGTGAAAGTCTGGTAGGTATGGGGAAACCACTTGAGATTATTATAATTGCTTATGTTGGGTTTAGGTTTGAGTGAAGTTAGTAGAAATGAAAAGGAAGGGATGCATTTCAGGGACATTAATGAATGGATTGGATGTGTTGATTGAACACATTGAATATGGGGAGAGAGAGAACAGTCAAGGTTAGCATAAAATTTTTCATTCATTGACTGGAAAAAATAGTGGTGCCATTTTTATGTTTGTTTGGAGGTATTTGGTTTTGGGGGATGTCTGTAGTAAACCGCTTGAGCTCTGTGACACCGAGGAAAAAAATTAGGACTAGAATTATTTGAGAATCATATATGTCCAAAGAATAATAGATGGTTGTGATGAAACATAAGACTTCTTAAAAGTAAAAAAGTTTCTGATAAATATGGAATAAAATAGTAGGAACAAATTTATAGTTGTATCCTGTGAGACAGCTGTTGATAGGATAATAAAAATCCTGTGATGTAGGAAACATGTGAAGTAATAGAAGAGCTCAGTTTTTGCATTTCTAATATAAATATTTTCAGACCCTCATGTCATCACTTCTGGCTTTGGTAATTAAACTTTAATAAGTGAGATGGGAAAAAAGGAAAAAGTTAAGGGACTGGGGAATAGGTTAAATTTAGCCTCTTAAAGACCTGGGGATATTTGATTGCTGTCACTTGAGAGAGATCCTGATTAGTATTTTGAAAGGAACAAATGAGGTGGAATGGATATTAATTGAAATAGAAAAAACTTAGTTGTGCTTATCCAACAACTGGAGCTACTAAGTGGTATGATCAAGAATAACTATAGATTCCATATACAACTTTTCAAGAAAAAAGTGCATTCTTTTTATACACTTATGGATTCATTATTGTTATTTCCTTTTTTTATTCTGCAGTATTGAATTCCTTTTCTACTGTGTGCCAGACAGGTTTCTTTGGGGTTGAAGGTGGAGCATAAGAGATGATGGGAAATATTATTATTCTTGCCCTTGAGGTACTTGAAGTCCCATATGAAAGATAGTTATATAATTATATATAAATTGTATAGACACACAACTACAAATTTTAACAATGGAGGATGAGATTGGGTTTTTTTCTAGGACAATGCCAGTTCTAAAAATACTATCCCTCTTGCCTCTCAGAAGTATTTTATGCATTCTAACCATTTCAGTATCTAGTATATGTCAGGAATTCTCACATACCCACTCTTATCTTGCTTTTTATATAACTCAAAAGAAAAACAGAAGAGAATGTCTGAGTTGGTCTTAACATTAACTTTAGTTCTATAAGCAGAGTACAGTGTACCATTCTCTCTTACCTGTGCTCTGGAATGTAACATAAAAATATGCCCAAATTTTCTTTAGCACTTCAATTACCTGTAATTTTATGCTAACCTAGTATTGAAGATAAACACATATATTTAAATACAGATATTTAAGCACATGTATGTATCTAAAACATGTATTTAGATTCCTTCTATTCTTCATATTTCACAAAGTGGATAAAATATTTTAGTTTTATAATTTTAGAAACTAAGTTTAGAACCTGTAAGAATACTGCAAATAGAAAATTCTCTGATAGAACAGTTGTCTAATCTTTATTGTATTAATAAACCTTTGTTTCCAGGTTTTTGTGGATTCTAACTTGATGCTCTCATATCTTTTCTCAGATACTTGTGCAAAAACTTTCTTAATAAGAAGAATATATTAATTAAAATTTTTTTTTATTTTGAGACAGTGAGAGAGTGAGCATGAGTGGGGGAGGGTCACAGAGAGAGGAGGACAGAAGATCTGAAGCAGGCTTAGTGATGACAGCAGAGAGCCCGATGTGGGGGTCGAACTCATGAACTATGAGACCACGATGTGAGCCGAAATCAAGAGTTGGACGCTTAAATGACTGAGCCACCCAGGCACGCCTATTAATTTTTAAAACCAAATCTTAACAGGCAAACTGTTAAAAGTCATTCTAGTAGTAGCATGCATTATTATCTGGGATTTGAAAGATACATCATTTGCTAAAAGTTATGACTTGTCAGCCATAGGTACCTATGGCTTCTACAGATAAAAATCCTGTTAAGGCGTTTCACCAATAAAGTTAGCTATTAAGCAAGGTACTCTAAAAGAATCCCTGTTGGGGTGCCTGGGTGGCTCATTCAGTTAAGCTTCCGACTCTTGGTTTCAGCTCAGGTCATGATCTTATGGTTGGTGAGTTCCAGCCCCGCATCACACTCTTCTGTCAGCACAGAGCCCACTTCAGATCCTCTGTTGCCCTCTCTCTCTCTCTCTGCCCCTCCCGGAATTTTCTCTCAAAATACATAAATAAAACTTAAAAAAAAAAAAAAAATCAGTCTGGATTACACACACACACACACACACACACACACACACACACTTCATATACATGGAACCTACATATCTGTATGTAAATATGTATATACTTATAATCATGTATGTTCTCTGTGGACTAAAAAATTCCGCTATGAGTAGTAATTGTTATCTATGTACGTGATAGTGGCTGAAAATCTATGTTTAGTCAGTATACATAAGGATTGTCTTGCTTTGCAGCTACTGTCAAAATTTTCAGTCTTGTGGTATCGTTTGAGACTCCCCACCTTCCTGATCTCTTTTGTCAAAAAACAAAATAAAAAAAACAAAGCCACAAAAGCTCCAAAACCCAAACAACTCCGTTTTTGATTGCTGCACTGTAGGCTGGTCTCACTGTAACTGTTGTTTCCCAGCAGTATGCGGCTGTGCCTCAACAGTAGAAAATTGTCTTTTTTCTTTTAATTTTTTTTCAATGTTTTTTTTTTAAATGTTTTTATTTATTTCTAGGAGAGAGAGAGAGAGACAGCGTGAGCAGGGGAGGATCAGAGAGAGAGGGAGAAACAGACTCTGAAACAGGCTCCAGGCTCTGAGCTGGCAGTCAGCACAGAGCCCGACGCAGGGCTCGAACCCACGAACCGTGAGATCATGACCCAAGCGAAAGTCGGACGCTTAACAGACTAAGCCACCCAGGCGCCCCTTCAGTGTTTATTTTTGATAGAGACAGAGTGTGAGCAGGGGAGTGGCAGAGAGAGGGAGAGACAGAATCCAAAGCAGGCCCCAGGCTCTGAGCTGTCAGCACAGAGCCCAGCACGAGGCTGGAACCCACAGACCGCGAGATCATGACCTGAGATGAAGTCGGACGCTCAACCAACTAAGCCACCCAGGCGACCCAAAAATTGTCTTTTTAAAGAAGTAATTTCCAACCTCACTTTTGTGGAATTCCAGGGAATATCAGAATTGTTTTCATATTCTTAAAATTAAAAACTCTTGCTGTACTGGAATTAGAATGAAGAGAATAGTGAAATGAAAATGGAAACATAGAATTTCACTATCTAAAACATTAGAATTCACTATTTTAAAGCTTTTTTTCTTTTCTGCTTGCTTGCTCTGCCTTATTTTTTGGTAACCGTGTTCTGTCATACCTTCTGTTTATATATGTATTCTACCCTGCAGCTAATGTCACTTCAGTGCTTATAAACTGTTGTAAGAATTTCTTAATGAATTTGCCTTGCTAATAATTACCATTATTGTAATACTGATGATAGTCCTCTGAAAACCAGAAGAGTATTTTATATTTATTCATATAAAGGTAGTATATGCCTCCAAGTCAGCTAATGGACTAAATATAATAGTTAATGGCATGATCAATCAAAAATTTTAAAAAGTCCCTTATATATATATGAAATGAAGATATTTTTCTTCAGTTGAGTTGTGATTTTTTAATTGTGATAGTGGGATTGATTACAACTTTATTCTTTATGGTTGGTAGGGTTTAGGAGAAGAGAACAGGGAACAGCAGGAACCATTAGAATGATTACTACATTAGAGTCTTTTTTTTTTTAAAGTAAATTCTACCCCCTAATGTGAGAGGTTGAACTCAGGACCCTGAGATAAAGAAAGAGTTCCATGCTTTACTGACTGAGGCAGCCAGGGGCCTCATTAGGCACTAAAGCATTATACTTAACAGAGCAGGTTCTGGAGTAATCCTAGTTTTGTCACCTAAGAACTATGTCACTTTGGACATTTATATCTCATTCATTGATCTCACTGTGCCTCAGTGACCTTATCTGTAAAATGGAGATTATAACCTATTCATGGGTTTGTTGCGAAGATTGAGTTAGTATATTTAAAATATTGAAATCATGCCTGGAATGTAATAAACATTTGCTAAAATACAAATAATAATAGCACTTCTTATTACCTTATTGATTGAGAAAGCATAGTAAATCATTATAAAGCATTGTATCCTAAGAGTTTAGAATTACTAAATTATTTTTAGTTGTGGGTAAAACCAAAGATACTTCTATTAATCAAAGTTTTACAAAATCATAAAATTATAAAAATAGAACAAATTACTATCTCAAAATAGTCACTTTGATCTTATTTACTTTGGTATGTTTTATCTTTTTCCATATGCATTTTTAAATATTGTAATCATGGTTGTTTTATTCAGTCTTCATTCAGATGCAAATATTTGATCATCTTTAAATGTCAGTTACTGTGCCAGGGATTATTATGCATTGAAACTGAAGACAGAGGCTCTGGTTTTTTTGCCTTGAGTATGCCATAATAGAGAAGTTTGATTTTGAGGTATTCAAATCTGATTATTTTCCTTGGCCTGTAAAAAATTTACACAGTGAAGAAATTTATTTCAATAACAATTGTAATATAATTTTTATTTTTACCTTGAAATTAAATCTTTGTTGTTCTTAGCTTTACTAGCTTGCTTTCAGCTGACTCGTATGAAAAGTGGTTACTGTGGTTACCATAAATTCGGCAAAGTAACTCCAGTCTCCCTTCCTAGCCATCATTTAATTATATGTCTACTATATGTTCATTGAAAAGTCAGGAGAGACATACTCCAAACTGTAAATAATTTGAGGGGATGGAATTGGAAGGGGGAGGGAGGTTGTTACCACTGTTTACATTTATACATTCCTCTATATGACTGAAAGTCGTTACACCTTTCAAAAAATAACAAAGTTATATTCTTAGTTGTTCTTATCATCAATCATATTATACAGGCATGTGTAGCATATGGGCCAAAATGTGATTTATTACTGTCAGTTTCATAACATTAATATTCTTATACTTTTACTAGTTCCCTCAGTATTTAACAATATACATAAATTATATTTAATGATTTTTAATTCTTTGTAAAGATCTAAGAAAAAAGTAATATTTTGAGGGCCAATTTCTTTTTTTTAATGTTCTTTTTATATTTTAAGTTTATTTATTTTGAGAGAGGGTGTACAAGTTAGGTAAGGTTACAGAGAGAGGGAGAGTGAGAATCCCAAAGTAGGCTCTGTGCTGTCAGTGCAGAGCCTGATATACGGCTGTATCCCACGAATCATGAGATCATGGTCTAAGCTGAAATCAAGGGTCAGACATTTAACCAGTTAAGCCACCCAGGTGCCCGAAGGGCCAATTAATTTATAAACTATAATTTACGTAGTATAAAATTCACCTGTTTAAAGTGTACTGTGGTTTTTAGTAACTATTCAGTGATTTCTAGTATATTTACAAAATAGTACAACCATCATCATAGTCTTGTTCAGAATATTTTTAACGTCCCCCAAAGAAACCACGTACCCATTAGCAGTCACTTCCCATTTCTCTTTTCCCTACCCCCTCTCCTGTCCCCAGGCAACCATCAATCTACTTTTTGTCTCCAAGTTGGCCTATCCAGACATTCCATGTAGATGACCTCATATAGGACATGGTCTTTGTGGCTGGCTACTACTTAGTATAATGTTTTTGAGGTTCACCCAGTGTTTTAGCATTTTTGTCTCAAATACATTTTTTATATGTCTTTTTCCAACTTATAAATACCAACTTAAAAACCTCAGAGGACAAAAATGAACAAAGTATAAAGTAAGGATGGATGTTAGAAGTGGAATTTCCTTTTAATAGGGCATATTTAGGTGGCTGCAAAGATGCTTTGTTAAAACACCTTGGTTCACTATTTACTAGTCTTTTTTTTTTTTTTTTTTTAATTTCTTTTACTTATTTTGAGGGAGAGAGAGAGAATCCCAAGCAGGCTCTGCACTGACATTGAGGAGCTCGAACTTATAAATCATGAGATTGCAACCTGAGCTAAAATCAAGAGTCAGTCACTTAACTGACTGAGCCACCCAGACACCCCTATAGTACTAGTCTTATGAGAGGTAGTTAGGAAGGTTTCCCTGATTAAGTGACATTTAAGCTGAGACACAGTCAAAAGTAGGAATGGTCTGACTAAGGTTGGGCAAAGGAGGGTAAAATAAGCAAAAAGTAGGATTGAGCTTGTTTTAGGCAAAGGGAGCAACATGCATGTGTAACCTGGAAGCAAAAGTGTTGGGCTCCCCAGGAATAGAAATGAGTACCCTATGGTTGCTATTAAAATTTGGGTGGTGGATGAGGGTGAGAAATGTAGCTTTAAAAAAAAGTATTGAAACAGATCAATGCTGATGCCTGAAAGGGCTGTAGGGGTCACTTTTTTTGGATAAGACTTTGTCATGAGGGAAAAAGAAAACTGGCACAGAATGCGTTAATACACTCAGATTCATATTTTAGAGAACAAGTAAGCTTTATTCTACAGAAGGGATCAGAAGAAAGCAAGACCAGAGGTTTTCAGGGTTTGTTTTTTTAAGGGTTTTTCTTTTTCAAAATTGTTTGGCCATTCTTTGCTCTTCACATTTTCATATAACTTATATAATTAGCTTGTAAATATCTATAAAAATGCCTGCTGAGTTTTTTGGGTTTTTTTTGTTTTTTGTTTTTTTTTAGAGATTTTGTTGTGTAGATCAGTTTGGAAAAACCAACATCTTGACAATATTGAGTCTTCAGGTCTATGAACATAGTACATCTTTCCATTTAAGTCTTCTTTATCTCAGCAGTGTTTTATTGTTTTTAGTGTACAGTTCTACTTAATTTGTTATTTCATATTTGAATTGTTCATTGATAATACATAGATATACAATTGGTTTTTTGGCCTATCAATCCTGAATCCCACAACTTTACTAAACATTTATTCTAGTTGGGTGTTTTTGGTTTTGGTAGATTCCTGAAAGGCATTTCTTTTTTCTTTTTTTTTTTCTTTTTTAATGTTTTATTTATTTCTGAGAGAGAAAGAGAGAGAGAGAGAGACAGTGTGAGCTGGGGAGGGTCAGAGAGAGAGGGAGACACAGAATGTGAAGCAGGCTGCAGGCTCTGAGCTGTCAGCACAGAGCCCAATGCGGGGCTGGAACCCACGAACCATGAGATCATGACCTGAGCCAAAGTCAGATGCTTAACCGACTGAGCCACACAGGCGCCCCTGAAAGGCATTTCTATATACAGGATCATGTTGTCTGTGAATAAAGACTGTTTTGCTTCTTTCTTTTCAAGGTGATGTCTTTAATTTCTTTTTCTTGCCTTATGATACTGACTAGACAGTCCAGTGTAGCATTGTATAGAAATGATGAGAGCTTGCATCATTAACTTTATTCCTAGTCCTAGCAGAAGAATTCATTCTTCACCATTAGATCTATTTTCCTTTTTTAAAAAAAATTTTTTAATGTTTATTTACTTTTGAGAGAGAGAGAGCATGCAAGCAGGGGAGGGGCAGAGAGAGGGAGACACAGAATCCAAAGCAGGCTCTAGGCTCCCAGCTGTCAGCACAGACCTGACTGGGGCTCGAACCCACGAACCGCGAGATCGTGACCTGAGCCGAAGTCAGGTGCCTAACCGACTGAGCCACTCAGGTGCTGCTAAATCTACTTTTCTGAAAGAGTTTGTGTAGGATTTGGTATTATTTTTTCCTTAGTGTTCATAGCATTAATAAGTAGAGGCATCTGGGCATGGGTTTTTCTTTGCAGGAAGATTTCTAATTACTAATTCAATTTCTTTTTGTGAATCTCTTCAGATTCTGTTTCTGTGAGTCCAATTTGGTAACTTGTATTTTTCTAGGAATCTGTATATACTATCTAAGTAACCTCTTAGCATAAAACTGTTTATAATATTACTTTATAATCCTGTTTGTAGCAGTGTTCACTCTTTATTTCTAATTTTGGTAATTAGTGTTTTCTCACTTTTTTGGGGGGAGTAAATCTAAAGATACACCATTTTTAGAATCTTTTTAAAGACCTAAATATGGTTCCTTTTTTTCCCCTCTATTTTTCTATTTCACTGATTACTACTAATATTTATATTTTCCTCCCTTCTGACTACCTTGGTTTTAATTTGTTCTTATTTTTTTATGCTTAGATTGTTGATTTGAGGCCTCTTTTCTTTCCTAATATGAGCTAAAAATTATGAATTTCCTCTAAGTACTTCACTGCCTTTATCACATAATTATTGATATGTTACATTTTTTAATTTTTTCAGTTAAATCTATTTTCTAATTTCTCTTGTGATATATTATTTGACCTGTGGTTATTTTTTTTTTTTTTTACAAATAGTTTATTGTCAAATTAGTTTCTACATAACACTCAGTGCTCATCCCCAAAGTGCCCTCCTCCATGCCCATCCCCCCCTCCCCCCCACATCCATCAGTCCTCAGTTTTTGTCAGCATTCAAGAGTCTCTCATGGTTTGCCTCTCTCCCTTTCCCCCACCATTTCCGCCCTTCTTCTCCCGCTTGTTCCTCCGTCAAGTTCCTCCTAATCCTCCTATACGTGCAAACATATGATATTTGTCCTTCTCTGCCTGACTTATTTCGCTCAGCATAACACCCTCAAGGTCCATCCATGTTGCTACACATGGCCAGATTTCATTGTTTCTCATTGCCATGTAGTATTCCATGGTATAGATAAACCACATCTTCTTGATCCATTCATCTGTTGATGGACACTTAGGCTCTTTCCATGTTTTAGCTATTGTGGAGAGTGCTGCTATGAACATTGGGGTACATGTGCTCCTATGCCTCAGCATTTCTGTATCCCTTGGGTAAATTCCTAGCAGTGCTATTGCTGGGTCATAAGGGAGTTCTATTGTTAGTTTCCTGAGGAACCTCCACACTGTTTTCCAGAGGGGCTGTACCAGTTTACATTCCCACCAACAGTGTAGGAGGGTGCCCGTTTCTCCACATCCTCGCCAGCATCTAGAGTTCTCTGATTTGCTCATTTTAGCCACTCTGACTGGCGTGAGGTGGTATCTCAGTGTGGTTTTGATTTGTATTTCCCTGATGAGGAGGGATGCTGAGCATCGTTTCATGTGTCTGTTGGCCATCTGGATGTCCTCTTTGGAGAAGTGTCTGTTCATGTCTTCTGCCCATTTCTTCACTGGGTTGTTTGTTTTTCGGGCGTGGAGTTTGGTGAGTTCCTTATAGATTCTGGATATTAACCCTTTATCTGATATGTCATTTGCAACTATCTTTTCCCATTCCGTTGGTTGCCTATTAATTTTCTGGGTTGTTTCCTTGGCTGTGCAGAAGCTTTTAATCTTGATGAGGTCCCAACAGTTTATTTTTGCTCTTGATTCCCTTGCTTTTGGGGATGTGTCAAGTAAGAAGTTGCTGCGGTGGAGGTCAAGGAGGTTGTTTCCTGCTTTCTCCTCTAGGGTGTTGATAGTTTCCTGTCTCACGTTCAGGTCCTTTATCCATTTTGAGTTGATTTTTGTGCATGGTGTGAGAAAATGATCTAGTTTCATTCTTCTGCATGTTGCTGTCCAGTTCTCCCAACACCATCTGTTAAAAAGGCTGTCTTTTTTCCATTGGATATTCTTTCCTGCTTTGTCAAAGATCAGTTGGCTGTATACTTTTGGGTCCACTTCTGAGTTCTCAATTCTGTTCCATTGGTCTATGGGTCTGTTTTTGTGCCAATACCATACTGTCTTGAGGATGACAGCTTTGTAGTAGAGGCTGAAGTCTGGGATGGTGATACCTCCCGTTTTGGTTTTATTTTTCAGTATTACTTTGGCTATTCGGGGTCTTTTGTGGTTCCATACAAATTTTTGGATAGTTTGTTCTAGTTTTGAGAAGTATGCTGGTGCAATTTTGATTGGAATTGCATTGAATGTGTAGAGTGCTTTAGGTAGTAATGACATCTTAACTATATTTATTCTTCCTATCCATGAGCATGGAATGTTTTTCCATTTCTTTGTGTCTTCTTCAATTTCCTTCATAAGTTTTCTATAGTTTTCATCATACAGATCTCTTGTATCCTTGGTTAGGTTTATTCCGAGGTATTTTATGGTTTTTTGTGCAATTGTGAATGGGATCAGTTTCTTGATTTCTCTTTCTGTTGCTTCATTATTGGTGTATAAAAATGCAACCGATTTCTGTACGTTGATTTTGTACCCTGCAACTTGGCTGAATTCTTGGATCAGTTCTAGTAGGCTTCTGGTGGAGTCTGTCGGGTTTTCTATGTAGAGTATCATGTCATCTGCGAAGAGTGAAAGTTTGACTTCCTCTTTGCCAATTCTGATGCCTTTGATTTCCTTTTGTTGTCTGATGGCTGATGCTAGGACTTCCAGCACTATGTTAAACAACAGTGGTGAGAGTGGACATCCCTGTCGTGTTCCTGATCTCAGGGGGAAAGCTCTCAGTTTTTCCCCGTTGAGGATGATGTTAGCTGAAGGCTTCTCATAGATGGCTTTGATGATGTTTAAGTAGGTTCCTTCTATCCCAACTTTCTCGAGAGTCTTTATTAAGAAGGGATGCTGTATTTTGTCAAATGCTTTTTCTGCATCTATTGACAGGATCATATGGTTTTTATCTTTTCTTTTATTGATATGATGGATCACATTGATTGATTTGCGAATGTTGAACCAGCCCTGTAACCCAGGAATGAATCCCACTTGATCTTGGTGGATGATTCTTTTGATATGCTGCTGGATTCGATTTGCAAGGATCTTGTTGAGAATTTTTGCATCCGTATTCATCAAGGATATTGGCCTATAGTTCTCTTTTTTTGTTGGATCTCTGTCTGGCTTGGGAATCAGAGTGATGCTGGCTTCATAAAATGAGTCCGGGAGTTTTCCTTCGACTTCTATTTTTTGGAATAGCTTGAGAAGAATTGGGATTAATTCTGTTTTAAATGTCTGGTAGAATTCCCCAGGGAAACCATCAGGTCCAGGGCTCTTATTTGTTGGGAGATTTTTGATCACTGATTCGATTTCTTCACTCGTTATGGGTCTGTTCAGGTTTTCTATTTCTTCCCGTGTGAATTTTGGTAGTGAGTGTGTGTTTAGGAATTTGTCCATTTCTTCTAAGTTGTCCAATTTGTTGGCATATAATTTTTCATAGTATTCCCTGATAATTGCTTGTATTTCTGAGGGGTGACCTGTGGTTATTTTTAAGTGTGTTGTTTAATTTCCAAATATTTAGAATTTACTAAATTTCTTTCTGTTGATTTCTAATGTAATTCCATTGTAGTCAGAGAACAAACTTTGAAGAATTTCAGTTATTTTAAATTCAGAAAGACCTTATCATGGTCAAATTGATCTGACCTGAAGAATGTGCACTTAAAAAGAACAATGTATTCTTTCATTGATGGGTGGAGTGCCCCAAAATTGTCAGTTAAGTAAAACTGATAATGTTCAAGACTTCTAAACTCTTACTGATTTTTCCATGTAGCTCTTTTTTCGGTTATTAAGAGGGTGCTGTTGAAAACTCCAAATAAAATTTCTCAGTTGTTTCTTTTTCCTCTTATTCTACTGTTATTAGGTATCTTTTTGATTGTTATATCTTCCTGATGTATTGATCTCTCTTTGTCTCCAGTGATATTTCTTATCTTAAACTCCAGTTCTGTATGGTTACTATTATCCAGGTATATCTTCCTATCTTTTAGTTTCAACCTGCTTTGAATCTAAGGTATTTCTTCTACAGATAACATACAGTTAGGTCTTTTTTTTGTTTGTTTATTTTTTCAAAATTTATTTATTTGGGGGTGGGGGAGAGGAAGAGAGAAAGTGCAGACCCTGATATGGGTTTAAAACTCACGAGCCATGAGATCATGACCTGAGCTTGAAGTTGGACGCTTAATGACTGAGCCATCCAAACTCCCAGGTCTTTTTTTTTTCCTCCTTTTGAATAGATTGCTTTAGTGTATTCAATTTATTATAATTAGGTGTGGTTGGATTTATGTCTGCCATTTTGCCTTTTGTTTTCAGTTTGACTCCATTGTTTCTGTTCTTTGTCCCAACTTTAACTGTTTTCTTGGTATGATGAGTAATTCCCAGTTATATCCTGGATATTCTGTGTGTTATATTGTGAAACTCCTAATCATATTTCTTCTTTTTTAGTAAGCAGCTTTGTTTAGGTGTAGTGTATAGGATAGATGTTCAGCTCTTCCAGGCCATGCTGATGTTATGTCAGCAAGAGTGGAACCCTGGCTCATACTGTCTTCTTCCAGATGGATGGGGTGTAAAATCAACTCTATACTGGGTCCTACTAACATGTAGAGAACTGGTAAAGGGAGATTAGATACTCACTTCACATTGCTTCCTGCCTTGTTGATGCTGCGTAAGGGTGGAGGCTCAGCTCCCCACTGGGCCTCTATGACTTGATTTTAGTCGAATCAAGGTAATGAAGTTATGTTTCCAGTTTTCTTGGCAGGTGAAAACTTGACAAGTTCCAACCTATTGTAAGTTGTATTAGCCATCTATGTACTGGCTGTGTCCATCAGAAATAAAGTGCCTTTTGATTCAACATGATTATTAAATTATTAAATACTACTATTTTAAAATTTTAAAAGCACCAGAGTGAGAAAAATGTTTTCAGCTCGCAAAATAGTCATTTTGAAGGAGTCTATGTGTTTGTAAGAAACAAACAGAGATGATAGGTATTCAAGGATTTTTATTTGGGATTTTCTTTAAATTCAGGGTCTGAAACATCTTGGTCTTGCTAAAAGAGGATCCAGTTAGATACTACAACCCAGTTCATGTGTCCTCTGTCAGGTTTATAAATACTTTGAAACCTCAACCAAAGGTTCCTTTACCAAAGAATAATTTTGTGCCAATACCATTTGGTCCATAGTCCTCCATTTTTAGACTTGGGGATAGTAATGAGGCACTGAAATAAGAGGATAGAGTGATAGGAGACAGTTGGCATACTCAGGTTATTGAATCAGTCTCTCTGTTTTCATCACTCTAGGGATGTACAGGTTACTACATTAACTTTTATCTGTTAATGAAAGGAAGGCACATTCTCTGTTGCCGGTTAGTGAAGTAAATATAGGAATAGTGGAGGGAAAGGTAGGTTTGTACGTGTAGGATCAGCAAGACTTGGTGATAGATTTTTGGTGAAGGTAGAAAATAAAACAGATGGTGGAGTCCAAAATTTAAGCTTTTAGCTTTTGTAACTGAAAGAATTATGGTGCCGTTGACAAAAACAAGAAAGCTACCACTCATGGGGTATAGGAGAGACGATGGTGGGTTAGTGTAATTGGTTTTGAATTTTTGTTTTATTCATTTCGTTTATATTACATTCTGTATTTTTAAAGATTCTAAAAGCACCTTATAATTTTTTAATAAAGGCTTTATCAGGATATAATTTATATAACATAAAATATACCCATACCTGTATAATATATATAATAAAATTCACTATATAATTCAAGAATTTAGTATATTTACAGTTATGATATTGTTACCACAGCCATCATCACCATGTAATTTTAAAACATTTATATCACTCTAAAAGAAATCTCTTCCACATTCCTACCTCTTCCCGTCCTAGGCAATGACTAATCTACTTTCTGCTATGTCCTTTTCTAGATGTTTCATATAAATGGAATCATACAATATGTGTGTTTTCTTTGTTTAGTTTCTTTGAGCATGTTTTCGAGGCTCATTCATGATCCTTGCACTTTTTAAAATTAGTTTTATAGCTAACAATAGAGGAACACAATAAGTACACATGAATCATGTGGGTGTTATCACAATTAAAATGGGAATCCTGAGGTAGAGATTTATTATGAAACATTTGTAGTATTTAAGATGGAAAGAGAATGATTACCCCATTAGTTTCATTTTCTTTTTGAACTGTTTAATAAGTTATTTCATAAATTGAGATTTCATTTCATTTTTATCCAAATAAACATGGAGTGTTGACTAGAGAAATGATTATTTACCCTATTAGTCTTGATTATCTTGATCAGAGCTAAATACTTGATGTGAGTGAGCTAAGTTATAGATAGGGAAGTTAAGAAAAGGGATGGAAAATGTACATATGATCACTAGAAAGGAGTTTGTCAATTCAGGTACTATAGAGGTGCATTTAAATATTTATGCCAGAGCACATTTTATTTTACTGCACTAACTTGATTAATATAACATGTGAAATTACTAACTCCTGGTCTTATGGAGACATTTAACTACGTAAATAAAGTATACTTTTGTTTACTTCGTAAATTCCACTTCAACTGTCTTAATTTGGAAACCATTCTGATTACAATTTAAGTAATTTCACATTTTTCATATGGTATCACATTCGAAATAAATTAATATCAATTGACAAAGCTGGATCAATCTGAGGAAAAAACTATGAAGTAGGAAGTTCAAGTGTAACACTCTCCTATCTTCTGCTTACGTTGTCTTTTTGTATACCGTCCCCAGAACCTTATAAAGTACTGTCCTATTCTTTTTCCTGAGACTGAAGTCAATTTCATAAATACATTCATATTAAGTTATTAAGGATTTAAAGTATTGCTTTTCTCTGATGTGTCATGGTTTGAAAAGAAGGCTACAAGAGTGGGCACTGCTTAACTAAAGGGAAAGAATTGCCAATGGTAGGTTTTTGTGTGGTCTGTTGTGGGAAGTGAACTGGCAGGTGGAAAACAAGGTATTTATCTCCTCATCTGTCTCCAGGACAATATTTAATGATATGGTTATATCAGGGATTTGATCCAAGTACTACTGAAAACAGAACGAACTGTTGTAAAGACAGATGTTTTTTCATGGTTTTTGTAATGAGACTAAAAGAAAAATAAGACCTATTTTAGAATTGGACAGTTGGCTTCATTTAGGTTTAATATTTGAAATTTGGGTTAATATTGATGGTTGTAGTGTCATTTTCTTTTTGTACACAAAGTAAAACGTAGGTGATTTTAAAGATACTCCATGACACCTACAGTATCCCCCTCCTAATTTAAACCTGTCCAAAAGGATCCCTGTTTTATAACCTCGTGCTTAATAATGTTACCCTTTTGTTTTTCATTTTCTTCTAGGTTATATTCATCACCAAAGAAAAAACTTACACCAATGCAGAAATCAGTCAGTCCACTAGTTTGGTGCAGGCAAGTTTTGGATTACCCAAGTCCTGATGTCGAGTGTGCTAAAAAGTCTCTTATCCACAAACTTGATCAAACTATGTCAGGTATGTCTATAATTTTATAATTTTACTTGTAGTTCATCTCTCTGCTTTCTTTAATCAAAAAACAAATGTTGAGTTGGTGTGTTTTTAGGAACCCAGTTCTTTGCTTGATGGTACTTTTTAATCTCATTGTGCCTGCCTTCATGAGTTTTTGCCATATGTGCATAACCTTGTGTTATTATTTAATAGCTTTTTTCCCCAATCTTCTCATTTTTATTTTGCTTTATTTCACCTAAAGAATAATATCCCTGAAATAATGGGTTTTATATGATAGGTTTTTTTCTAATATAAGTTAAATAACTATTAAGAATATGTTTGGTATCATCTAAAGTTCTCTCACTGCCCTTGGGAAATTCTGATGTGGTGGAGGTATGCAGGCTGAGATGCAAAGAGCCCCCATTCTCACTCTAGCTCTTAGTTACTGTGTGACTCTGTGCATTATTTAACTTCTGTGAGCTCTATTTTCTCATAAGAATGAGAAATCTGTAAGGTTAATTTAAGGATTAGATGATCATGTTAATGAAAGAGCCTAGCATGTTTTTTTGGCTCATAATAGGGACTTAAAAATATATTTACTTTCCTGTTTTGTTACTGTTTTTTGTTTTTAACTGGCATTTTAGGTTCAAATTGCTTTTATGCTCTTTTGTTTAATAGCACTCACAAAGCTGACAAAATATGTCTGTCACTATTTATGACATTTAATATAGCATGGCAACATGAATAGAAATATAAGAAAAATATTATTGATTTGTTCTTGGAATTTCTTTCAGTCTCTTAAGAATGTTACTGTTTTTTGGAATACTTAATGTAGTGAAGAAATGATGTGTGATTACTACTCCTAAATAGGTTTTTTTGGATTTGTTTTTGTTTTGTTTTGTGTTTACCTAACAGCTATGTATTTAAATCACATATTTCAGGGGCATGTGGGCAGCAAAGTTGAGCATCCGACTTCAGCTGGGGTCATCATCTCACAGCTCGGGTCATGAGTTCAAGCCCCGCATCGGGCTCTGTGTCAACAGCTCAGAGCCTGGAGCCTGATTCAGAATTTGTATCTTTCTCTCTGGCTGCCCTTCCCCTGCTCATGCTCTGTCTCTCTCTCTCTCTCTCTCTCTCTCTCTCTCTCTCAAAAAGTAAACATTAAAAAAAATTTTTTTAAATAAATAAGATAACTTATTTTGGCTTTACTATTAAAATATGTGCTCTCCTGTTAGAGTATAAGCTGAAAATGTTCAGGGGAGACAAAAGGGAGGCTAAACAGATAAATTGGCATACAATAAAGCAGTTTGGTTGGCTATAAGAAGTAGTGGTTATTATATGAAAATAGCATATAAGATGTGATTATAGAGCTTCTGAGTCTGTTTTGACACCAAATTGCTACTTTTTCCTTGTGTATGTAGGATCCTGTTTGGAAAAGCAGTAGCCTTATGCAATTAAAATTTTTTTTTTCTGACTATTGTTTTTAAAATTGAATCCTGGAGCTTGATTTAAGTTATTCATAAGAGTTTTTTTAATATTTGTTTATTTGTGAGAGAGAGAGAGTGCCAGCAGGCAAGGGGCAGGCAGAGAGGGAAACACAGAATCTGAAGCAGGCTCCAGGCTCTGAGCTGTCAGCACAGAGCCTGACATGGGTCTTGAACCCACGAACCACGAGATTATGACCTGAGCCAAAGTCGGACACTTAACCGACTGAGCTACTCGGGACAGGTAGTAGATAAGGTAGACAAGGTAGTAGACAATTCAAAATAACCGGAAAATTTCTAACTCATTCCAGTGAGGTGATATTATTTAGATATTTATTAAAAATGTTTTTAGGGACAACTTTCCGGTACTCTATCTCACCTTAGAAATAATGTAAGTATATTTTACAGTAAGAGTTGTCATTATTTAGCAGTATATGTGCATAACTTATGATGTGCTAGGTATTGTTCTCAACTCTGAGGATATTGCAGTGAATAAGATAGATGAAAAAGTCCTTTACTTCTCAGAGCTTATATTCTGATGGGAGTGGCAGACAATGGATAAATAAACATATAAGCGCGTTGGCAAACTTTTTCTGTAATTAGTCAGATAGTAAACGTCTCAGGCTTTGTGGGCGAGGTCTCCGTTGCAGTTACTCACCTTTGCCTTTGATGCAAGCAGGCCCTCCATAATATGTAAATGAATGGGCATGGCTGTGTTCCTGTGCAGCTTTATTTTCAAAAAGAAGTGGTGGGCTGGGATTGATTGGCTACAGGCTGTGGTTTATTGAACCCTGGCTTATGGCAGCCTAAGAAATAGGAACTATTAGCAATTGGTAATTAGTAAATTGGACTTAGAGGGAGAAAACCGAAATAGCACCTCAAAAATAGCAATTTGAGTGAAGTGGCTTTTGCTTTATAACAAGGTATAAAGGTAGTAGCAATATGTAAAAGAAACTGTTACTCTTGAAGTAAAACTAGGTGTCATCAAGTACTGGATTGTTTAACAGTGTTTAGATTTTGTAGCTATATGCACACAGCAGTAGCTACAGTTAGAAATGTAATATATATTCAAAGGAAAAGGGGCACCTGGGTAGCTCAGTTGGTTAAGCCTCTGATGCTTGATTTTTTGCTCAGGTCATGATCTCACGGGTTTGTGAGTTTGAGCCCCACTGTGAGCTCTGTGCTGCCAGTGTGGAGCCTACTTGGGGTCCTCTCCTTCTCTCTCTGCCTCTCTCCTCTTCTCCTCCCTACCCCTTAGTGGATAAACCTTAAAAAATAAAAAAATAAAGGAAAAACAACTTGGCTATTGCAAGTTTAAGCCTTAGTCCTAAATCCCCCCTTTTTACAGGTTGGTGAGGAGATACAGATATATTTCTTTGACAAGGCAGAGCTTCCTTGGAATACAGCTATTGTATTCTAAGAGAATGGTTTCTGCTCTGTCATACCCAGGCTTCACTGCAGTGCTCTACCACTTGTCCCTAGGATGTTCTTCTCTGATTGCTTATGAGAGTCCGTTGTATTTTTGACCCTGTCTCACCCTCCCTACTGTTTTATTTGAAGTCTTCTTTGAAGGTTCTTCCTTCTTTGTCCATTTTTTTTAATTGGAAAATTTACATAGCATAAAATTTACCACTTCAACCATTTTTAAAAATTGTTTTTTAAAGTGTATATATTTGAGAGAGAGAATGTGCTGCAGGGGTGGGGGAGGGACAGAGAGAGAGGGAGAGAATCCTCTTGATCCCATGAACTGTGAGATCATGACCTGAGCCAAAATCAAGAGTCAGGCACTTAATTAACTGACCCACCCAGGTGCCCCAACCATTTTTTATTTTTATTTTTTAACCATTTTTAAAATCTACAGTTCAGTGGCATTAAGTATAGTCACATTGTTGTACGGCCATCACCACTGTCCATCTCCAGAACTTTTTCATCATCCCATACTACAATTCCGTATCCATTAAATGCCCTATTTCCCTTCTCCCCCATCTGTCCACCTTTTAAGTTTGGGGTGACCCAGGTCTCTCTTGCCTGGCTTCCCTCTGTTTTCATTATTTCGTCCATTCATATGGTATCCAGTGACCTCTTTTCAACTTAATCTCATTCATACATATATTCAGTTAATATTTACTGAGAGTATATTTCAGGCTTTGGAAAGAGGGGAGAGGATACATGTGAAGAAAAACTAACAGTTACCTGTGCTCATGGAGTTTATCATCTACTAGTGGAAATGTACTATACAAATAATTTTTGGGATTCCTGGGTGGCTCAGTTGGCTAAGTGTCCGACTTTAGCTCAGGTCACGATTTCACAGTTCGTGGGTTCGAGCCCCATGTTGGGCTGTGTGTTGATGGCTAGCTCAGAGCCTGGAGTCTGCTTCAGATTCTGTCTCCCTCTCTCTCTGGCCCTCCCCTGACCATGCTGTCTCTCAATCTCTCTCTCTCTCTCTCTCTCTCAGAAATAAATAAAACATTAAAAAAACATAATTTCTATAACTGGTGATACATAATAAAAGAAGAGTAAAACATGCTTTGGACTTTGAGAAATAGGAATTTTACTTCAGGAAACAATGTTTGACCTGAGTCCTAAAGATTTAGAAAAGTTAGAGTGGCTTAAGAGGGAAGGCGAAAGTGGGAATAAGGTGTTCCAGGCAGAGAACACAGCATGTACAGAGGCTCTGTGGGAGGCCTGTGCAAGCTTGTGGGGAGACCAAGGCGCACATGAGACCTGGAGCAAGCCACGTTGGTGGCTGGAGAAGAGTAAGGAAGGGAGAGATGTGAGAAAGACATGTAGGAGCCAGTCTCTGCAAGCCCTTATAGGTTGTGCTAAAGGTTTTGGACTTGGGGCACCTGGATGACTCAGTCGGTTGAGCCTCTGACTCTTGGTTTCAACTCAGGCCATGATCTAATAATGGTTCGTGGTGTCAGGCCCTGTGTTGAGCTTGTGTCAGCTCGGTGCTGACAGGGTAGAGACTGCTTGGGATTCTCTCTCTTTCTCTCTCTCTTTCTCTCTCTCCTCCCCCTCCCCATTCTCTCTCTTTCTCAAAAATGTAAACATTTTTTAAAAGGTTTTGGACCTTATTCTAAAAGCAGTGGAAAGGGGCATCCAGGTAGCTCAGTTGGTTGAGCATCTGACTCTTGATTTCGGCCCAAGTCGTGATCCTACAATTGTGGGATAAAGCCCCGCAACAGATTCCATGCTGAGCATGGAAGCTTGCTTAAAATTCTCTCTCTCTCTCTCTCTCTCTCTCTCTCTCTGCCCCTCTCCCTTGCTCATGCTTTCTCTCACTAAAAAAAAAATGTAAAATAAAAGCAATGAAAAGATTGGAGGGTTTTGTTCAAGGATGAGGTGTGTATGAGCAGGAAGACATGATTAGGTTTGCATTTTAGGTTTGTGTTTGCATACTACAGGGAGCTGTAATGGAAAGTAGACTGGAGAAGACCGGAAGTGAATGAACATAGGGTGCTTTTGAGTGGGTTGGGAGCAGTTGATAGCTGGGCAGTGTGTGTTGATGGTAGTGGAGATGAAAAGGGGGGTAATAGAGCTGGAAAGATGTGGAAGGAAAAATGAATGAGCCAAATTTGAGGAAATGGGGTAGAAGTATCCGTAATGATCTAGGTGTTCAGCTTGTGTGACAGGATGAATGTTATTAATCATTTTGAGGTCAGAACCCCAGGAAAAGAGTTGAGTTTTAGCAGGAAAATGATGGGTTTGAATTTGGAAAGGTTGGCTCTCAGGTGCATTTGCTATATCCATAGGGGAGACATTATATGGGCAGCACATATGGGACTGAAGCCCAGGAACACTTGGGACTCTAGATATAAATAATGGGGAGTTTTCAGACTATAAATACTAGCTGATGTCGTAGATATGAATGAGATTTCTTAGGAAAAGGAATATGCTGTAGAGTGAGGACTTGAAATGCTAGTGATTAAATAACCATCTAGAAGAGAATAAGCTTCAGAGATCAAAAAGTAAAGAGGAAGAAATTAGCACCCCAGTTTCTGCTCAGGTTGATATTTCTGAGATACTACATTCTAAATATGTTTAAACTGTGGCATCTTCTCTCTTGGTGAATATGGACAAAGCTACACTGTCCAACTTACTGCATCATCAAACTAAATAGAAAAACTAAACAAAAAATGTATGTTCTTCCTCTCCAAACCACTACTCTGCCCAGTAGGCAAACCAGAAACTTTAGAATCACCTTATTTATTTTCTTTTGTAATCCTTCTAGTTTTTAATATCTGTCCTTTTTTGTATTTGTCACCTCTGCTGCCTAGTTCAGTCTAATCTATTCAACATAAAAATGTCCATCAGTTTTCTTCCTAAACTGATTGGAAGTTTATATCACTCTTACTCCTAATTCACTGATAGTGAAGATAAAGTTCATTCTCCTGAGCATAGTTTCCAGGACTTACACAACCTGGCCCAGCTGTGTTTTCCTGTTTAGTCCCTCACCCATGTGCTTCACCTTTCTATATTACTCCCTCTTATTCTCTGAACCTAACATGCATTTTCAAGACATGGCTTTTGTTCTTCTGATAAACACAGATGAAAGCACACGCTCTCCTCTTTCTCAGTGGTCTGTCAGATTGCCGCTCATGACTGCTCCAGTGCCTCTTTCTAAAAAGCCTTACCTAGTTTTTCTCAGTTGTAATGAATGATCCTGTGTCATCATTTCCACAGCCCTTTGCCCTTTATGATGGTACTCATCTCATTTTGCCCTGAAATCCTTGTTTTTTGCCTGCACCACTTGGTTGTAACATATTTGTGTAACACATTTGTCTGTATGCTCTACACGGTGCTTTGCCAATGGTCAGAAATATTGAGTCAAGCTGTGAATTTTTGAAGAGAATAGAAGAAAAATACTATTTTAAGTAGTAATTTTTCTTGTATATAATTGTAGTTGGTATCTTAGTTCTACTTTTTTATTGTTTCTGTAATCTTATATGCATAGCACAATTTCTTTTTCCTTTTTTGGCAGAAGTATTCTCTCCTTGGGCCAGAAAACTGTGGGAAAGGAAGGGAAGCATTTTTCTTTTTAGAAAGAGAATTCTCACATTTGACCTTCACCCGGCCTAAGTAATCAATATTACTTTACTTTTACAAAAACCCAAACTTTGGAAAGACCGCTTTTAAAACTCACTATTTCATACCTTTCTCCTCCTTTTTCTTGGCAGTAAATGTTTGTTATAGAAAACAAACATTTATAGAAATGTTATAGAAAATGTTATAGAAAACATTGTGAACAAACACAGGGATGCCTTGATGGTTCAGTCAATTAAGCACCTAACTTCGGCTCAAGTGATGATCTCAGGTTCCTGAGTTCGAGCCCCACATCAAGGCTCTCTGCTGTCAGATCTCTGCTTTGGATCCTGTGTCCCCCATCTCTCTCTGCCCCTCCCCTGCTTGTTCTCCCTCTCTCTCAAAAACAAACATTAAAAAAATGAGAAAGCACAAATATACTTTTTCATTCATTTTATTTTTTAAGACCATTCAGAGTTGATACAGTTGGAACAGACTTCCCAATAAGACAGAAGTAAATTAATTTAATGGCTACTAATTTGTTAAGAAGATATTCTTCCTATGATATTATGTTTGATGTTTCTTGTGGTTACTGTTTGCACAGTAGAATTTAAGATAATGGAAATATTTGGTTGGGATTATTAATATATAGTTTCTCTTGGTACTCTAAGAATGCTTCTGTATTTAAATTGAGATGATGACTTAATAAATTTCCCAATAGGAAAAAATTTTGTATAAATGTTAACTTTTCTCAGTTGTTAAATTTGATTTCTCCCCTTCTCATTAACACAGCTCTCAAGAGGCAGAATTTATATAACAACCCTTTCAACTCCATGAGTTACACAAGTCCTTACAGTCCAAGTGCAAGTAGCCCATACAGTAGTGGTTTCAATTCTCCATCCTCAACCCCAGTGCGACCTCCTATAGTCAAACAGCTAATACTTCCTGGAAATTCAGGTAAGGAGAACTCAAAATGGAATTATTAAGGAATGGTTTTTAATGCTCTATCTCAAAAAATAACTTAGTCATTAATAGTTCAAGTTCTTTTACTTATGAAACTTTTAAGTGGTTAGAGAAAATATCAACGAGGAACTATTCAGCACCAGGTGCTCTACCAGCTACCAGGTATACAGGTAAATCAGAGTACATCTATAACATTTCCCGCAGCATGTACTTAAAAGTTTTTAGATCTGGCTAAATTAGAGTAACAAGCTAGATTCTTTTAACTAACAGATGCTTTTACTGTTTGATTAGGCTATAAGAGCTAAAAATAAAAGCTCTTATTAAACAACTTAAGCTCTATTTAATAAGCTTTGATTTTACCCTCAAATAATAGTATAAGCTGTATGGGTGTGTGCCAAAAGTGGAGTCCAAAATGATACGGGAGGGTAGACTGCTGTAAATTGGGGAAAGAATGTTATGCTGTGGTTCTGTGACTCAGACAGTTACTCTGTAGCTCACTGTTCTTCATATTCACTGTTAACTCTTATTGTTGCTGTGTTATAGCTAATTATTACAACTTCCTTAAAAATTAAGGTTACTGTTAATCACCTCACATGTTTGACCTGTGTACTCCCTAGTCTAATGACTTTATTGTTCCTGCTGTTAGCTTTGTGCAGAAGTTGTTACTTGCTATTTATTTCACCGGTGACTGTCATACTAAAAAGTTTAATCTGCTGCATTTGTTTAACAAGAATTTCATTTGGGCACTGTTGGAACCTGATCTTGTAGTACTTTTCCTATCATATGCACTATGTTCTTCTTGATAATGTAAACATTAACTATTTTGCTCTTCTTGTGTGCCTTTCACATTGGAGCTGCCTTTTATGGTAAAGAATTCTGGGAAACAAACATTTCAAATAAGTCTGTATTAGAAATATTAGTGACAGTGTTGGGATTTTATTCTTCACTAGAAGTTGAGGATCTGATGAAAGGATTTCCTTAGAAACAAGTTAGACTCTTGGATATGTATACCCTTTATTCTTCTGACCTGTCTTCTATCCCCTTTCTGTTTTGAGCAATGAAATACTTTGTCTCGTTATTTACTCTATTCTACTTTCTCTATTCCAGTAGTGCTTCACTGTTACACTTCAGAGAACTCCTTGGATCCCTGTTACTAGCTTGACAAAGAATTTTGTAAACATGGCATAATGTAGGAAACATGAGCCTAGTGTTCTTTTTTTGGTTTGTTCCTAAATCTCTTAGGAATCTTGATTTTCCTCAAATTATAGTTTTCTTGCTTAGGAAAAATAGAAGCTTTTATTTAGGGGGAAAGATGACGGTATTAGCTAATGACTGAATTTGGAATGCGAAAACACATCATAAATTCATCTGTTTATGAGGGGTTTCATTGGCTGTCTTGTAAAAGTTGGAATCGTCTAACATTTATTGAATACCACCTACTTGCCAAGCACTGTGGTAAAACGTTAATTGTTTCATGAGAGGATATATAAGTTAAAATGAAAATATGGTTTGCTTTTATGCCATAACATACAAAGGAGTCTCTATAGCCCTCTTTTTTTTCTTTTTTTAATTTTTTTTATGTCTTTATTTTATTTTGAGAGACAGAGACAGAGAGTGAGCGCGGGAGGGTCAGAGAGAGAGGGAGATACAGAATCTGAAACCGGCTCCAGGCTCTGAGCTAGCTGTCTGCACAGAGCCTGACGCGGGGCTTGAACCCACGGACTATGAGATCATAACCTGAGCCGAAGTCCGATGCTCAACCGACTAAGCCAGCC
This sequence comes from Hyaena hyaena, assembly GCF_003009895.1. Taxonomy (NCBI): domain Eukaryota; kingdom Metazoa; phylum Chordata; class Mammalia; order Carnivora; family Hyaenidae; genus Hyaena; species Hyaena hyaena. Next base: position 1,105,564 of record NW_024080820.1, read on the forward strand.
AGGCGCCCTGAGAACCCTATAGCCCTCTTTATTCTTAATTACGTTAATTTTTATTTTCAACATTTTGGAATTTCATGAACAGAAAAGACAGAATAATGGTGAACTGAATCAAATAATTAATATCAAGTATTTACAACAGATTATTGTTCAGTTTTTGTTTTACCAAAATTCAAATCTTTTTTTTTTTAAGGTAATTTGAAAAGTTCAGACAGAAATCCTCCACTCAGTCCTCAGTCCTCTATAGACAGTGAGTTAAGTGCTTCAGAATTAGATGAAGATTCAATTGGATCCAATTATAAGCTAAATGATGTAACCGATGTACAGATTCTAGCTCGGATGCAGGAAGAAAGTAAGTATTTTATTGTTAAAGTTGAGTGTAATTTTGTATAATTTTGTTGCAGGTGTTAAATAGATCTTAAGGCCTTATGGAATACTAATGTACGAGTAGAAATGTTAAATTTTAGAGGCTTATTCAACCTATAGACTCACTTGTTCATTAACTTGTTTTCAGAGTTCATTTTATGTAGAACAGTTTGCTGTTTGAGGAGCAAAGAAAGGCAGGCAATGACTAGTAACCATGCCCTGCATGTTACTGGAACTTGCTAGAGTAGTTATTACTCTATTACTCTGTGTTTTCTTAGTAGGCCAGTGTTTCTCAACCTTTTTTCCCATTATTATCCCTCACCAAGAGCCTCTTTAGACTTTTATTTTTCCTTTTTTGCCTACCACCTCACCATGAAATTTTCATACCACGGATATACCCTAATATCTCTTAATGTACTATGAGGATCACAAATTATGATGATATGTAGAATTTTTTCATACCCCAAGAACCAGTTTCCCCGCCATGGGAGCAAATATCACCACTCTTAGAATATGTGGTATAGACTACAAAAAAAAAAGACCTTTATGATAAAATTGGAATTATGACATTAAATGAGGTGAGCATGCAATATTGCTTTGCAGAATGATCCTTGCAACTTTTTAGGTCACAGATCCTTTGAGAATGCAATAAAAATTATATCCCCAAAATACACATACGCACAACATTTGTCATACTATTCAAAGGTTTATGGATGTTCTGGCTCTTATAGTAAGATGGTGGCAATAGTATAATTCTTGCCTATACTTTTTTTTTTTTTAACATAAATGGCAATTTATTCTCATTTATATTGTGCTTTCCACATTTGTACATAAAATATTTGAAAAAACATTTTAGCATACAAAACATAAGTACATAAAAAGGAATGAAAAGAGTAAGTGAAAATAATCAGGCTAAAAAAGGCAGTGTCATCCTCAGAAGATCATAAAAGGATTGATTCTCAACCAGACGAAACAGGAAAACTTGAACATGGAAGTATCCTCACTTAACTGTACTGAATGGTACATATTTGTAAAAGGTGTATAGAGAGGATGAAAGTGTTTTGTTATGTATTTAGTAGAGTACTATGGTTTGCCTATACATTTTATCATAAGATATACCACAACTTAACTTGTGAAGTAAGCAATCTCTCTAAAGTGACCCCTTTAAACATTAAGATGAAAATATTCTTGAAGCACAAGTTTCAGAGTCTTGACAGTCAATTGAGGGTAATGGAGCATTGCAATAATTTAGTTTAAAAACGTTTTAGGCTCTTTTATGTGGATATATGGGAGGTTTTATTAGCAATAACATTAATTAAGAAACTGCAGAATGTTGTTCTGCTGATTCATTTCCCCATTTTCACATAACTTCTCATAGAAAAACAGAAAGATGTGGTGCTTGCTTTATTTATCTTTAGCCCACAGAACTAATAATATGGTACCCTTTTTTCTGTAATTTTGTGTAACTCCTCATTGAGACTGTGGTATTTGTCAGCCAGTGAGGGGCTGTTGTCACTGCTCAGGGATGTGAAAGGAGAATAAAGAGTGCTTCCTCACTATAACTTAGAGTAAATTCTCTCATTTCGTCTTTGAACTGTGACTTTACAGACTCTAGTATTTTGTTAGAAAATCAACCAGCTTAAAAAAAAAAAATCAACCAGCTATTTGCTGTCATTTTCATACTATGTTTTGGTAACAAGTAAAAGAAATTCTAGCCTGGCTTCAATAATTCTTTTTAAGCCATTCACATGCACAGAGTGTCTTTCTAGTGAATAAAAGAAAAAGATGCTAAAAATATGTCTGAAGCCTCCTTGAAAATGCCAGTTTTTTTAAGAGAATGATTTTTGTTTTAAAACCTTGTTCCTTTGTTTTTCTTTGTTTTTGAAAGAAATGTAAAATTACAAATTTGGGCTGTTGCCTGGTTAAGCCTCCTTATTTTTCATATGAGAAAGACACAGTCCCCAGTGATTGTTGCTTCCTTAGGATCCCCTAGTACCAGAGGGCCTACAGTGGGACCTGTGTTTTTCTTTGCTAAAACAGTGGTGTTCACTGGTCTTTTGCCTTTTGTTAGGTAAGTGACTATGGTACTGTGTTTTCTATAATGAGACACTGAGTTCTTGTTGGTTACTAGAGTGCTTCCCAAACTTGACTGAAGGGTTAGATAGGCTCCAGAAATCTGTAGTTTTATAGATATCCTGCTATGATTCTCACCCATTACTTTGGGGACCATATCAACAGCACTATTGTGTATGAGTATTCATCTTAAAAGTGTGAATACCACTCTAATAGTAGAAACTTTTTTTTTAAACTTTTTAAGGTTTACTTATTTTTGAGAAAAACAAGAGTACAAGCAGGGAAGGGGCAGAGAGAGGAAGACACAGAATCTGAAGCAGGCTTCAGGCTCTGAGCTATCAACACAGAGCCCTACGGAGGGCTCAAACCCATAAACTGTGAGATCATGACCTGAGCTGAAGTCGGATGCTTAAGTGACTGAGCCACCTTGGTGTTCCAATAGTAGAGAATTTTTAAACTAGATTGTCAGTAATTAATAGGACTTCCTCAGAATATTGGCTAAATTCTGTACTTGAATAGTAATTTTTTCTTCCTTAAATATATACCAACATTTGTTTTTGTTCTAGAAGTTTTTATACTACTTGAAGGGCCTAAGTTTGCTTGGGTGTTTCTGGAGGTGTCAAGATACATAGGGGACTCCTTTGAAACTTTTTATTGATGTCTTAGAATTTAAGCTTGTTTTGCTGATGAAGTCTGTTGGGTCATAAAGAAATTAAAATTTCATTTATGCCCAAGTATTGAATTCCTGAGGGTGGGATAGAAGTTTCCTTCACAAATAAATCAATTCCAAGAATTCAGTATCCAGAGAGTCTATTTATTCACTGGTGTATTCTTTTCTTTGGTTGGACAGTAATTGTTTGCCCTCAATATTTTTGAAATGTTGATCTCAAATTTGGATTTTTGTCTTTAGGAGTAGAAATATTTTTAAATGCATGGTTCTACTTCTAATACAGATTTCAGAATCAAGAAAATGTTAGATTGTGTGAAGGTTTATAGGATTTCATTCAATTTAAAAATAATCTTTTAAATATTTTAGACATCATTATATGGGAGGATGTCTAAAATAATTCAAGTGGAAAAGGAGTTTTCCTTTATACTTTATACCCTATTGGAATTTCTCAATGATACTCTTTTGCTTTTAAGCCTCAAAAATATTTAAATGTTTAAAAATATAACTGAAGAAATGAAATAACACATTCCTTATTGTCAGGTCTCCGGCAAGAATACGCAGCCACCACATCTCGGCGCAGTTCTGGTTCATCTTGCAATTCTACAAGACGGGGTACTTTTAGTGATCAGGAACTTGATGCGCAAAGTTTAGATGATGAAGATGACAATATGCATCATGCAGTATACCCTGCTGTTAACAGGTTTTCACCATCACCACGCAATTCACCTCGACCATCACCTAAGCAGTCACCCAGAAATTCACCTCGTTCACGGTCTCCTGCTCGGGGAATAGAATATAGTAGAGTGTCCCCACAGCCAATGATTAGCCGCTTACAACAACCTCGCCTTTCACTTCAAGGTCATCCCACGGATTTACAGACAAGCAATGTTAAAAATGAAGGTAATTAGGATGTTTCTGGCAAAACAGTTGTCCTTAATATTTCAATATGAAAGTAACACAATTTTTTACCAAAGTTTTGTGTTTCAGATAAGTAGATCAAGAATTTAGGTAGTTTACTCTTTTATTACTAGTGCATCAATACAAAACTAAAGGAGAGAGTGAATTTAATTTTACGTGAATATGTTAGTATTGCTTTGTCCTACTCATGAAGTGGTCCGTATGTAGATTTTGATTTAATTAATTTATGGTTCTTTATAAAGGTTCTCTTGTACTGATTTCTAGGACCTGGCTGAGTTATTTCCTTCTTTCTTTTTTTCTTAATATTTTTATTTATTTCTAGGAGAGAGAGAGAGAGACAGCGTGAGCAGGGGAGGGTCAGAGAGAGAGGGAGATACAGACTCTGAAACAGGCTCCAGGCTCTGAGTTAGCTGTCACCACAGAGCCCTATGCGGGGCTCGAACCCACGAACCGCGAGATCATGACCTAAGCGAAAGTCGGACGCTTAACCGACTAAGCCACCCAGGCGCCCCTTAGTTATTTATTTCTTATAAGACATGTACTTCCTGTTAACTCCTCTAAAATATGCTGAATGCTTAAATAAATAATTTGATTTGTGAATGCCAGTTGATATTTTAATTCTTTGTCTAAAAGAATGTTTTGATTATTTTTTTATTTTATTTTATTTTTTTCATTAAATTCTGTTGTCATAGAAAAACTAAGACGCAGTCTTCCAAACCTGTCCCGAACATCTAACACACAAGTTGACTCAGTGAAAAGCAGCAGAAGTGACTCAAATTTCCAAGTGCCAAATGGAGGAATACCTCGCATGCAACCTCAGGCTTCAGCCAGTAAGTATTTTTATGTATCAGTTATTTAAAGGAAAATGAAAATTATAGATAGTAATTTTGTGCTGAATAGCTATATTAAGCTATATATACTAAAATGTAGTGATTATTACTTGCTATAATATAATCATAGCTATATTAAAATTTAAAATTTGTTCCTATAGGATACCCAATTGTATCAATACTTGTTTCTGTATGAAACTCTGGTCTCTCCAGAATTTTTAAAAAAGCAGTCTACCTGTTAAAATATAGATATTTATTAATTAAAAACCACGCATTCTGCAGTACTACTATACATTAAAACTATTTTGTGGGAAATAGTCCTGAAACAGACAACTTAAAATCCAAGCAGCTATCTTCGTAGGACATTAGAAAAAATAATAATGATATTGCAAAAAATGCTAGCATAATTAAAACCATGTTAAATTTTCAATGAAAAAATAAATATTCCAGCAAATCTAGAAAAGAAAAACAGTAGAAGTTAACATGATCGAAAGGAAGGGTTGAGTGTGTTAAATGAAGGAGAGACAAAGGTAATGTAAACAAAGATCAGAGAGAATCATACAGAAAGAATTTCTAAGACAGAGTAGCCAACTAAGCCAAGTAGTGATGTGGGAATAGATGGGTACTGTGTCCCTTAGACTACAAGGTGATTGAAAAGGAATTGAACACTTTCCAAAGAGTATTACCTATTAACTAGAGTAGATGCAAACATGTAATCAAACCAATTGCAAAACTGTCACAGTTACTTCTGTAATTTTAGAAGTGCTCAGTATGCACCCCTGGTACCCATGGCTCACATCAGTCCTGTGGTCTGATCGACTCAGTTTCTTTGAGCATATTACATCACCAGTTAGAATGGTGGCTGTGAAGTGTTTTTTCATTTCCTCAAAGCTATGAAGAACTGCCACAAACACAAGGTTACTGATTAGTCGTTTATAACTTATTGAGTGATACAACTTTGAAAACATTGATTATTTCTTAATTCCCTTGCCCTCTTCCTTAGCTCTGTTGTGTTTAGCTGACTTTGTGTATTTATTGTTAAGCTGCTGTTACTTGGTAGCTCAAAAAGACCAAGAAAAAATACACTTTAACCCAAATGACTTTTGTGATAACATTGATAAATTTTCCTTACTTTCTAGTTGTATGTGATATTATGTATATTACAGATTCATATTGTGCTATACTGTACATGCATAATCCTGTTTAATCTTCAGAACAATTCTATAAAGTAGGTACAATTATAACACATCCTGCAAATTAGGAAATTGAAGCTTTGAGTAACTTACCTACGATCATATAGCTTATAGGTGGCAAGTTAGGATTCAGCCCAAGTTGATTCTGCTCGAGAACCCAAGTCCACCTCGAGAGACCTGTCACATTTATGGTTTAGTACTAAGACACAGAAATAATCAGAAATATTATTATTAAGATGAACCCTAAAATTTAAGGCACTGTTGAATATTGTTGCCTAGAGATTTGTGTACCTCATTTATTCAGCTATATATATGCTACAACATGTTTTTGAGCCAAGTTAAATTTTAAACTTAGAATTCAAAGTCTTGCAAGCCATGTAATTAACAGTGCCATTATGATACTCATATGGTGTATTCATAAATGCTATATAAAGTAGGGAATCACAAGACTTTAAAAATACAGTTATAATTTGAACTCTAAGCTATCTTGAAATGGTGAATGATAACTTTTGTACTTTTCAATCTGCAAGTTAATTTGACCCTTGAAAATATCATGTTTCTGGGTTTTTTTCTTCCTTAGTATATTTTTGCCTGAAAGAAAAAGCAATCCACAATGTTAATACAATAGGAAATAAAATTTTATAGCGTTAAGAAGATTAAGTAATAAAAATCAGGCATATTGTAAGCTACATTTTTATAGCCCATGCACAGATAACCCAAAACATTATTTGTACTTGTGCTTTTATGCTTAGTTTGAAATAAGTTCTGAATTTCTCAAAACTTTATATGATTATATCCTCAGACATCTTCCCTGCTCTTTATTAAAACCAACTATATCTATATTCTTTTTACTTTAATCCATCATTATTATAGGTACCAACTTTTTATTCAGGGCTATTTCCTCATGTCCTCATATATGCTCTTTATTTGAACGTTTCTAGTACCTCCAAACTGTATGGAAATGAAAAAGACTCTTGACAAAAACAGAAGAAAAAAAGAAAAGGTTGAGAACCTATGATAAAAATGTTAATAGAGAAATATATTGACCATATCTTAAACTTTGTAATAATTACTTGTCTTCGCTAGTGATAGAATTAACGTTATAATCACCTGCTGATCCCCTAGAAATTTTTCTATAGGTGAATTTTTTTTTTCTTTTTCCCCAGAAATTGATAATTAAGGAAAATATTTAGGGAAATCGGTTGAGATTCTAACCACTAATTTACTTTTAAGTAGAAAACATGTATGCAGTTTCATAGTGGTATGTTTCAATATCTGAACAGTATATAGGCAAAAGAGAAAGTAAGAGACAGTCCTTATTATTTTCAATTGCATATACTTGTTTATTTTTATATTTGTAGCTATAGTGAAGCTTATTTACAATTAAAATGCCACAAACATTCATTTTAGAGTAAAATCACACTTGTCACAAAAAAAGTTTTGGAAAATGGTAAGTCCAGAGTATTATCAAGTTTAAAACTTAGTAAAGTTTATTTTATAAAAGTACTTTGAAGCATTTTGTTTAAATTAACATATTTACTTTATAATACATTATCTGTTTTCTTAAAATTTTACATGTCTTTGATCCATAGAAATGTATGTATGTAAAGTTCTTTTAATTACTTGTGTGTATATATGTATGTATATACATATATATACTGTTTTCATGATAGCCTTTTTATTTTGCTATAGAATTATATATAAATATAATATTTTATACATTTTGTACATAAATTAGAATTCTTTATTTTTTTTATAAATCAGTATAATAGATGTTGCATTTTATTTTCTTTTGAGTATTTAATTTTCCAGCCCTTAAGTGGTAAAGCTTTGGTTCTTACTTGCTGGTCTGCATGAACCTAACTTTGCAAGGTTGCCGTTACTTCCACCTACGGGACCACTTCTTTTGCCTTGTACTATGCCGATCACTGTTTTTATATGCTTATTTGCTGTGGCTGCATTATTGTGGATGCTGGCATTCAAATGTGAATATTATGAGAGTTCTAATGTATTTTCATTTTTATAGCTGTTACCAATTTCTGATTTTTATGTTTGGAAAATGTGAGTAACTTAAAAAGTTTAAGAAAACCAGAGCATTGCAGAGGTCATGGATATATGTCATTTTCTCAGTTTCTCCAGTTACAGGAAGGAATGTTTGTCAGGGACACAGTTTCGCGGCCTTGCTTTCTAAGACTACTAAAGGTTCAGTAGAATGTTTAGTTTTCATAAAGCTGTAGGAATATTGGTTCAGGAATAAGAGAAGGGAGAAAAACCCAAGACAATCTGCTCATTTAAAAAAATTAAAATAATACTCAAACTCTGGTTAGTATTTTTAAATGTTTACTTTCACATGTATTATCTCCTTTGAACCTCACAAAAACCCATTTCTTATTTTTTATAGAGAGGAAGCAAAGATACATATATATTATATGTGCAGTGGCATATAACTAGAAAAGTACAAAACTACGCCAAATTTTTCCCTCCTTCCAACTCCTCTCTGAGTCCCCCGATTTCCTCTCAATATTTGTTTGGATTACATCATGTGACCTAACTGCAATTGAGTAGGCATCTTGGAAAATATTCTTGGATGACTCTGTTGGAACATAATTGAACTATAAATACTTTGTGAAGTACTACAAAAGAGTAAAATAACCCAGTATAATATTTATCCACTTACTTACATTTAGTCAAATGGAGGAATAATTTTGCATAGGATAGAGAGTCCTTCCCCAGAGAAGAGATGTAGCATCAGTATTTTACTCTGGACTTATCACTGGGAGGGTATCCAGGGTAGTTGTCAGCTTATGCATAACCAGACTGCCCTGAGGCCCATGGGGAAGTAATTCCCATCCAGATATTACTTGGAAGCAAACACTGAAAGATTACACTGAATTTTACATTAATTATGAAACATAAATTCAAAGAAGTAAGTCTTGGTAAATCTGTGTAATGGCCTAATGTAAGAATGAATGAAATACTTGTAAAATTTCTTCTTAATAATCAACATAATGATGGGTCAATTACATAATTCCAGAGAGGTTTTATAAATGTAGTGTCGCTGGCACTTATGTAAATGTTGACTGAATACGTCTGGGTGGGTACCTGGAATCTATAGTCTTAAAAGTGTCTCATCTGACGCTGGGGCATATGCAAGTTTGAGAGCCACTAGATTCGGAGGATCTAGAATGCTTAAAGATCTCTGGATTTTATCCACTCATATGTTCCTTAATAATTCAACAGATACTTATTGGATATACATTATGTTCCAAGCCCTGAGGTTATACATATAAATGAGACAGCACATGCCCTTCAGTAGTAGGAAGTGATTGGCAGGAACTTCTGTGGGAACAGAAGAGAGGCATTAAACTCAGCAATGTGAGGAGGTTTTCAGGAAAGATTGACGATCTCTTTCAGCTAGCTCAGGAAGAACTTATGAGACCACATGAAGAAAGGAAAGACAGGTTTGCCTGACAGTAGGATTGGTAATGAAGTCTTAAAAATAGCATCTTGATTATAGTAGTATTGTAGGACTGAAGTGTAGAGTGCAAGATGGTTAGTGGCTGCAGTGGTGGACAATGGGAGAGATACCTAGGGGACAGATTGGGAGGTTTGTAATAAGGAATTTGGATTTCGCCCATAAGTGTGGCAGCCATGACAGGCTTTTAATCAAGGTTATTGCTTCTTAGAAAATCCATTCTGGTAGCAGTGTGAAGAATGGATTAAAGTTGAGGAGAGACAAGAAACATTTAGAAAGCTATTTATTGCATAAACCTCACAAGAAATGAGTATCTGAACAAAGGCAGTGGTGCTGGAGGTGACAAGATCTGGATGAATTTTAAAAAATGAAGTAGAAGATATGTGATTTGGTAACACTGAGAAGATGGGAGGTAAGAAGTAAGAGAGGATTGAAGGGTTACTCTGAGAATTTGTAAGCAATAAACGTTTCAAAACGAAATGTCATTGCAGGGTTAGGGGGAACAGGGGTCATTTTACTTAGCAGTCTTTAACATTCTTTTTTAGTGGCTTATGTTTACTTAATATTTTGTACTTGGAGATTATTTTTAGCATCTCCCCATATGACAAAATTATCTTCAATAATAATGAAATAGAATGAGCTGTAATAATAATGGCGGGGGAAATGCAGGCAGTGAAAATATTCTTTTATTGAACTTTATTTTATAACTGTCAGTTAAAAATAATATCAACATTATAGTAGAAAAAAGATAATGGGTTAGTATTTTTAAGTTAATCATTTTAAACGAAGTTTGTTTTCACATATTAGTCTTTCATAGTAATGAATATTACAGCTTTAGTTTCTGGAAATTTGTCAATAATTTTTCAGAAATGATCTTTGTATATTAAAGCTCAAAAAAACACTATCGTCAGATTTATCAATTTATCATCACTCATATTGACTGAAGAATAGTCTTCAGTTTTTAAATCTGAAAAGGTTCCCCTCCCCCCACAAAACAACTGTTATACAAGTATGGAAATATTCGACATAATGATAAGTTTGGCAGAAATTCACAAAATTCCATTTTATAACAAATTACAGAAATTGTTCTCTCATCTGTGTCTTAGTTCCTTTGGGGATCAAATCATAATGCCTTCACAGTTGAAATATTTTAAATAATACCCAGTCACATACAATGACAGAATTGAAGAAACTCATATTCTGTTTCATTGACTATTAATAATCACTGTAACATCATTGTTTAGTTCTAATCTGTCTAAATATAGGAATGTATTATTGGGACACAGGGAGTTGGAGGCACATTCTGTGCTAAGTGAACCTGATTTCAAATATCTATGAACTTACTCTTAAAAGAAACGTGTAGTTGAATCCACCTGTTTTAAGGGAGACTATATAATTGGGAGTTCTCGTAATTATTTTCATGTGAAATGCAATATATATTAAAAGATAAATATTAAAATATGTTCATTTAAATCTTACGTATATGCTATTAAAAGGCAACAGTACCTGCAGCAAGTGTTTATAACTTAAGCCAACAAACTGTTTTCTTCGGGGAGGAGTATTTTATCACTGACATTGATTATTAATCCTGGGACATGATGATAATAAAAAACAGACCAAGCTGGGATGTGGTTTTTGTTTTGCGTTCCTTACAGACCGTTCACTCACTGCCTACACTGGACTGGGGTGTGGGACAGCACTTTCACTGTCCATCCCATAATGCACACACACCAAGTAGAAGGATTGGATGTAGGGAGACTCAGAAAGACCCTGTTCTCATTCAAAAATAGGTGATGAAGGTCTGAATTAGGTCTTTAGGAGACAATAGGGATGTAAAGGAAGAGATCTACAGAACTGCATGGATGACTAAATAGAGTTAAAGTAAGAAAACTTTGAGCTAGAATGACTTGGAAAATGGTGGTATATGTTTAGCAGAAATACAGAGGTTTTTGGAACTGGTCTGTGGAGGAAGACATTAACTTAAATAATGGTAGCATGAGAGAATGGTATTTTTACTGTACCATCTTTACTTTTCATGGTGGAGTCTTGATTTATATAAATATTGAGAGGGAAACCAGGGAAACCGTAAGAATTCTTAAACAGCTAACACACTGAATTCTATTATTTTAGAAAGATTTGGAGACTTTCAGTTTAACTACTGCACTTTGTCATTTAAATATGATTTTTGTCTTTAGAAGACTAATCAAGTTAAGATTAATTATTCAAATAAAAATTTAGTTTTCTTGTTTAAGGGTAATACGAGGCTGTGTAGTATCTTATGAAAATCACTCATTTCATTCTGTCAGATTTACATCAGACAAATTTAGCGTACACTGCCTGATTCTGGTTGCAATCTGATTCTTCAGATTCCTATTAGATAGTTTTCATGTTGTGACCCATGAAACTTGAGGGATAAAGTTCCTTGGAGTTATCATAACTATTAATTTAAGTAGGACCTTTCCAAAACAAATTATAGAAGATATTTGATGTTAAGCCCTTAGTAAAAAAATTTCAGTTGTTAAAAGGTATTGTGGATTGCCAGGGTACATAGAGTTGGTTACCTTTTGCCCTCAGTTACTCTATTCCAATCATAGTGGCCTGCTTGCTCTTCCTGGGCACACTCTTACCTCAGGTTCTCTACCATTGCCTTTCCTTCTATCTCCAGTGTTTTCCCCAGATATCTGTATGGCTTGCTTCCTGTCTTCCTTGAGATCTTTGTGCAAATGTCATCTCAGGGAACTCTTTCCTGATCACCCTATTTATAACTGCAACTTAAATCTCCCATTTCCTTTCTTAGTTAGTCTTCCCTACTTAGTTTTCTCCTTAGCTGCTATCATTATCTGACTATTTGACTCTGTTTATTGTTTACTTCCCCTTTTCTTTCAGAATGTTAGTTCCATGAAAGTTGGAATTTTGTCTGTCTAGTTGACTATTAAACAAATCCATTGTACCTAAAACAAAGTAGATAATTAACTATTTGAAAGAATGAAAAACAGCAGTGAATGAATGAGTAAATGAATGGCTTTGTGAATGGTTGAAAGGATATATGAATAAACATGTAAGTGAAGAATATTCAATGATGATAGCATCCTGTATTTCTGTGGGGTAGATATAAGGTAATTATAAAATGGATGTTTTTTAGGTTTGGAGAAGTTTTTACTAGTCTTCCTGGGAATATTTAAGCTAACTTGGCATATTATTTAACTACAGTAACATATGGAGTGCTGTAAATTTGGAATCACATACATTTAGTACTCTTTAAAAATATTTACTCTCACATGGTAGGGAAACAATAGTTTTTCTGCATGATAGGGTTAAGCAGTAGAGCAAAAGAGAAATTCTCCTTAATTCTCTTTGATGGTATTATCAAGTATTCCCTCATCAACCAATGATTGTTTAAATGCTGGCAATATTTATGGTTGTGAGATCTCTCTCTCTCTCTTTCTCTTTCTTTCTCTCTCTTTTGTCATATAAATCCTAGAGGTATATGAAGTCCAACTTTCAAGTCAGTAGAGTGACATTTTAGAACCACTTAAATGTACTGGTAGGTTTGGGACTTTTTACTTCAGTGAAACTATAATGAGCTTTAACTCTGGATAGCTCTAAGCTGCTACTTATATGCCAATTTTGAGAATTACATTGCAGTTAATAGATTAGGAGTTTCTAAGAAAGCTTAGAACACCTCACTGATCACTTTAAGAAGCGGATACTTTGACTCCTCCAAACCTGTCAACCCGACCAACACACACTGTGCACCCCTCCGCACATCCTCCCCATCCCACATAATATGTGCACAGACCAGATATGTTGCTACTCAAAGTCTTAAGTACAAATTAGTTTTATTCTACAGCAAGATGATATTAAGTGTATTAAAGCCACTGGATTTTGACTTCCTTGAGGACCTGCCTGGTTCTGAGTTTTCTTCTCCTTTTTGAGTATGGAGATTACTGTATTATGTTAGGGCAGTTCATCTAACAATAACTGCTTCGCCAAAGTCTGCTTTTTTGCATTGCACAAGTACTACTTTTATTTTATTCTATACTGTGTGCTTGTGTTCATCACTTTTACTTAATTAGCTTTATATTCTTTGCATTCTGTAGCATGTTTGCCGGTGGTTTGTTTTCTCTTTGGTATTTTGATTGGCTTACATATTTTAGGTTTTCTCATCTATAAGAAACTGTTTCTGAAAGTATGCACTTTGCACTAAGATTTCCATCCTTATTCCTTTCCAACTTAATGCACTAAGCATCACTTTCAGATTCCTCTGCTTCTAGAAGTCTAACATATTTTCACCTTATGGTTTCTGTTCCTTTATAAATTTTCAAGTATGTATTAAAATATTCAAGTTTGCAGAAGCTATAGCCTTTATCTTGTCCTTCCAGGCAAATATTACAGTTCCTTATTTTTCAACAGCTTCGCAAAGGCTGAAAAATTTGCCTCGTACTTCCCTCAAAGCCAAACAGTTGCTTCAAACTTCATCTACAAAAAGAGGTAACTACAGCCTCTTACTGAGTTTTACATTTGAGCAAATGGTTTAACAGTTAAATCTCATATCGTTTGGCATAGTCAGTCAGTGATGCCTATAGGGCACGTTTTAGTCTTTTTTTTTTTTTTAAATCAACTAATGTGGATTCGTTCTCCGTTACTTGGATAAATCCAGAAGAAACTCATTTTCTCCGGAGGTATGTATTGGGTTGCTCTTCTGAAAGGAATAAATGATATGTAACATTTTCTGTTAGAGAATTTATCATTTTTCTTACCAACCTAAAACTGAAGGCCATTGTTTTAACTTGATGTAGATGAATTAATAAGTGCTTTAAAAAACGAACCAAATGCCAGATATTTTATATGTAAATTTCTTTCTTCTGAGTTTTGAGTTTTGGATATACCTATCTGTAGGATGAAACAGGAATGCTTTCACATTAGAAGTTGATAAATGTTAAATCACAAGTTGTTGCAGTGAACTGATAATGTTTGGACCATTTATGGGAGTGATAGCTTTTTTTTTTTTCAGAACTGAGAGTTGAAGAAATATATGGAGGTTGGACACCAAAGCTATCATACTGGTTTGAAGAGATTGGATGTGTGGGCAGCTAGAAAGAAGTAGAATTGGGGAAATACCATGGAATTGCATAGACCAGCAGTAATAAGAATGAACAGAAGCCTCAGAGGAAATGGGTCATAACAGATGTAAGCAGTGAGGAAAAATATTCCCTATCCAGGACATGTAGATTTCCTGACAACTTCAGAATTCAATAAATAATAAAGATATATGAGGAGGATACAGTATTAAAGGACATTATGTGGAAAGATGAAATTTGAGATTTGATTTGTTAAAGAAAAAATTTGGTTAATATGGATACTGAAGTACTGAAATATTTTTGCAAGTTCATTAATGTGTAAATGTTTTGGCAACGACTTGGATTAAATATGACTTAAGGAAATAGTTTCAGATAATAAAAGCTAAAGGAAAGAGAATAGTCAAATGGAAATGTTGGATATATGAATGTTTGTGTTTTGAATACCAGAAGTTGATCACAGCCCTCCAATATAGATAGATACCTTTGGTGCCACTGTCAGATACAACAGACTGGATATTATATGTTCTTTTGGTGGAAAGGGTGACTTACTAGGAATCATTATAGAAAAGCGTCTTTATAGAAATTATTTGAGGATCTTATACTTCTTTTTTTTTTTTTTGAGACTACTAGATACATATTTTTGAGTATTTCTTGGGGGGTGAGAAGTAGGTGAAAAGAGGAGCATGAAAGGATTGTGGTGTCTAAAACAGCACAGATGGGGGCGCCTGGGTGGTTCAGTAGGCTAAGCATCCGACTTCATCTCAGATCATGATCTCACGGTTTGCGGGTTCAAGCCTCGCATAGGACGAGCCTGTTTCAGATTCTGTGTCTCCCTCTCTCTCTCTCTGACCCTTCCCTGCTCACGCTGTCTCTCTCAGAAATAAATAAAACATTAAAAATTTTTTAAATAAAAAATTAAACAAAACAGCACAAATGATTACTATACCATAATAAAAAAGAGGATTTAAATTTATATAAATTTTATTTGTTGTATGCCTCTGTAAGCTGCTTTATAATTATGAGGGGGACCAGATAGGTTTAAATAATTTTCAGTTTTTACTTAAGGATTTTTTGCTATTTATTAGATCAAAAAGATCAGAATTTCTGGCCAGATTTTTTTTCTTTTTTTCTTTTTTTGTCTGTGGAGGTTACATATTTTTGTGACTCTAAGCCACCAAACCCTCACCCTCTATGATGACAGGAAAACCCTATCTCATAATTCCTGGTACCTCTAGCTACCTAGTTGACTTAGTAAAGGGCAAGTTGTGTGTGTGTGTTCAGTTTTGTTGTTTTGTTTCATTTTGTTTCATCTCTTATTTAACTTAATCCAGGCTTATATTTTTTGGTGAGTATTATGGGTTGGGGATGATCATTTTATACTACTAGAAGTTCTGAACCAATTAAAAAATGGGCACAGATATACAGTAGGATTTGGAATATTAGGTTAATGGTGTCTGGCTGGTTCAGTTGGTAGAGCATGTGACTCTTGATTTGGGGTCTTGAGTATAAGCCCTATGAAAAAGAAAATGTTAGGTTAATTACTGGTAAAGTTGAATTGGAGAATACCTCCTGGATCCAAAGCCAAGTGGATTTTCTAATTTCTCATACCATACCTAGATTTTGAAAAAGAGGAGTCTGCATTGGACTGTGGTATTCTCTATTCTAGTAAGGGATGTGAGGCAGATGAGATTCAGATACCATGTGTTCATAGGTACCTTTGGCACACTAAACTTGGACTAAAGAAACATGGACTAGATAGTAAACTGACACATAAATAAGTTGATCCATCCTGGTGATGAGCCTATAACATCTTCTAGAAAGTTGCTGTACTTATTTTAAGGACTCACAGGATCATGGGAAGAGGGAGAAGATGGTTCCCTTGACAACTGGAAATTTGATCACTTTGATTTTAATTGCATTTAATAGTAGCTGGAGTTTGAAGTTGGGAAGGGAAGTAAGAACTGTGTTGCTTGGCACAAAGGGACACACCATAAACATTTGTTGAATAAACACAGTCATGTCACTAACTCAAGGAAGCCTGGACACATTCCTCTTCATTTTCTTGCAAGGTTTTTTGTGTGTATGTTTCTTTAGCCCATCTCTCTCTGAAGAAAAGAAAAAAATCCATTGTGTATTGTTAAGGCTTCCTAGGCATGACTGCTTAAACTGCTTTGACAAAGAGATATTATTCATCCCTCCTTGTTGGGAACTCAGTGAAGAGGAAGTAAACAAAGTAGAGACCTCACCAAGTCAGAGGGAAAAAATGAAGACTAGTTGGAAAAAGTGAATGCTTAGATCAGGACAAATTAAAATGTAGAAATGTGCTTTAGAAGGAAAGAGGCAACTAAGGTTGCAATAGTGGTTGTCCAGTACTGCTTTAATTCACCATATTTTGAATATTCAAAGTGAAATAAACAGTGGCCATATTGATAGGAGTTTAAAATGCTGTTTCTTATCAGACTGTCTGAAAATGGAGAACCTAGGAATTTTGCCATTATCTTGGATACAAAATCTAAAATTTCTTGTTTTCCCTCTCATCAATTCACAATTATTTATTGAATCTGTATGATAAACAAGATATATTCATTATATGCTTCTTTTCCCCTCCCCCCCCAGTCCTTTACTTTTTCGCCAATCATACTTGTGGTCAAAGCCAGCCTCTGCCAAATAGAATTTTTAAATGCAATTAAAATGATAGGAGTTGCCCCCCCTTCCCATGATTTTGCTATGTAAAACTGAGAGAATGGGAAAGGAGAGGGTGTAGGGCTCCCTCCAAACATACAAATTCCTGTTAGCCATTTCATGCTATTTTTGGAATGATAATTGAATAAACTTCACTTATATTTAGAGTTGATAAGTTTTTTGTGATTTTTCAAGATCATTTTTTCTTCTTTAGTTATGTCTTGCCTACATGTTTCTTTTGCTGAGAAAGTCCTAGGTCAGAATTTTCTCTTCTCTGAAGTTTGTGCCTTTGTTTTTTCGTTAAATACCAACTGTGCAGTTTAGCATATTAAAGTTCCAGCTATCATGCCTTCAAAGATCACCCAATTCCAGTTAACCTCATTATATTTTTCCTCCTAGCCCCCAAGTTTATAGATAAAGCAAAAATGCTGCCACCGTTAGAGGAAACACCTTTTATAATAGTAAAACTATAGCTTAGTATACTTTTTTGGTCTACTTTCTAGTTCTCCCTCAAGTTATACATTGATCTTTTTTTTTTTTTTAATTTTTTTTTTTTAATGTTTTATTTATTTCTAGGAGAGAGAGAGAGAGAGAGACAGCGTGAGCAGGGGAGGGTCAGAGAGAGAGGGAGTCACAGACTGAAACAGGCTCCAGGCTCTGAGCTGGCAGTCAGCACAGGGCTCGACGCGAGGCTCGAACCCACGAACCGCAAGATCATGACCTAAGCGAAAGTCGGACGCTTAACCGACTAAGCCACCCAGGCGCCCCTACGTTGATCTTTTAAAAATATTTCTCTCCATATTCTGAGATTATAGAACTTTTTGACTTGTCCTTGCATATACTCCAGTACATTTCTCTAAGAACTTAAGATTAATAAATTTAAAAGGATTTCTAATTTATAAATCTGTTATTTAAATTTGTGTTATTTTAAAGTATAACTCAAATTTAGAAAGCCATATAATATATACAGAGTTTAATGAATTCTTATAAGGCAACCCCCTTGTGACCACCATTCATACTAGGAGACTAACTTGCTGCTTCCGAACAGTCGTCCCATGACCCATGCCCCCTGAGTAAACTTTCTTCTGAATGTTTATAGCAATCACTTCCTTATTTCTCTCTATGATTTTTATCATCCAGTAATGAAACTGTAGTTTTGCTCCTTTAATATATGTCTTTTTAAGTATCTCTTATAGTTTTCCTCCAACTCTTTATTCCCCCTTGTTAAGTTAATTTGAAGAAACTGCCAGATCATATTCTGGAGATGTGGATGTAGAGACACACAGGCTGGATTTTGCTGATCTCTTTTCCATGTTGTCATTTAGGAGATTTTTCTGTATTTCCCATAAATTGCTAATTGGATCTAGATGCTTAACTGCATTCAGTTTTGCTATTTGGGGCAAGACTGATAGGTGTTGGTGCTTCTTTAGCTACAGGTACATAAAGCAGAGTCGCCTCTTTTTTGTGATTAGCAGTCATTGATATTTAATGCTGATATCCTTACTTTATTAGGTATTGTAGAGTTGGCTTATTTCAGTTCTAACATTATATATATACATATATGTACATACACAGAGGTTGAGAGAGAATTTTTTCTTTAGGCACCCAGCAATATACTTTCACAAGAAAATTCTTAATAAATGCTTGTTCTTTCTCACTGTTTTACCTGTTACAAAATAAATTGGCAACTTTCCATCCTCCAAAGGTGACCAATATATTTTTTTAATGTTTATTCATTTTTGAAAGAGCGAGAACAGAGCTGAGCGGGGGAGGGGTAAAGAAAGAGGGAGACAGAATCTGAAGCAGGCTCCACGCTCTGAGCTGTCAGCACAGAGCCCGACGTGGAGCTTGAACTCATTGACCGTGAGATCATGACCTGAGCTGAAGTTGGACACTCAACCAACTGAGCCACCCAGACGCCCCTATTTTTATTAAATATATATAATTATGAACTTACAGATTTAAACATTTTTATGTGTTTTTATTCATTCTGGGTATTTTCCCAACTGGTTCTTCAAGTTGGCCCTCAAGCCTTTTTTGACACAACTCTAGTTCTTTGATAACTTCTTGCCAACTGATATGGGACATTTGTACATTTCCTGCCACAGACCTGGATTTAGTTGTTTTTCGAAAAAATCTGATTTCCTTTGTAGGAAATAGTATTTCAAAACCAGAATTTTAGTTTTTAAAAAATTTTTTCAGTGTTTATTTTTTGAGAGAGACAGAGTGCAAGCAGGGGAGGGGCAGAGAGAGAGGGAGACACAGAATCCAAAGCAGGCTCCAGGCTCTGAGCTGTCAGCAGCACAGAGCTCGATGCGGGGCTCAAACTCATGAATAGTTGAGATCACAACCTGAACTGAAATCAGACTCTTAACCGACTGAGCCACCTAAGCACCCCCAAAATTTGAGTCTTTAGCTGTACTAATTACTACTAGCTTGGTCATTGTTTCTAGATCTATTCAGTTACTAGAACTAGTAAATGTATGTGTTTATTTGTGTTTACATAGTTTTAAAGATTGAATACCTTGGGGCGCCTGGGTGGCTCAGTTGGTTAAACGTCCAACTTCGGCTCAGGTCATGATCTCACGGTTCGTGGGTTCAAGCCTCGCATCTGACAGCCAACTCAGAGCCTGGAGCCTGTCTTCAGAATCTGTAACTCCCTCTCTCTCTGACCCTTCCCTGCTCACGCTCTCCCTATCTCTCTCTCTCTCAAAAATAAATAAAACATTAAAAAAATTTTTTTAAAAAAGATTGAATACCTTAATGAGTTCGTGCTGATACTTCCTATTCAAATTCAGGGTTTAAGGGTAATTACTTAATCTCTTAATATACATCCGTATCTTTATCTTGCTCTGAGAATCCTGTCTCTCACCACCAACACATAGAATATCATTTATTGATCCATGCATTCATTTTAGAGAGAGAACACATAGGGAGAGGAAAAGGGCAGTAAGAGAGAATCTTAAGCAGGCTCTGCCCTTATCACAGCGCCTGATGCGGGGCTCAGTCCCACAACCCTGGGACCATGACCTGAGCCAAAATCAAGAGTTGGAGGCTCAACCGACTGAGCCACCCAGGTGCCCCTAGAATATCATTTAACAATTTGTAATATCCTATATCATACACAAAATCTTGAGGAAATATTAGCGTAGTACCATACAGTGGAATTACTGAAAATAGTTTATAAAACCTTTTGCATATGCTTGCTCCTTTTTTTAAATGGATACACTATATACATTATCAAATTAGTTATTTGTACTCTTAGGTACCTCATTTAGTCTTAGCTCTACTTTTAAATACATATTTGATGCTTACTGCTAGTCTGTACATTATTATTCCACCAATCATTTTTCTTGTTTGAAGCTCATTCTCTAGTAGATTCCTTAAAAAGAAGTTATAGGAACAATATCCATTCCCTCAGTTTTTGTGTGTTGATGACAGTTTGTCTGCTCTTTTTATTTGAAATTAATTAGCTAGATATGAAATCTTTGATTCATAATTTCTTTCCTTGAATGTCTTAAATATATTACTCCATTTTTGTCAGGAATAAAAGTTGTTTCTGTTACGTGCATTTGGTCCTTCTGAGTTGATTTCCCCAGATATGTGGTATATTATTTCAGTATGATATTGTACATATTTCTAAATTTCAAACAAAGTCTTTCAAATTATAGTTTTTAATATTCTGTTCTCTTTGGCTTGATTTTTTGTGGGCACTCCTAATGGACATATGTTGTTCTTTGCCTGTCTTCTGTATCTGCTGCCTTCCCTTGAATCCTTTTCCAGCTTTCTTTATTTCTTCTTGTTCTATAAAAGTTGATTTTCATTGCCTATTTCTCTTAAAGCATAATCTATCACGTACAGTGACGCGTGTTCTTTCTTTCTAAGACTTCATTTTGGAATGTTTTATGTCTGGTTCTTTTCTGTGTTCCATCACCTCATTTTTGAGTGTTTCCCATTCTGATTTATGATGTTCTTTCATATATCTTATCATTTTCTTAAATGTTTTTAGAATTTGAAATATTAGATTATAATTTGCATCTTTATGTGTGCAAGTGGACATGATTTCTGGCAAGGTTCTACCATTAGTAGAAATGTTATTCTGTTCTTTTCTGTTTTTTTTATAGTGACTTCACATGGGACTAAGCCTCAGGCTTTTTCAGTTTCTCATTTCTCTTTGAAATTGGTTTTTCTAAATATTTAGAAAGAGAGCTTGATTTAAGATTTTCTAATTTTGTGACTATAGAGATCCTTCTTCTGTTTTGGGAAACTTAAAAAATGGCTGCTTATTTTCTGAGATTATTTACCTTTACTCTTCTTCCCCCCTTATAAAATTAATCCTTTTAAAGTGTTACCTAATATATTTACAGAGTTGAGCAATTATTTTGACTTTAGAGGTTTTCATCACCCCCATAAGAAACAGCATACCCATTAACAGTCATTCCCTATTTCCCACTCCTTCCAGCCTCTCACAACCACTAAAATTTCTGTCTCTGTGGATTTGCCTACGCCTATGCCATTTCATATCAATGGAACCGTATAATATGTAGTTTTGTGACTGGCTTAGCATAATGTTTCCCAAGTTCATCATGTTTCAGCATATATTAGTACTTTGTTCCTTTTTATTGTATGATATAATATCCCATTGTATGGATATATGGAATTTTGTTTACCCATTATCAGTTGCAAACACTTGAGTTGTTTCTACTTTTTACCTATTTTGAAAATGCTGCGAATGCTGCAAGTATTTGCCAGTAGCCTATTTATTCATATCTGTCAATCTCTTTGTATTGTATGGAAGAAAGACTAATGAAGCCCTTCCCAGAGGTGTCTTCTGCCTCTTATATGTGTTTAATAAATGTTGGCAGGATACCTGTGTGCTTACAGAAATAATAGTGAGTCATGTATTGTAATGGAAGAAGAAATCAGAGGGTTCTATGCATTGTTGTTATTTATTTTTTAATGATTGCTTGTCAGTCATTACAAATTTAATAGGCCTTGGTTTCATGTCTTATGAAACCTGCCTGGGATAGTAGTAGCCCCACAAATAAACTTTCTGAGTCTAGTTGAAAATAAAAATGGTGAAAATAACATTTTAATCTCTACTCCCAGAAGTGCTTCTCCTTTGGTTCTCAATAAAGAATACCAATCTGGGAATGAGGAGACCTGGGTCCAAGTCCTGACTTTCCTGTTTATTTGCTCAATTGATCTCTGTGGTTGTGGCAATTTTCTTCTCTGCACAGTGAGATGGTTGGAGTAGTTCCTAGAAACTCTTGTAGCAAGGATTCTTTGACTCTATAATGAGAGAATCATATTTACATAATCTCTGCAGTCTTTAATAACCAGAACTTAATTTTAAGTCTTTATTATATCAAAAACCTATTATGATCATTGATGGTGCATAGACCACTGAGCAACTGTCATGCCATAAATTAATGTAGTGAGGGAGAGTTGACAAGTATTTTTGTTCTAAATCTTTGTTAGATAGTTGGATAGCATATATATTCTAATCAATGTTTTACCCCCCAGTAGTCATAGTGCCCAGTGCTTGGTAATGTGTGTATTTTTATTATAAACTATATAGTTGATATTTATGTATTTTTAACAATAATACAATTAATGGAATTTATAGTTAGGACACATCACTGTGAAGACAACCATTTGGAGTGTCTAATATTGCCATATACATTTGAGATATATAATTTATAAAACATTCTCTGAATATTTATCAAGAAGCTAAAAACAGTACATAGCTTACTCAGTTTCTCCCATTCTTTTTTTTTTTTTTTTTACAAATAGTTTATTGTCAAATTAGTTTCCACATAACACTCAGTGCTCATCCCCACAAGTGTCCTCCTCCATGCTCATCCCTCCTCTCCCCCACATCCATCAGTCCTCAGTTTTTGTCAGCATTCAAGAGTCTCTCGTGGTTTGCCTCTCTTCCTTTCCCCCACCATTTCCCCCCTTATTCTCCCCCATGGTCCTCCGTCAAGTTCCTCCTAATCCTCCTATACGTGCAAACATATATTTGTCCTTCTCTGCCTGACTTATTTCGCTCAGCATAACACCCTCAAGGTCCATCCATGTTGCTACACATGGCCAGATTTCATTGTTTCTCATTGCCATGGAGTATTCCATGGTATAGATAAACCACATCTTCTTGATCCATTCATCTGTTGATGGACACTTAGGCTCTTTCCATGTTTTAGCTATTGTGGAGAGTGCTGCTATGAACATTGGGGTACATGTGCTCCTATGCCTCAGCATTTCTGTATCCCTTGGGTAAATTCCTAGCAGTGCTATTGCTGGGAGTTTCTCCCATTCTAAAGTGCCTGTTGTAGTTCCTAAATCTCAGTTAGAAAACTTACCATTTTTATTAAATGCTTATTAAAAGACAAAAATGAATGTTTTAAAAATAAGAATCCTCATGTCACCCACCATTTCATTTTAGAGGTGACTTAACTTGATACCAAAGTTAGCATTCTCAGTCATATGTCAGTTTTATAAATAGAGTTCTAATTCTTGCTCTGCGTAGATAACATGCCTGCATCTTATGCTTTAAGTATCCAAAATTAATAAAGAGAAATTATAACCTATTGTCATAATTAATTTGGGCGGCAGAGACTAACTTAATCCCTGTGTTTTAGTTAATTTAGAAGGATGGCCCAGGAAACTGTCTTGAGTGACATTGTTGAAGCTCTTTCCAGAGAACTCAGATGCAACAGGCTGAAAGGCAGTAATATTCCTTAGATAAGGAAGGCACAGATGTAGTACGCCTTACAATTTGTGTAATATTTTACATTTTACCAACTATTTATCTACATATTGCTCATTTGATTTTCATAGCTAACCTGTGATATTTGCTGAGTTTTGTTTTATTAGATTTACATCTTTCTTTTTGGGGGGAGCAATGCAAGTGTCATTGCATTTTTTATTTTGGTTTCTAATTCATTACTGCTATATACAAATACAGTCAATTATTTAATGTTAATTTTCCATCTTATGACTTTACTGAACTCAGTATTTCTAGAGATTGTTTTTTTGTATATTCCTTAGGGTTTTGATGTAACAGTCATAAAGAATGTTTCTTTCTAATCTGTATGCCTTTTATTTTCTTGCTTATTGCACTGGCTAGAACTTCTAGCACTAGGAATAAGAGTGGCAAAAAGCATATGTTTTTGCTTTGCTCCTGATCTTAGAAGGGAAGCAGTCTTTCACCATTAACTATAATGGTATTTGTAGATTTTTTGTAAATGCTCTTTATCAAGTTCAGGTTCCCCCTATTCGTGTTTTTCTCAGAATTTTTATCATGATATATGTGTTGAATTTTGTCAGATGCTTTTTTGCATCAGTAGACATGATCATGTGACTTTCCTTTAGCCTGTTATTGTGGTGGATTGTATTGATTGATTTTCAAATATTGAACCAATTTTGCATTCTGGAATAAACACTTGATCATGATATATGATCATGATATATATATATATATCACTGAGTTCTATTTGCTAATAACTTGTTAAGGAGTTTTACATCTACATTCATGAGGGATATTGTGTCTGGTTTTCTTTTTTGTCACCACGTTTCTGGTTTTATATCTCTTTCTCTGACACCACTCATGCATTGGTGGATGAGGCTGGGGGGCATTTCATTACTGGTGGGTGGGAATAGAAGCCCAGGTTTTCTACTCAGTGTTTATTGGCATCCAACTGAGAGAGGCCAAGTGGGTGGAAGTTGGAGTTCTTGGTCCCCACTTGGTCTCCACTCACACTGTGGAGGGGGTGGTCTCGTTACCACTGAGCAATCATCAGAATCCTGACTCTCCACTGGACTTCCTCTGACACCTACCCATAAGGAGAGGAGTGAACATCTGATTACTATCTTGTCTGATGCCTTCCTGGAGAAGGTGTTGTGGCACCTTGTTAAACCTCACAAGGATAGAAATCTAGATACCTCACTGGCCTTTGCTGATGTGGGTAATAATAGGGGTACAGTTTGTGGTGTTTGGCTGGAGTAGAACAGTTATCATCTGAAAGTTTTCTTTCCCAGTTCTTTAGCTGGAGACAGTAGACTTTTATTTTGTCTGTCACATCTGATGGCTTTTCCAGATTGCCATCTTCTTCAGCTCCAATCTGGGATATATGTAGCAAAAAGAAAATCCTCACAACTCATTACCATGTCATTCCTCACATCCCGAGGTCCCTAGACAATCTTCCTTTTTCAGACTCTCCACAACACAGTTTTCTTATGGCTGTTCTATATATCATGCCCAGTGTTTTAAATTATACTTAAATGGGAGAAATAGGGAAAAATACATCTATCCCGTTTTTCCCAAGTAGAAGTCTGAGATTCACATTTTTAAAAAACTTCAGGAGATAACCATTTCTCTGGTATAACTATTAATAGAAGTTTTTTCAGAGGAAAAGATACTTTCCACAAAGCCTATTTTCAATTTAAGGTTTGGGTAAGACATTCAAAGTATTATAGATCTATTCCAGTGTGTGTAAGGCTGTCCTGTAGAAATGAACACTCTTAGCTTCATTATATCAGTCGCCATTAAGAAAGAAGCCTTGAACTCTTCCGTCAGCCCTCATTTAACAGATTGTCATTCGCAGTGTCTTAGTGCATCTCTGACCTCCTTGCCATCCTTTCCCAACTGCTCAGACTTTTCCCAAATACTCTTTGAAACCTGTGGTCCTCTGAACTTTACTATTCGTGTTCCTATTTGAAACCTGTGTCCTCACCAAAACAAAGCCATGGTTGAAAGACTCCCAACTAGGAAAAGCTGGGACTACAGGTGGCTTTTCTGGAGTTGGTACTGGGGAGCAGGTCTAGGCCCTATCCTTAGATAGTGGCTAGATGAACGAGAGCCTTGGAGCTTGGTTACCCTCCAGGAAAACACCAAAACAACTTGGGTAGAGACTGGTCTGGCAAGGGAGACAAAGTGGGATGGTAGAGAATGGAACTGCGAAAACATTTTTAGAGTCACTATCTATATAGAAAGGGGAATATGATTATGTAAGGTAAAAAAAAAAATCTTCTATGATGATCCTGGAATTTGCAATTCACAGGTACTCGGATGTCCCTGTGGACATCTTCAGTTGTGTACCACAGGAGACTGTAACAGTTGCTGGGGGCCAGCATGTGATTGATTCGAGAGACCTTTTTCTCAGCTGTGCTCTACTGCAGGGTCCCTTAGGGAGTTTTTGTAAAGTCAGATGTATTCAGGTGAAATTTTAAACACAACATTTGAATTTCAGCAAAAATACACATTCACGTAAAGTCCTAGAACATTTCCGTCATCAAGTTTCCTTGTACTCCTTCCCAGTAAGTCCTCCCAGCCTCAAGCAGACATCTGATCTGCTGTTACCATAAACTATATTTGCCTTTTCTAGAATTTTATATGAATGGAGTCCTTCAGTATGTTCTGTTTTGTGTCAGGCACTTAATTCACTCAGCGTAATTTTTCAGTCTTCCTTTGGATCAGCGGTCTACTCCTTTTTATTTCTGAGTAGTATTTTACTGTGTGGATATACCACCATTTGTAAACTCATTCACCTGCTGATGAATATTTGAACTGTGATCAGTTGAGTGGAGTCTTCTGTCGCAGTCAAGCTGATTCATCTTCTGTGTCCTTTCTGATTTTCTATTTGTTTAATCAATTACTGAGAGAGAGTAGTGTTGAAATATCTAACCATAGACTCCCCCCGACCCCACCTTTCAGTTATGTCCGTTTGTTTCCTGTGTTTTAAAGTACATCTGGTTTGGGATATACACAGAATTTTTACGCTGTCTTCTGAATCAACCCCTTTAACATACGAACTCTCTCTCTGATGATGATCTTTTTTCTGATATTATAAACATTCCAGCTTTTTCATGATCAATTTTGTATGTTGTTATCTTTGTCCTTTGTCATGTAACTTATGTTTTTATGTCGAAAATGTGTTTCTTTTAGAGAGCATGTTGCCCTTGCTTTTCTGTGCGTACCAACAAGCATTACTTTTTCATTGGAGTGGTTACTATTCATATTTAATGCAGCTATCAGTATGGTTGTTTAAAAATCTGCTGGGGTGCCTTGGTGGCTAAGTCGGTTAAACATCCGACTTTGGCTCAGGTTAGAGTGCTGACAGCTCAGATTCTGTGTCTCCTGTTTCTCTGCCCTGTTTCTCTGCCCCTCCCCCATTCACACACTGTCTCTCAGAAAATAAACATTTAAAAAAATAATATAAAAATAAAATCTATCATCTCACAATTTGTTTTCTCTTTGTCCCTTCAGATCTTTTTTCCTTCCCTACTTTGTAATTTTTTTGGAATAGCTGAGTACCTTGTAAGATTACATTTTATTTTTATTGTTGGTTTACTTTTCATCACTTTTTTGCATATTCAGTTTATTACAGTTTATTTTCAAGTAGTATGCCACTTCCTTATAATGTAAGAGTCTTTTTTCTTTTTAAGTTTGTTTATTTTGAGAGACAGAAAGACCACAGAGCAGAAAGAGAGAGAGAGAATCCCAAGCAGGCTTAGCACTGTCAGCGCAGAGCCTGACACAAGGCTCCCTACTCACAAACCATGATGTCATGACCTGAGTCAGATGTTTAGCCAACTGGCTCCCCATAATGTACTTTATAACAGTATATTTCCATTCCTTCCCATTCCTTTTGCCACTTTTATCATTTATTTTTATTCTGTGTATATATTAAATCCCAGAGTATGTTTTTATTTTTATTTTAAATTGTTATCTTTTAGTGAAACTTAAAAAATGATTTTTTTTTAAAGATCTTTATATTTCCCAATGTATTTGCCATTCCTGGCACTACGGCTTTATACAGATCAGGGTTACCATTTGGTATCCTTTTCCTCGTACAGAAGAACTTCCTTTAACATGTCTTTTAGTAAAAGATTGCTGGCAATAACTTTTCTCAACTTTTGTTTATCTTTAAAAGGCTGTAGTTAGACTTTAGTTTTGAAAACTAGTTTTGAATATATGCACCCCAATGTTTGTAACAGCATTATCTACAGTAGCCAAATTATGGAAACAGTCCAAGTGTCCAAGTGATGAATAGATAAAGAGGTTTATGTACACACACACACACACACACACACACACACACACACGGTGGGATATTATTCGACCATGAAAAAGGATGAAATCTTGCCATTTGCAATGGCGTAGATGGAGCTGGAGAGTATTATGCTAAACAAAATAAGCCAGTCAGACAAAGACAAATACCATATGATTTCATTTATAGGTGGAATTTAAGAAACAAAACAAATGAATAAAGGAGGAAAAAAGAGAAAGGCAAACCAAGATATAGACTCTTAACTATAGAGAACAAAACTGATGGTTACCAGAGGGGAGGTGGGTGGGGGGATGAGTTAAATAGGAGATGGAGATTAAGGAGGGCACTTTATTGTATGGAAGTGTTGAATTCCTATATTGTACACCTGAAACTAATATTATGCTGTATGTTAACTAACTAGAATTTAAATTAAAAAAAAATAATTTTTCTGGATATAGAACTCCAAATTGACACTCGAAATTGTTTAAGCACTTTAAACAATGTTATTCTATTGTTTTGGCTTATTTCATTTCTTTTGAGAGAACTCTGTGTTATTTTATCTTGGTTTCTCTGTGTTTTAAAAACATTTTAATATTTTTAAATTTATTATTCATCTTAGAAACTTGGCAACAATGTTCCTTGATGTGGTCCTCTCTGTTTACTATGTTTGGAGTGTTTTCGAACACATTTAAATACGTCAGATTATAGTTTCCATTAAATTGGAAAGATTTTCAGCCATCCTTTCTTCAAATACTTTCCGCCCTCTCATATCTCCTTCTATATGGAACCCCAGTTGGATATGTTAGACTATCTGATCTTGACCTGTCATATACTGAAGGTTCATGGTTTGTTTGCTTTTTGGGGGTTTTTCTGAGTCTTTTTATTTTCTGTAGACTTTTGTATAGATAATTCTTAATTGTATCTTCAGGCGCCTCTTCTGTACAATCTAAAATGCTGTTAATTCCCATCTAACAAACTTATTGGATGTAAGCTTTTTATCTTTAAAAGTTCTGTGAATTATTTTAAAAATCTTTTACTTCTCTTTATGTTTATATTTCTCTTTATATCCTTATATATATCTGTAATAGTTATTTTTTTAATGTGTCTGCTGAAAACGTATTTGTTAAATATTCATTTTTGGGGAGAGGGATATATAGGTGTATTAACTTATTACTTAGTAGAATTAACATTCCAGAAGAATGTACTATCTTTATCCTGCAACTTCATACACATCTTGGTATGCCCCTAGATTTAGAACTTCTCTACTTTGGTGAAGCACAGCAATAGAGGCAGTTTTGTTTTGCTTTTAATATTTTATTTCCTAATCTTAAGTTACACTGTAGGTGACATAGGACTTTGAGGTACAGCCACCAGTTACTTGATACATGTTTACATGGATGTTTTTTTGAAGGGAGAGTATGTTTCAAATTCTAGCAGCCATGTGGTAGTCAACTTTTTCTTCATTTCCAGAATATGGCCCCGGTTAGTTGCTATAGTGAAATTGAATCCTTCAGTGCCTTTTCTCTTCGGTATTGTGTATTCCTAGCTGGCATAGTTAAAGCATGGTCGTGAAGGACAGTTTCAGTCCTCTGAGTAAGGCCGTGGTTGTGTACGACTTACCAGTTGTTTTGTTTTGTTTTGTTTTGTTAGTCCACGAATATTCTTTATTCCTTGTATTTCTGTGGAGTGAGTTTTCCTGAATACAGATGTACTGATGTTATCAAGTGTAACATAAAGCACTGATTTCACATACACTTGATTTCTGCTAAAAACATTGATTTGTCTTTGCCACTTTGCAGTACCTTCTCCGGGCAAATTCCGCTCCCCTGCAGCACCGTCTCCTTTGGCTCTCCGGCAACCAGTAAAAGCATTTAGTAACCATGGCTCTGGTTCTCCTGGTGGCCAAGAAACAACACAGCTCACACAGACCACCTCCTCACCTGGGCCTCCCATGGTTCAGAACACAGTCCCAGCAAACCCTCCCAACAATATCAACAGCACTACTCTAACCAGACCTGCAGGGACAACAGCGATGAGAAGCGGCTTGCCCAGACCCAGTGCCCCTTCTGCTGGGGGTATACCAGTGCCTCGCAGCAAACTTGCACAGCCCGTGCGCAGGTAAGTGGCATACATTCTATGCCAGTGCTCTTGAGCATATGAAAGTGGGTAGGCTGGAATTACTGCTGGTGGTAGCAAATGTAAGGTCCTACTAGCTTCCCGTTAAGAGTCTTACTAGAATTTGAATAAAACGTTACTTTATTGTTTTAAAGAAATCATCACTTAAGATGTGGGGTATTATACCACTTGGTTCCCATTACATTTGCTCATATACCTAACATGATTAGGCGTCTCCAAGAAATCCTAGGAAAAAAATGTAAGGACCACTCAATTTGGCTGTGATATTTGTTCATTTTAAATATAATGTTATTCAGTAAACTTAAAGAAGCATATTAGAGCGTAGAGCAAGACTTAGGGCAAAACTCCTAGCTCCCAAATCTGAGTATAATCCAGGAGGGTGGTTTTCAAACTTTGATACAATTCGGAATCTTTTGGGGGTGCCTGGGTGGCTCAGTCAGTTAAGCATCCAACTTCGGCTCAGGTCGTGATCTCATGGTTTGTGAGTTCAAGCCCTGCATCAGGCTCTGTGCTGACAGCTAGCTCAGAGCCTGGAGCCTGTTTCAGATTCTGTGCCTCCCTCTCTCTCTGACCCTACCCTGCTCGTGCTGTGTCTCTCTCTCTCTTGGAAACAAATAAAAAACATTTTAAAAAATTAAAAAAAAAATTCGGAATCTTCTGTAAAACGGATTTAAATATGGAGTCCTGAGTTTTACCCCAGAGAGTAGATCTGGGATGAAGGCCAAAATCGGTGGGTAATTTGTTTGTTTGTTTGTTTGTTGAATCTCCAGGTGATTCTGAGGCCAGCCAGTTTGGGAACCATGCATCTGTATAATCGTTATCTGCCTTTCAGAAATGTGATCACCGCCTTCAATAAACTTAGGAGTCCAAATATAATTAAACTTTAAATACTTATTTGCATGAAAAAGGCTTTCCTCTTGTAAGCATTTGAACTGAATTACCTGTATCTCTTTCATCCTAAGATAAACGAATTACATTTCTGAATTCAGTAGTGGAGTGCAGCAGCTGTGCACTCTGCTGAATAACTTCTATGTACCATATTGCATTTTTACAGTAACATAAACATTGAACTGTTATTATCCCTATTTTTCAGAGGAGAATATTGAAATTTAATGAGGTGAAGTAATTTGCCTAAGACTACACACAACTAATAAGACATTCTAAGTATATCTGACTGAAAAGTCCATTTAAGCCCTGTGCCATTTTGCCTTCCTAGTGGCTGTGACACTAAGTCTCTACTGGCACATTTATTACTCTGCCCCCGACTCAATTAATTCATTAATTAAAAGTTTGGTGACCCGTGCTGTTGGAAGAAATGAGAGTCTTCCTTTCTTTTACTGTAGTAGCTTTGATAACAAAAAGCTGATAGTGAGGTCCCCTGAGACCCAGTAATATGTGAAAGCTGTAGAAATGCCAAGGATGGGACAGTTACACAAATAGGCTGTTTAGACCTTGGGTCTCAGTGGTCCCTGGAACAGCCCTCATGAATCGGGGTGCCACATACGTAGTAATTAACATATATGGTAACGTTTCGTAAAGCCTTTTAAGTCACTTTATAAAACTGCTTTGTTTCAGATCCTTGCCAGCTCCTAAAACCTACAGTGGCATGAAAGATGACAGTTGGAAAGATGGCTGTTACTGACCAGCAGCGATAAGAAAGCAGAGGTCCCAGCTTCATGGATACCCCTTCACCAGGCTAAGAGACAACTTTTATATGCAGACTGTTCCGACAAGACTCTTGGGGTGATAACCCCCAGCCCTCTCTGTCTTAATTAGCACAAACTGACGGAGATGATCAAGCAGCACTTTAATGACATTTAACATCAGATGTGTTTGGTAATCATACAATCACTCTCCATGAAATCACATTTAGTTTTGTTTAATAGAAACTAAGTTGATTTTTTAATATTTGACAGAGGCCAATATCTGGGCAAAAAACTAACGGATGCCAAAGAGAAATGCCCATTTGTAAATGAGAGAATACCTTTGTGCACAAGAAAATGGTGAATTCAAGCTATCCAAGACTTCACATTCAACCTAATTTACTGTATAAATAGCATCAATAAATATTTGTGTTAATGAGAACTAATATCCTGACTAATTATCTAAAACGTTTCACTAGTGTTTCACTAGTACTCTGAGAAACCAGATTGAGATGGAAGGGAGGGTGGGGGTAGGAAGAAATCTAGGCTAGGAATTTCAAATATGATACCTAAATTTGTGAGAATTCCATAAATTATTTTTGCGGATTCACTAGAAAAACTCATTTTCCTTAACCTTCAGTTTTGGATGTAGCTCACGTGTCACCACCACCAGCTAGCGTTACACCGTGCATCCGCCATGTTGCATTGACACATCAGACTTGTGTGTTTGTTTTGATTGCCAAAAGGGCTCAATATCAGTTGTACAATCTTTCTTAACTTTATAGCTCCTGGCTCAGGAAAGATAGCCTTTGCTGTTGAAGCCACCTTCTTCACATGCTGTTATATCTGTTAGAGGACTGAGAGATCGTGTTTTTATTAGCAGGTTTCCATGATAGGAAAGAGCAAGTAGTGTGTGTCTTTATTCTTGATATAAACACCACCGCCTCAGTGCTTACAACCTGGAACAAAACCATACAAAGAGAGAGAGGGGGAAAAATCTATGCACTTAACTTACAAAATCTCTGGTAATGACAGTTGTATTGTTACTCTGGACACAACGGTCTATTATGTGGCAGGAGAATATAGTCTGCTGAATCCTACTTACATCGATCCACTTTAAACTAGGTAACTGTATAAAACATGCTTTGAAAATCCTGTCCCTTTTGACTTAGATTCTGCCTTACATTAATTTTTGCATTTTTGGTAACAAAGGAAACCCACGATATATGACTCTAACCTGTTAAATACTTGCTGTCTAGTGGCCCATAGCTATATCCTGGAAATCACTTATTTTGGTTTTACTAGACAATTACCAGACTAAAACTTTCTTTAGCAGGCTTCTCATTTTTCGCGATGAGGTCTGTTTTAAAATATTTAATTTAAATGGCTCTGAAATACTGGCAGTCAGGTCAACCTAAAGGATTTGAGAGATCCGAACATAAGTTCATTTCCTGTTAGTCAAAGACATTCTGTAAGTTGGCAAAAGATATTGAGAGAGAAATGAGAAACTTGATATTCAGGATAACATTGAGGTTGATAGGTTGAGGAATTGATAAAACTTTTAAAACCAAGACCCCCCGTTCTGCCATGACACCGTGGTATTTCTCACCAGCTTGACCAACAGGGAGGCATTCAGCTAGCACAGCAGCTGGAGAGGGAAACTGCCAGCGCTGATGTATTTTGGTGTGCAGTGCAAGGGACAAGCTTTATCCTTGAATATGGGGTTGATGGGTGTGGGTCAGGAAAGGATGGCACCAGAATTCCACATGATGATATACTCAGAAATGTTGCTTTTCAGAGGAAGATAAATCAAGCATCTGCTTCGGGTGGGGGGTATCTGATGTAAAAAAATCAACATAAAAGAACTAGCCACTGTCTCTTTTGAAAACCATATATACACAAAACAAAATAGGTCTCAGTTACAGTGCAACATTGCAAAAGAAAAATATGCTGCAATCTAATAATTACAAGGAATTTTAACTCTATTTGAAATACCCATTACATTAAGTTAGATTCTCTGTTTCAAAAGGAGTATTCAGGTTATTTAACTTTGTTTTTAAATGGCTGCATCAGAAAAAAAATGTCTATTTTTTTTTATTAAAATATTTCATCACTTGTTAAAAATGTATTTGGATCTGAGTTGGGTAAAACATTATTTTACCTGCTGTTGTACTACCACAGACTATTGGCTTTTAGGTTCCTAAAGAGAAAAATTGCCTTTTTACTAGAAAGCCTTTGTGTATTGCCAATTTTTCTGTTTGGGAAAATCTAAGGATTCACTGTGGTTAGTCTTACAGAAGAAATGTGGATTTGATAAACTAGTGCCTATGATTTTAACTTATGTTTGATATATAGTAGTAAAGGTTTTATGAATGTTGATTATTTTTCTGTGCCAACAGCCCAGAATTGTCACTTATATGTAAGCAGAAAGCTATGAGCTCTGCTTCCAAAGTTATTTAATTTTCTCAGTGTTTGAGTGTTATTTTTTTGTAAGTGTGTTAATAAAAGTGTAAAAAAATTGGAAAAAATATAAATATTCTTAACTCAAGCATTTGCTGGATCATTTTTCTACAGAACTTGTTTGTATAATATAAAACACTCTCTGAAGAGTTGACTTTTTTCAGTTTTCATGCCCTGGAAATCACATTTTGTAAAACTGGGGACCATTCATAATTGTCAGATACTTTTTAAAACTGTCTCAATACATCACTTTTATAAAAAAAAAAAAAGTTTTTTTGAAAGGAAATTAGATACATATTTGTCCCCAGACATTTGTATAACTCTAGAATGATCTAGACTATGTATGTTTAAATTTTTATTGAATGTACAGACGTCCATTTTTGACATTACGCATGGTCCTTTTAGATCACATGAAGTTTGATTTGCAAACATTTCTATAGCTGAACTTGTATGTGTGGTTGCCTCCTTAATAAACAGCCTGACCATAATGTTTATTATTAAATTTATATTGTTTTTTCAAGTGTTTTATTAATTTCTGGATATGGTAAGATTCCCCACCCCCAGTTGCCTACAATTGGTTTTAATAAATTTCTCAACTGATTTTTTTAAATATACCCAAGTCATATTTCCCTTTCAAACTTGATCTTCCTGAGATAGAATATATCATGTTATAGTCTCCTTGTCCTAGTTATTTTATATTTGGATTATTTGGAGTATAAAGTTGACTCGAAATTGATAGCTTCTTAGAACCTTGTCACCTGCTATGAATTGATACCTACTTTTAAAATCTAGCATATATAAAATCAGCAAAAAGCTATTATTATATGAGTTTCCCAAAGGGAAAAATTAATACATTTTCAAACCAAATATGTTTAGTTAATCATGTACCTTTTTCTCTTATGGAAAATTGGAAAATATCAAGAATTATACACTGTTTAATTAGTTCCCCCACACCCCTTTTGGAAGTTTTTACTGTCCTTTTTGTTACAATTAGCCTCATTAATACAGCATAGAGAAATGATACTATGTTTGAAGTTTTCCTCAAGCCAATCTAAGAACTTCTAAGAGCTGTTTACAATGAAATGCCAGTGTACTTTTAGATCAGTGAGTGAGAAGTTTATGTAAACTTGTTATATACCCAGCGCAACAGGAAAACCCACACGGAGATTCTTTAATGAAATATTTGCTACATCAAAGTGTAGCTTTGAGTTACAGAAGCAGAATAACTGGTACAGAAATTAACTTTGAGGAGAGGTTGTGAACGGGGTGTTCACATGAGCATGAAGCCAAAGTTAGTAACCCCTAATATTTTTAATGACCCTAAATATAAGTCTGAGTGGACTAAATGGTACTCTGGTTGCTAGTCTGAAAATGGAACAGATTTCACTCATGGGCCTTACTTAATACAACTCAGCTTAAAACTATGTTAAGTGCATGCCCATCTTAAGCCAAATCTTTAAACTGGGTGAACTTAACGTTTTCTCTTTAAAAGAAAAGATTTGATTTTGAAAGTAATAGAGACTCATTGCTTCAAAACCCCAAAATATTAAGAAATATAAATGATGTGGGACCTATAGGTAGCTCAGACGGTTAAGTGTCCGATTCTTGAATTCTGCTCAGGTCATGATCTCCCCACTTGTCAACATTCATGAGATTGAGCCCCACCCCAGACTCTGCACTGACAGCAAGAAGACTGCTTGGGATTCTTTCCCTCTTTCTGCCCCTCCCCCGCTTGTGTGTGCTTGCTCGCTTGCTCTCAAAAATAATCATTTAAAAATACATATATAAATGATTCCACATATCACTTTGGGATCCTGCAATCCCACCATCCAGAAACAAGCATTCAAGTGCTCACCTAACATGCTATAAAATCCTAAAAGGGAGGCACCTGGGTGGCTCAGTCGGTTGAGCGTCTGACTCTTGCTTTCAGCTCAGGTCATTATCTCACAGTTTGTGAGTTCAAGCCCTGCATCGGGCTCTGCACGGACAGCACAGAGCCTGCTTGGGATTCTCCCTCTCCCTTTCCTTTCCACTCCCCTGCACACACTCACTCTCTCCCCCTCTCTCAAAACTAAATAAACATTTAAAAAAATGTTAAATGGAAGGGTAGGAATCTTCCGTTTAGGATGAGAAAATATTTTTTATTTTTTAAATATAGTTTATTGCTA
Source organism: Hyaena hyaena (assembly GCF_003009895.1). NCBI lineage: Eukaryota > Metazoa > Chordata > Mammalia > Carnivora > Hyaenidae > Hyaena > Hyaena hyaena. The sequence goes on from NW_024080820.1 coordinate 1,142,310, forward strand.
AATTGACTAACATACAGTGTGTAAAGTCTGCTCTTGGTTTTCGGGGTAGATTCCCGTGGCTCATCACTTAGATACAACACCCAGTGCTCATCCAACAAGTGTGCCCTTCTCCATGCCCATCACCCATTTTCCCCTCTCCCCCAGCCCCTATCAACCCTCCGTTCTCTGTATTTAAGAGTCTCTTATGGTTTGCCTCCCTCCTTCTCTGTATGTAACTGTTTTTCCCCCTTTCCTTCCCCCATGGTCTCCTGTTAAGTTAGAATGAGAAAATACTTTAATGTGAGTTTGCTTTTGAACAGAGGTGTACATTAACCGGTATTGAAAGCTTGACCCACAATTCTCCATTCCTGATTGTAGATATTCCTTGATGGTAAAAAAAAAAAAAATCCATCATGTGTATTTTGTATGTTTATAACATTGGTTTTTCTTATGAAAAGTGTGTACTATAGAAAACTAGAGAAATCTAGTTAAATTATGAAAGAAAAAGCACTTAATTCCATAGGTACGCAACCACTTAAATTTTGAGGATGTTGTCTTTTTCTTTTTTCTTCCTACGATATTGGGATCATATTCATGGTTGATACTGTAACTTTCTTTTTTTTTTTAATGTTTTATTTCTGACAGGCAGCGTGAGCAGGAGAGGGTCAGAGAGAGAGGGTCAGAGAGAGAGACACAGAATCTGAAACAGGCTCCAGGCTCTGAGCTGTCAGCACAGAGCCCGACGTGGGGCTCGAACCCACGAACTGTGAGATCATGACCCGAGCCGAAGTCGGACACTTAACCGACTGAGCCACCCAGGCGCCCCGATACTGTAACTGTTTCTTAAGGCTACGGTCACTGCCATCATTCAGATGCATCCTGCTGGGGGAGGAGTTCCAGAAAGAATATACAAATACTAATTCCAAAACTTCACCAAACCTGTGTTATTATAGCTCCTTCATTTAGTATCTTTTATTGAACTGCCACCCCCTCAACCGTCTACCAAACTGAATTGACAGTACTGGTTGAATACAATTTCATTGTATTCAGTGGGATCACCTGATTGGCTGTTTAAACACAGCTTTCTGCACCCTACCCCAAGCATGCCCATTCAAAAATAGAGCTCTGGTCCCGAGAACAAAACTTCTGGCAGTAGGATTCCCCAGCACAGTTAAGTGCCCATTCCTGGACTGACTGTGGTCAGGTGATCAGGGTTAATTACAAGCCACGCAGCTCCTATGAGAGCATAGACGGAATGAGGGAAGACCACTTTCCCTAAAAGTGGTGCTATCCCCAGTGAGTGGGCCTGGTCTTGGGCAAACAAAACAATAGATGCACCACAAATGTCTCAGCGCATATCCCATAAGATGTTTCAAACCAATGGTCATATTTTCCTAGAGGGAACATCTGTAATGAGAGAGAGGGTTCTGAGAGTATTTGAGCCCTTGGCACAGGTGTTCTTGAGGCCCAGTATCATTCCTGTATTTGAATTCTATGCAACACCTCAGTCCTTACTATAAATTCCCCTTGGTACACAAGTCAATTTTGTCAGTTGCTCCTAGAAAGAAGGGTTAATTTTTCAAATGTTTTTTAAAGCTGATAAAACACAAGAGTGCCTGGGTGGCTCAGTCGGTTAAGTGTCCAACTTCAGCTCAGGTCATGATCTCACAGTTCATGAGTTTGAGACCCGCGTCAGGCTCTGTGCTGACAGCTCAGAGCCTGGAGCCTGCTTTGAATCTGTGTCCCCCCTCTCTCTCTACCCCACCCCTGCTCTTTCTCAAAAATTAATAAACATTTAAAAATGTAAAAATAAATATAAGCAATAAAAATTAAATATAAAATAAATATAAAATTTTGGAAATGCTGGACTGTAGTCCCATCGGAGAAGCCAGTTGGAAATATCTATTGATCTATATCTATAAATATATATATATACAATTGATAAAATACAAAAAAGTATAAGAAGCAAATGTTCAGCTCAATGAATTACTAAGTGACTGCACGTAGGCAAGAAATAGACTGTTAGCACCCCAGAAGCTCTCCTAATGCTACCTGCCAATCACTCCTTCCTTCTCTTCAGGATAACAGCTACCCTGACTTCTAACATAATTTAGTTTTACCTATTTTTGAAGTTTATAGGAATGGAATCATTCCCTTTGTAATTTTCCTCTACCTTTTTTCTGCCTATTTTAATTAAAGGTAAAAAATGGGGTTTCTCTCAGACTCAGGCACCAAACAACAAAAGTGATGTGAGATTCACCCATACCACTGATGTCACATAGTTCCTTCTCATTCCCATAGTATATGCCATTGTATAAATATATCACGATTTGCCCATTCTAATGTTGAGGGACAGTTGGAGTGTTTCCAGTGTGAGTCTCTTAAAAATAATGCAGCTTTGCACTTCGGGCCTAGTCAAGATGAAGTAAGCCCTCAAAAGCCTCCCACTAAAACTAAAAATTTAAAATTAAAAATTTTGGTGAAATGCAAAAGGCAACTACCTGAGAGCACTGAAAAATATACGAAAGCAGATGGATTGGGGAGAGTCATACCTACAAAGGTGAGTTTCCCATGTTCCCCTCTTTTCTCTCTTGGGCCTGAGCCAGGAAAGGGGTACCCAATAGAGCTGTAATGGCAGCTCCTCTGACAGAGGAAACTGAGGAAAAACCTGTGAAAGAAAAATTCCAAAAGAAAAAACATGAGCTGGAAGCTAGAGCATGTAGAGGGGTTTCTTTTCTCTCTTTCCTCTCATGGTATGTCACTGGTAAGCGCCCCCCGCCCAGGTAAGCCCCAGTAACTGTAGAGCTAACCGTTAAAATGGACGTAAATCCTGGTCTTTCTGGACTGAGGAGATGAGAAAAGGGCACTCACAGTCTGAAGAATGTGAGGATAATCCTCATTTTTCTCTACTTACTCTCTCTGTCCAGAATGTGGCCTGAGCTGTGGAAACTGCACAGTAATAGTGGTGGAACTAAAATCGTGGCCCCGTATATCTGGTCAAAGGACACGGCAGAGGGGCCCTGTGAGCAAGGAGGAAACCAGAGAGAAGAGAGCCGGAGAAGGGACTCCTCTTACTCTGTTGTAATCGGCGCAAGCTCCAAGCTTCCCCTTGAGCTACACAAACTGAGACGCAAAACAGCACAGCAAAGTCTTTGAGAGCTGAACTACAATTTAGAGCACTGAATAAGGCACACACTGACTAGTGAGTAGTGCACGTGTGAGATCCACCCAATACAGATAGCGTAACAAAACCTTTGTAAACTGAACTGACACTGGAATCACAGCCTGCACAAGACATATCAGAATTTGCTGTCTGATCCTATTTGGGTGGATTGTTAAACAAAAATCAGTATTGCTCCAAATAATTTAACAAGACCTAGAATCTATAATATTAAATATGCCCGGCTTATACTCTAAAGTTACTTAACATGTAAAGAACCAGGAAAGGGTGATCAATTCTCAGGAAGGACAACAAATGTCAATACAAGATGATCCAGATGTTCGAACTCAGACTCTAAAGCAGCTGTTATGAGATAATGGAAAACACTTGCAATGAATGGAACTGTGGAAGTTCTCAAGAGAGAAGTATTTTTTAAAATTTTTTTAAACATCTTTAATTTTGAGAGACACAGAGCCCAAGCAGGGGAGGGGCAGAGACAGAGGGAGACACCGAATCCAAAGCCGTCTCCAGGCTCCGAGCTGTCAGCACAGAGCCCAGTACAGGGTGTGAGATCATGACCTGAGCTGAAGTCGGACACTTAACCAACCGAGCCACTCAGGTGTCCCTGAGTAGTATTTTTTTTTAAGAACCAAACGGAAAGTTTAGAACTGAAAAAAAAATCTGAAATTTTAAAAATTTGTCAGATGGGTTCAATAGCTGACTGAGGATGACAGAAGAGTCAGTGATGTTGAAGAGAAATCAGTAGAATTTATCTAATAGAGAAGCAGTAACAAAAGACCAAAAAAGAAAAAAAAAAAAGAGCAGAGCCTCAGGAACCTGAAAACCAATATCAAAAAGACTAACGTTTGTGTCATTGGAGTCTAATAGTAAACGGACTCTCAGAAAAAAAAAAAAAAAAACAGCTCTCCAAAGTCCAGGTGTAAATATCCCCAGCATGGCCATTTTCAAGCTGTCAACATGATATCACTGAACATGGAGTTGGGAAGTGATGTACAGAATCAACAAGCCGGCTTTACACCAATGCTTTACACAAAAGCAGAGAAAGAAATAGACACAGAAAACTTATTTGAGGAAACAATGGTTAAAATTCACAAATTTGGGGGCACCTGGGTGGCTTAGTCGGTTGGGCGTCCTACTTTCGCTTAGGTCATGATCTCACGGTTCGTGGGTTCGAGCCCCACGTCGGGCTCTGTGCTGACTGCCAGCTCAGAGCCTGGAGCTTATTTCATAGTCTGTATCTCCCTCTCTCTCTGACCCTCCCCTGCTCATGCTGTCTCTCTCTCTCTCCTAGAAATAAAAAAATAAATAAAAATATTTAAAAATAAATAAATAAATAAATAAAAAAAATTCCCAAATTTGATAGGCATGAATTTACAGATTCAAGAATCTCAGTGACCCATACCTATCTGGGTTGATAAATGGATAAACTCAAAGAAAACCACAGCCAGACACATCACAATTAAACTTTAACTCAGAGGCGCCTGCGTGGTCAGGGGAGCATGCCACTCTTGATCTCAGGGTTGTAAGTTCAAGCCCCACGCTGAGTGTAGAGATTACCTAAAAATAAAATCTATTTAAAAATAGAAACTGTTTAACTCAAAGAAAACTCAAACACACACCGAGTCACATAATAATTAAACTGCTGAAAACCAGCAATTAAAATAAATATTGAAAGCATCGAAATAAAACACATTATATGTAGTGGAACAACAATTCAATGATCAGATTTCTGATTGGAAACCCTGGAGGCAAGAAAATAGTGAACAGTAACTTTAAAATGCTGGGGGAAGAAAAGAATTATCGACTCAATTTTCTATCTACTGAAAATTTTCTTAAAAAATCAAGGCAAAATACCAAAAAATAGAAGTCGAAGGAAAACTCCCAGACTCATTTTATGAAGCCACCATCACTCTGATTCCCAAGCCAGAAAGAGATCCAGCAAAAAAAGAGAACTATAGGCCAATATCCTTGATGAATACGGATGCAAAAATTCTCAACAAGATCCTTGCAAATCGAATCCAGCAGCATATCAAAAGAATCATCCACCAAGATCAAGTGGGATTCATTCCTGGGTTACAGGGCTGGTTCAACATTCGCAAATCAATCAATGTGATCCATCATATCAATAAAAGAAAAGATAAAAACCATATGATCCTGTCAATAGATGCAGAAAAAGCATTTGACAAAATACAGCATCCCTTCTTAATAAAGACTCTCGAGAAAGTTGGGATAGAAGGAACCTACTTAAACATCATCAAAGCCATCTATGAGAAGCCTTCAGCGAACATCATCCTCAATGGGGAAAAACTGAGAGCTTTCCCCCTGAGATCAGGAACACGACAGGGATGTCCACTCTCACCACTGTTGTTTAACATAGTGCTGGAAGTCCTAGCATCAGCCATCAGACAACAAAAGGAAATCAAAGGCATCAGAATTGGCAAAGAGGAAGTCAAACTTTCACTCTTCGCAGATGACATGATACTCTACATAGAAAACCCGACAGACTCCACCAGAAGCCTACTAGAACTGATCCAAGAATTCAGCCAAGTTGCAGGGTACAAAATCAACGTACAGAAATCGGTTGCATTTTTATACACCAATAATGAAGCAACAGAAAGAGAAATCAAGAAACTGATCCCATTCACAATTGCACAAAAAACCATAAAATACCTCGGAATACACCTAACCAAGGACACAAGAGATCTGTATGATGAAAACTATAGAAAACTTATGAAGGAAATTGAAGAAGACACAAAGAAATGGAAAAACATTCCATGCTCATGGATAGGAAGAATAAATATAGTTAAGATGTCATTACTGCCTAAAGCACTCTACACATTCAATGCAATTCCAATCAAAATTGCACCAGCATACTTCTCAAAACTAGAACAAACTATCCAAAAATTTGTATGGAACCACAAAAGACCCCGAATAGCCAAAGTAATACTGAAAAATAAAACCAAAACGGGAGGAATCACCATCCCAGACTTCAGCCTCTACTACAAAGCTGTCATCCTCAAGACAGTATGGTATTGGCACAAAAACAGACACATAGACCAATGGAACAGAATTGAGAACTCAGAAGTGGACCCAAAAGTATACAGCCAACTGATCTTTGACAAAGCAGGAAAGAATATCCAATGGAAAAAAGACAGCCTTTTTAACAGATGGTGTTGGGAGAAATGGACAGCAACATGCAGAAGAATGAAACTAGATCATTTTCTCACACCATGCACAAAAATCAACTCAAAATGGATAAAGGACCTGAACGTGAGACAGGAAACTATCAACACCCTAGAGGAGAAAGCAGGAAACAACCTCCTTGACCTCCACCGCAGCAACTTCTTACTTGACACATCCCCAAAAGCAAGGGAATCGAGAGCAAAAATAAACTGTTGGGACCTCATCAAGATTAAAAGCTTCTGCACAGCCAAGGAAACCACCCAGAAAATTAATAGGCAACCAACGGAATGGGAAAAGATAGTTGCAAATGACATCAGATAAAGGGTTAATATCCAGAATCTATAAGGAACTCACCAAACTACACGCCCGAAAAACAAACAACCCAGTGAAGAAATGGGCAGAAGACATGAACAGACCCTTCTCCAAAGAGGACATCCAGATGGCCAACAGACACATGAAACGATGCTCAGCATCCCTCCTCATCAGGGAAATACAAATGAAAACCACACTGAGATACCACCTCACGCCAGTCAGAGTGGCTAAAATGAGCCAATCAGAGAACTCTAGATGCTGGCGAGGATGTGGAGAAACGGGCACCCTCCTACACTGTTGGTGGGAATGTAAACTGGTACAGCCCCTCTGGAAAACAGTGTGGAGGTTCCTCAGGAAACTAACAATAGAACTCCCATATGACCCAGCAATAGCACTGCTAGGAATTTACCCAAGGGATACAGAAATGCTGAGGCATAGGAGCACATGTACCCCAATGTTCATAGCAGCACTCTCCACAATAGCTAAAACATGGAAAGAGCCTAAGTGTCCATCAACAGACGAATGGATCAAGAAGATGTGGTTTATCTATACCATGGAATACTACATGGCAATGAGAAACAATGAAATCTGGCCATGTGTAGCAACATGGATGGACCTTGAGGGTGTTATGCTGAGCGAAATAAGTCAGGCAGAGAAGGACAAATATCATATGTTTGCACGTATAGGAGGATTAGGAGGAACTTGACGGAGGAACAAGCGGGAGAAGAAGGGCGGAAATGGTGGGGGAAAGGGAGAGAGGCAAACCATGAGAGACTCTTGAATGCTGACAAAAACTGAGGACTGATGGATGTGGGGGGGAGGGGGGGATGGGCATGGAGGAGGGCACTTTGGGGATGAGCACTGAGTGTTATGTAGAAACTAATTTGACAATAAACTATTTGTAAAAAAAAAATAAAGACATGATCTTTTTCCCCAAAAAAAAAAAAAAATCAAGGCAAAATAAAGACATTTTCAGGTGAAGGAAAACAGAATTTGTTGTCTACAGGCTTACTTAAAGGAAATTATGTCATGAAAAGATGCTCAACAACTCATCGTCAAGGAAATACAAATCCAAACCACAACAAGATACCCCCCTCGCACCTGTCAGAATGGCTAAAATTAACAACATAAGAAAGAACAGGTGTTGGCGAGGATGCGAAGGGGCACCCTCTTGCACTGTTGGTGGGAATGCAAACTGGTGCAGCAGCTCTGGAAAACAGCGTGGAGTTTCCTCAGAAAGTTAAAAGTGGAACTACCCTATGATGCAGCAATTGCACTGTTAGGTATTTACCCAAAAGATAGAAAAATATTCGATGGGGCATATGCACCCCAATGTTTAGAGCAGCATTATCAACAATAGCCAAACTACGAAGAGAGCCCAAATGTCCACTGACTGATGAATGGATAAAGAAGATGTGGTGTGTGTGTGTGTGTGTGTGTGTGTGTGTGTGTGTGTAATAGAATATTGCTCTGCCAACAAAAAGAATAAAATCTTGCCAATTTGCGACAACGTGGATGGAGCTGGAGTGTATTATGCTAAGCAAAATAAGTCAATCAGAGAAAAACAAATACCATGTGATTTCAGTAATATATGGAATTTAAGAAACAAAACAGATGAACATTGGGGAGGAAGGAGAGAGAGACATTTGATGATAGAGAACAAACGTTGATAGAGAGAGGTGGGTAGGTGGGCTAAATGGGTGATGGCATTAAGGATGTGCACTGAGTGTTGTATGTAAGTGATAAATCACTAGATTCGACTCCTGAAACCAAAACTGAACTGTATATTAAATAAAATTTAAATAAAAAGTAAAATAATAACTAAGTAAATAAAGGAAATGAGCCAGAGTGAAATTTAGAACTTCCAAGAATGAAAGAAAAACAACATAAATGTAAAATATATGGATATGGGTACATAGAAGAGACATTTTTTCTAAGTTCTTTAAAATATTATGACTGTTAAAAGCAAAAACTATAACATTGCTAAGAGAAGTTTTCAGTGCATTTAGGAACAATACATATGACAATTAGAAGAATAAGGGGATATATATGTAGCTGTGAGGCTTCCATATTTTACTTGTAATGGTAAAATATTAACTCTAAATAGACTAAAAGGTTAGGTATATATATTGTAATTCCTAGCATGTGTATATTACAACTGCAATTGAAAGAAAGAGTAGGTAATTTATAATAATAAATATATTCAAATAATCCAAAAGAAGGCCGGAAAGGCAGGATAGAAGAACAAAAACAAAGGACAAACAGAAAACAAATATTAAAATAGGATATAGAAGACTCAGACACTATCAACCAACTTGACTGAACTGACATTTAAAGAAAACTCAGTCCAATCACGGCATAAAACTCGCTTTAGGTACACATGGAATATTCACCAAAACATTACATGCCAGGTCACAAAACAAAAAGAACAAATTTTACTTTGATTTCAAGCAGAAATCAATTATAGCAAGATTGATATCTGGAAAATACACCAATTTGGAAATTTTAAAACATTTATTAAAGATTAGAAAACATTTTTAGTTGAATGAAAATGTAGGTACAAAATATTGAAATTTGAGGGAAACAGCTAAAGTAACTTCTAGAAGATTTATAGTATTAAGTGCTTATTAGGAAAAAAAAATGTGTTTGGCAAAATTAAAGCCCTCCAAGATGACCACATCCTAATCCTGAGAACCTGTGAATATGTTTACGCGGCAAAGGAGAATTCAAGTTGCAGAAGGAATTCAGTTTGCTAATCATCTGACTTTGAGAGATTGCCCGGGTGTGTCCAATGGAAACACAAGGCTCCTTACGCGTGGAGGAGGGAAGCAACAAAGGGAGAAGCAGAGAGATCACAGCATGAGAGGGACTTACCCTCACATCGCTGAAGGAAAGTGGCCATGGACCGGGGATGCAGGCCATCCCCAGAAGCTAGAAAAGGCAAGGAAACGGATTCTGCCTTGAGGCTCCAGAAGGAATAAAGCGGTGCCAATGCCATGGTTTTAATCCGGTGAGAAAATGTCAGACTTGTGGCCTCCACAACTGTGAAAGAATACATTCATGTTGCTGTCAGCCACTCGGTTTGTGGCACTCGGTTACAGCAGCAGTAGGAAACGAATAAGAGAAAGTGGTCTAAATCAGTGATCTAAGCTTCTGCCTTAAGAAATGAGAAAAGAAGCAGAAGGAAAAATAAAGAGCAGAAATCAGTGAAACTGACGACAAAAATAATTAAGAAAATCCACGAGGCCACAGTAATGCTGCTATGAGCTTTCTGGTATACACCCCGGCATTTCTGCTAGGTATACACGTAACAGTGAGATTGCTGGGGAAAATGATGTGTGTACTGAACTGTTTTCCAAGCTGGTTGTACCCGTTTATATTCCTACGGCAATATATGAATATTCCCATTGCTCCACATCCTTGCCAATGTTTGGTAGTAACAGTCCTTTTAATTTTAGACATGCTGAGTACGTTGTGGTATCTTTGTGAATTTAATTCTCATTTCCTTGATAACTTATTTATGTATGTATTTTTAGAGAGAGAGAGGGAGCATGTGAGCTGGGGAGAAAGGCAGGGGGAGAGAGAGCGAGAGCGAGAGCGAGAGCGAGAGAGAGAGAGAGAGAGAGAGAGAGAGAGAATCTTAGGCAGGCTCTGTGCTCAGCTTGGAACCCAACTCAGAGCTCAATCCCATGACCCAGGGATCATGACCTGAGCTGAAATCAAGAGTCGGACATTCAACCTACTGAGCCACCCACGTGCCGCTCCTTGAGAACTTAAGCTGGTTGAGTACATTTTCATATCTTATTAACAATTTGGATATTCTCTTGTTGAAGTCTGTTCAAATAGCTTGCTTGATTTTCTACTGAGTTGTCTCCTCTTAATAATGTAGTTCTTTTATATGTATCCTGGATAAATAAGTATATATAGTTTTTAGTAGTGTCTCGTGATTCTTATCTTTTAATGAGTTTTAATCAGTTTCACCGTGAGTTTCACAATTTTATCCTTGCAGCTATTAATTCGGCCAGTCCTTGACCTACTTGTCTATACTCACTCAATGATTCATGGCTTAGAATTCCTCTATTATGTCTGGAATTCAGACCCATTTTCCCATATGCAGCTGCTGAATTAGCGTCTTTACTCGGCCATTCATGGACATCCCAGGGTGTACCTGTGCAAAGCCAAACTTCCAAGTTGGCAAATCTGTTTCATCTTTCTTGGCTGATGGCAACAGGCTGAAAACTTTGGAGTCATTCTTGATGATCGTAACTTTAGAGAAATATTTTTAACTTGTACTTATTTATTTTGGGAGAGACAGAGAGAGCACAATCAGGGGTGGGGCAGAGAGAGAGAGAGAGGGAGGGAGAGAGAGAGTCCCAAGCAGGCTCTGCCCTGGCAGTGCAGAGCCAGATGTGGGGCTCAAACTCCAAACCACAAGATGATGACCTGAGCTGAAACCAACATGAAGGTCCTGTGATGCCCTGGAAAGCATTGTTGCCCATTCAACAGAACCACACACTTCAGGGCTGTCTCCTCTGTAGGTTGTGTTTGCCCTATGTTGTGCCTGAGCCTCACTGGTCTTTAGTCCAATTGGCTGCGGTGGCCCACTTTGCTTGTTGTGGGGAGGGTTTGAACTCTATGAGATTAAGAAGCCAGCGTGGGGCCTCCCTGGGCTTGTAGTTGGGTGGTATCAGCAGTTTGAACATGTGCCTGCCCTCAGCCAATGTGCTGAAATAGAGGGGGCTGTTCCCGCAGTGTCCCCTTAGAGGCTCTTGCTGGCAGACAGGGCTGGCCGCCAGACCAGACGCCTTCCCCCAATCCATTTGTCAGGGATGCAATGACGCTGAACTGCAGGGCTTTCTCCTTGTGCTGCCCTGCGACGTTTTTGCCGGCGGGTGGAGCCAGCAGTCAGATCAGATGTTTGCCCCCCGTCCGTCTGCCAGGGGCTGCGGATGCCTTGATTGATTGGCAGGGCACTCACTCTGCATTACCAGTTATAAGGTTCCGCTGCTGAGACTGCGGTCAAACTGGTGCGTGTGTGGTTATCTTCCCGTCTCCCCAGGGAAAGAGTCACTTTGGGAGTTTCCTGATCCCTTGTCCGGGCTGCTTATAGGTTGAAATGCGGGAGGAGCGACTTTGAAGGGATTCCTGCTGCATAGGACGGATTGGATGGGGTGGATTCATAAGAAAATGCAAGAGTGGGATGCATGGTGTTAGCAAGCTAGGTGAAGGGGCTGGTTCCTGCATGCGTCCAGCTATCTGGGGTAGAGTTGGGGGCAGAGAAACGGTACTGACCAGCTCTTTTGTTCTTAGAGCCATTTCCTAAGGACCCCCGCCCCTCCAGCATGCATTCTGAGATTAGTAAATCTTCTTCAAGTGCTGTTCAAACTTCAGTGGCGTTGTTTATCATGCTCTTTGTTTAAGGGCTGGGGCTCCGTGCCCTCTCACCTTCTGGCTCTCCCAGAGCCAAGCCTGCTGATTTTTAAAGTACCCGGAGTTAAGGGGCACCCGGGTGGCTCTGTTGGTTAAACATCTGACTCTTGATTTCAGCTCAGGTCATGATCTCATGGTCGTGAGATCAGCCCCACATCAGGCTCCATGCTGAGTGTGGAGCCTGCTTGGGATTCTCTCCCCACCCCAACACCCCCCCCCCCGCCCCTTGTGGTCTCTCTCTCTCTTTCTCTCTCTCCTAAAATAAATAAACACTAAAAAATAAACTACCTGGAGTTCAGCGCCATTGATTATTTTTTTCAAAACTCACATAATTAAGCCCCACTGGTTTTCAAAGCCAGAGCAGCCCTCTCAGGTCTTGGGGCACCTCGTACGGATTGGCTGCTCTCCCTTCTCCAGGCAATGGTCTCCCTGGCAATTTGGTTCCCGACCGCATCTCTGCCCCTCCTCCTATTTTCAATGTGGCCTCCTCTCGACGATGAACCGTGGAAAGTCTTCTGCCAGGCTTCCTTTCGTTTTCTGGGTTGGTGGCACCGATGTGGCTATTATTTAGGTGCATCCAGGGGACAAGACAAGCTTTGGGTCCTCCTACCCTGCTGTCTTCTAAACTGTGCCCTCCAAGGCTGTGTATTACGGGATTGTTTGTGGCAAAGGCTGAACTTACATGACAGTCAATAGGAAACTGGTTAAATTACGACACATTATTCGCTAAAATATGTAGCCGCAGAGAAGATCAAGATGCAATTGTTTTATAAGTAATGATGTAGAACGACACTTGATCCGTTGTTAAAAGTAAAAGCAAGGTGGCAAACCATACCATTTGCGGGATAAAAAGGTTTGCATGTGGTTGTTTCTTTGATTAGCAATGACCGCTTCTAGAAGAATAAAAAAGAAACTGGTGACTAGTTGCTTGTCGAGAGGGGAGCTGGGGACAAGGTTAAGAGTGGTAAGAAGACTTCTTTCACCTGGTAATTTTTGTTGTACTGTTTGAATTCTTTATGATGTGCATATACACACCCACTGGTTTTCTTCAAAGTAAAAGAGAAATTTAACTCTTCTCCTAACCATTCCCCCAAACCTATGTGACTTAGTTTTAAGCAAGTAGAATCTGGCCTGTGCGACATGTTCTTCTTCTTCTTTTTTTTTTTTTTTCTTTTCTAGTCTTCTCATTTATGTCATCTGATGTATTTGGGCCACAAAATGCATGTTCATAAATCTTTAATGTTATGCTTCATCATGTTGTTTTTTTTAATGCTGCTTCTGTCTCTGGTATAAAATTATCAAGAGCACTGCTCATTGCATTTTTCAACACCCCCACTGCATTTATTCTAGAATGCAGTGCCTGGAAAATCATTGTCTCTCTTGAACTGGGGCTCCCTGTCTTCAATACAAGACCAATGTGCTTTATTGCATTTCCATTATTGTCCCTGCTGCCAGAGAGTTCAGATCTATATATGCCGCTCAGTTGTAGTAACCGAATTTATTTCTTTACAGCTTGCCTTGATCTAAAAAAATTTAAGGTGGTTTACACAAATATAAGATGTTTTTAATTAGACAGGAAAACATTGTGAAGCTGAAGAGAACACAAGAAACCTCGTGTGGCATGCTTACTTCCTCCTCCTTTCCAGAGTCCAGATTGTATTTTTATTCTATAATATAAATATTCTCTTAGAAAGAAGTAAAGTGAACATAAGTGAAGAATCCACATTTACATTTTTAATCTCAGTACTAAATTTTTCTACCCATTTTTATTCTTCAGCAAGCAAGAAAAGCTGAACAAGTTATAAATATTGGGGCTTTTCCAGTTTCATTGAGAAATAGTTGACATATATCACCGTATATGTTTAAGGTGTATGACATGATGGTTTGATTATGAAATGATGACCGTAATAGGTTCAGCCAACATCCATCTCTTCACACAGATACAATAAAAAGAAAGGAAAAGAGAAATAAAGGGGGACAAATTTCCCCTTGTGATGAGAACAGGATTTACTCTCTTAACAACTGTCCTATACGTTGTGCAGCAGTGTTAGCTATGGTCATCTTGTTATACTTGGCATCCCCAGTGCTTATTTATAACTGGGAGTTTGTAACTTCCGGCCATCTTCCTCTAGCTTCCCCTCTCCCCACCCTCCACCTGTGGTAACTGTAAGTCTAACCTCTTTTTCTATAAGTTTTGGTTTTCTTTGTTAGATTTCACGTATCCCTGAGATCATACAGTATTTGTTTCTGTCTGCCTTACTTCACTTAGACTCATGCCTTCAAGGTCCATTCATGTTGCCATGAAAGGTAGGATTTCCTTGCATTTTATGGCTGAGAAATAGTTCATAGTGTGTGTGTGTGTGTGTGTGTGTGTGTGTGTCTATCTGTCTGTCTGTCTGTCTACATATAAAATTATAACTTTTGTTGAGTCTAGATGACACACAGTATTACATTAGTTTCAGGCGTACAACATAGTGATTCTATAACTTTACATGTTACACTGTGTTCACAAGTGTATCTGCCACCTGCCCCCTTACATCACTATTACAGTATCATTGACTATGTTCCTTACGCTGTCTTTTACTCTTGTCAATTACCCATTCTGGAACTGGAAGCCTGTATCTCTCACTCCCCTTCACCCAACCCCCACACGCCCTCCCCTCTGGTTTTCATTCTTTGTTATCATGACTTTTCTATCCTTTCATCTGTGGATGGACACTTAGGATATTTCTGTGTCTGGCTGCTGTAAATAATATTGCCATGAACATGAGGGTGCATGTATGTTTTCAAGTTAGTGTTTTCCTTTTCTTCAGATAAATACTCAGAAGTGGAATTTGCAGGATCAATGGTAATTCTATTTTGTTTTGTTTTGTTTTAATTTTTTAATGATTATTTATTTTTGAGAGAGAGAGAGAGAGAGACAGCATGAACAGAGGCGGGGCAGACAGAGAGAGAGAGAGAGAGAGAGAAAGAATCTGAAACAGGCTCCAGGCACCAAGCTGTCTGCCCAGAGCCTGACACAGGCTTGAACTCATGAACCATGAGATCATGACCTGAGCCAAAGTCGGACCCCCAACCAAATGAGCCACCCAGATGCCCCAATAGTTCTGTTTTTAATTTTTTGAGCCTCCATACTGTTTTCCATAGTGGCTACCCCAATTTACATTCCCACTAGTGCACATGTGTTTCCTTTCTTCCACATCCTTGCCAACACTTGTTATTTTTTGTCTTTTCGGTGATGGCCATTCTAACAGGTATGAGCTGATATCTCACTGTTGTTTTCATTTCCATTTCCCTGATGATTAGTAATGTTAGCACATTTCACATATCTGATGGATTTCATATGTCTTCTTTGGGAAAATGTCTATTCAAGTCCTCTGCCCATATATAAATTGGATTCCTGGTTTGCCTCTTTGTTTGTTAGCTATTGAGTTGTATGAGTTCTTTATATGTTTTGGATATTAATCCCTTATCAGATATATGATTTGAAAATATTTTCTTTCATTCTGTAGGTTGCCTTTTGGGGTTTTTTTTATGGTTCTCTCTCTGTGTGGACCTTTTTTTTTTTTTAATGTTTTAATTATTTCTGAGAGAGAGAGAGGGAGAGAGAGAGAGAGAGAGACAGTGTGAGCAGGGGAGGGTCAGAGAGAGAGGGAGATACAGAATCTGAAACAGACTCCAGGCTCTGAGTTGGCTGTCAGCACAGAGCCCAACGCAGGGCTCGAACCCACGAACCACAAGATCATGACCTGAGCCAAAGTCAGACACTTAACCGACTGAGCCACCCAGGCGCCCCTGTGTGGAACTTTTTAGTGTGATGTAGTCTCTCTTGCTTATTTTTACTTTTGCTGCCTTTGCTTTTGGCATCAAATCCAAAAAGTCCTTGCCAAGACCAATGTCAAAGAAGTTGATTCTTAATGTGTTCTTCTAGAAGTTTTAAGGTTTCACATCATGTTCAAATCTTTGACCCATTTTGAGTGAATTTCTGTGTAAGCTATAAGACAGTGGTCCAATTTTATTCTTTTGCATGTAGCTGTCCAGTTTTCCCAACATCATTTATTGAAGAGATTGTGTTTTCTCATTAAGTATTCTTGGTCAAATATTATTTGACCATATATGCTTGGGTTTATTTATGCATTCTTGTTTCTGTTCCATTGGTCTGTTTGCCTGTTTTGTGCTATTACCATACTGTTTTGATGACTGTAGTATCAGAATATAGTTTAAAAGAAGGTAGTATGATGCCTCCAGCTTTGTTCTTCTTTATCAAGATTTCTTTGGCTTTGGGAGTCTTTTGTGGTTCCACATAAGTTTTAAAAGTATTTTTCCTACTTCTGTAAAAAAAAAAACAATAACACTGGAATCTTGATAGGGATTGTATTGAATCTGTAGATGGCCTTTGGTAGTATTAACATTTCAACAATATTAATTCTTCCAATCCATGATCATGGGATAACTCTCCATATTTGCATCTTCTTTTACTTCTTTTATCAATGGCTTATAGTTTGGATAGAAATCTTTCACCTCCTTAGTTAAACTTATTCCTAATTATTTTATTATTTTGGTGCTATTGTAAATGGGATTATTTGTCTTTCCAATAGTTCATTGTTAGTATATAGATACGTTACTGATTCTTGTATGGTAATTTTGTCTCCCACCTCTTTACTGAATCCATTTATTATTTCTAACATTTTTGTGGTGGAATCTTTAGGGTTTCTCTATATAATATCGTGTCATTGGCAAATAGAGACAGCTTTACTTTTTCCTTTCCAATTTGGATGCCTTTATGACTTTTTCTTGCCTAATTACTATGGCTAGGACTTCTAATCTATATTGAGTATAAGTGGTGAGGCATCCATGTCTTGTCTGTGACCTTAGGGGAATAGCTTTCAGCTTTTCACCATGGGATATGATACTAGCTAAGAGCTTGTCATATATGGCCTTTATTGTATTGAGGTATGTTCCCTCTACACCCACTTAGTGGAGAGTTTTTCATGGATGTTCAAAGTTTCTCTTCTAAATCCAAGATGTTTCCACCATAATCTGAAGCACAACAACACATTTTCATTGAATTTTAGGTTCTTTCCCACAAAACTTCAGAAAAAGATCTGTGAGTATCTATGAGAAGATAAAAGTTATTAACATTTGTGAGATAGAAAAACTATAATTTTGAAATTTCTAAATCTCAGAGTCAGGAAAGAATTACAAGAGAAGTAGCTCTTCATTCAACAAATTATTCAGCATCTTCCATGTGCCGGGACCTATGCTTTGTGCAACTTCCATAGAGTCAGGAGCTCTTAAAATTACTAAGTTCACAACATAACCTATTTCCATTTTTCCCAAACCTTCTAAAATGCTACCGTCTCACTAAGGAATTAATTGCAACTAAGCCTACTATGTAATCTATCAGCGACTCCCAATGACACTCTACCTAAACAGAGAAATGAGCCACTTTTTAGACATGTTTTATACAAGGGGATCACTTCGTAGGGTAACAACATCAAAACTCCAACCATATCCTCAAGCCTTTACAATACAGCTTCTCTGAAAATTGACTAGCAGGGCATCCTTGTTCACAGAAATGTTAAGCGCAATATCCTTTGAATAAGTTATCTCATTGTCAATTTGATCGACTCCCTAATTAAATGTAAGAATAAATAGTTTAACCAGAAATCAATAAGGTGAGTGTAAAGTCTCAACAAAGTTAATAACACAGTGG
Source organism: Hyaena hyaena (assembly GCF_003009895.1). NCBI lineage: Eukaryota > Metazoa > Chordata > Mammalia > Carnivora > Hyaenidae > Hyaena > Hyaena hyaena. Next base: position 1,160,111 of record NW_024080820.1, read on the forward strand.
TTTCACAAATCTATTTTAAATGTTTAGAACAGTCAAGCCCTTATAAAGCAGCAATTGTTGTTATATTACAGGACTGAAAAAAGACCTGGTAATAGAGTAGACAAGATCAAATCATCAGAAGTGGCAGGGATAGACAAAATGCCTGGTTTTAAATAGTCGTTTTCATTTTGTTGAAGCAGTTTGGTCTTATACAATTCAGCTTTTTAGGCTTCATTGTCCAAAAGAAAGCAAAGCAAAGTCCTTAAAGAGCGCGGATGTGGGTAACTGGGATGAACATACTAACAATGGCAGCCGTGTCTTAAGTGCTTACCACATGCATGCTGGGCATGTATCTGCATCATCGCATTTCCTCAAAACCTGATGAGGTAGATATTATTATTTTTCCCACTTTTATTACTAGAAAACTTTAGCTTGTACAAGTCAAGCTACTTTCCTTTATAGTTGCAAGTTCCAAGCAAGCAGAGAATTGATGAAATAAGGTGGCCGTTGACTTTGAGGCAGTGGGTAGATGCTAAGATAGAACTGGAAACAAACAAAACCATTATGTTTAAGTCATTGATATTCCAACAGAGTTGATAAAGGCAGTCGTTGGTACATTTGTGAGACCTAAATATGTTATAGAAACACCCAGGATTTCAGGGGTGAAAAGATTGTTATAATTCATTAATATTTCATGGTAGTAATTATAAGTCTACTATCATTGAGATATTAATTGCTGATCTACAAATTTCTAACTTGAGCATAAACATTGCATGACAGCAAGAGCCTCAGGGTGAAATATAATGAACTAAGACAGGAAAATGGTAAATAGAGTGATGAAAAAAATTGTTTACCCATGCAGGAAATCGCAGGGAAATCACAAGAGCTGTCGGATTAGCCTGGTCTGTTAAAATCTGGTACTGTAATTTTCCTTTTTTATTTTTAATTTACTTTTAATTTTTAATTTTTAATTTTTTTAATGTTTTATTTATTTCTGAGAGAGAGAGAGAGAGAGAGAGAGACAGCGTGAGCAGGGGAGGGTCAGACAGAGAGGGAGACACAGAATCTGAAACAGGCTCCAGGCTCTGAGCAGGCTGTCAGCACAGAGCCTGACTTAGGGCTCAAACCCACAAACCGTGAGATCATGACCTGAGCCAAAGTCAGACGATTAACCAACTGAGTCAACCAGGCGCCCCTCTAATTTTCCTTTTTTAGCCAATATCTGGGAAGCTATGAGACAAAAGACACAGAAAACTGCATCCCAAAGATAAAATACATGTACACAAATTATAAATGATGGTCTTCAGCACTGTTGTGGAAAACGATACTAGGTGCATGGCAGAGAGGATGAGGGCATCTGGGATCAGGCCTGAGCCGAGTCCTTGTTCTGCCACTTAGTAGCTGTGTGACCCTTAGTGGGTCACTTCATTACATTTCAGAATCTCCCTCCACCCCTCAACAAAGGGGCTTGATCATAAGATCTATCCTATGAATTTGCTGTGCGGATTAAAAGGAACAAAGCATAAGAAGAGCTTTACATAGTGCCTGGGCTTCAGTGAACATTAACTATTATAGTTATTAATACTAAAAACAATAGTTAGGAGAATATTACTTGGTCAGTATAAAATAAATTTAGCTTCACATAACAGCAAACCTGATTTTCAGGAACATACGTAAGTATGCAAGTAGCGCAAATTAGGTGATTGTAGTGTGGGTTCGTATTCAACAACAACTTCAAGGATCCTGGTTCTTTCTAACTTTAGGCCCTGCCTTCCTTAGGGTTGAATTTTGTCTTCATTCTTACTGCCTCATGGTTCTATATGATTGCTGCAGATCCAACCATCACATTTTTACTCCAGGCAGGAATATGGGGGAAAGGGGCAGTGCTAGGAACATCCTTTCTCTTTCCCCAAGAAAGCAAATTTCTTCTTGCATCTCATTGGCCAAAACTGTCACAAAGCAACCCCCAGCTAAAGGAAGCTGGGAAAGTGAGTGTTTAGTTGAGTATATTGCCTTCCCAAATAAATGAATCCTGTTACTGGAAAAAGAAGGAAAATGGATATTGGATTAGCAACTAACAGGGGTTGCCACAAATAAATACATTTTATAAATATTAGAAATTTTGCTAAGTTCTAAAGACTTTTTAAAATTTTAGTCATTTTTAATGAAAATCTTTTTCTGATACTTTCATAAAGAGAAGATGCTGATTATGATGTGAATGTTGCTTAACGATTTCAGCTCATCGATAAAGTCGGTGCTATACTCTGTGTCCAGTAGATTTGTTTCTTCTCTGGCTACCAGTTTTCAGTCTTACTGCCAGAGACCTAACTTTGAAGCCATCCTTACAAATGCAGTGCCTCTTTTTCTGCTGACCCGAATCAAATAATCCAAATTACTAGAATTATGTAGGAGAATAGTCAGGAAGTTCTAAGTTCTTAACTGTATCTGCTTCTACATGGATGCCTACTTTCTGTTTATCTGTCTTCGGGATAGTTATTTCACAGGCCTCTTGGGGCATGCTTCTTGATTTTTCACTATGTTCAAATGTTTGAAATACCCAGTAATTAGGGAGGGGCAGGAGGGAGTGGGAAAAAGTGCTTCCAAAGACAGTGCTCATCAAGACTAGTGCAGTAGACAGACAACCAGTTAGGATACTAACGTACATATGCATTGAATGCCTTACCTTTTAGGTTCTTATGATGGTCACGTGGCAACTCCACAGGCTTTGGATATTAACACCTACCATACCCGAGGCCTCCCCTGTCTTCAAGGACATTTTGTTGTTGAGGTTGTTTGCTGTATTTGTTAGTTACTGACGTTACTTCTCTTTCTTTTGATGCTATTTAAACTATGATATTTATTATCCTTTCCACAATGAACTTTTTTAGAAAGAGGAGTTCTACGTTGGCACCTCCTTGGAAAGTCAAGATGCAATTTTCTATTCTGAACACTAGGGGGAAATCTTGTTTTCTCTTGGAGTGTTTTTCAATCCCAACTCGCCCTCCGCTGGCTCTGAATTCACTCAGTGTAAGTGAATCAGTATGAGATTTTTCATATTTATCAAAGTAAAATGAGTAGACATGGTGACTAAATGTAACGTGCGTGGGATCCTGGGACAGAAAAAGGACATTAGGCAAAAACTAAGGAAATCTGAATTAAGCACGGATGTTAGCTAATAATAACGTATCAATATTGGTTTGTCAACTATACCATACTAAGGTAAGATGTTAACAATAGGGAAACTGGGCATAAGGAATGTGGGAACTCTGTCCTTAACTATCTTTGCAAGTTTTCTACAAGTCTAAACTGCCAATATAAAAATAAAATTATTTTTATTAAAAAATTTCATGTATAAAGTGAGTCCAGGGGAACCTGGGTGGCTCAGTCAGTGAAGCATCTAACTCTTGATTTAGGCTCAGGCCATGATCTCACAGTTTGTGAGTTCAAGTCCAGGTTGGGCTCTGCGCTGACCATGTGGAGCCTGCTTGGGACCCACTCTTCCCCCACCCTCCGCCTCTCTCTCTCTGCCTGCCCCTCCCCAGCTCACTCTCTCTCAAAATAAATAAGCTTTAAAAAAAGTGAATCCAGAACATAGTTTCCATTCTTTTTCTCTTTGGAACCATGGAAAACAGTTTTAAAACAATATATTGGCAGGATAATTTGAATATTAGAAAGAAGAACTTTGCTAAATGAGCTTTAAGTATAGAAAGATATAATTAAATAGGATTAGATACATTTAAAATACTGAAATATAAAAAAAATATCTGTTATCTGAGCAAATTCCTAGCAAAGCACCCCTGCCAGCAGAGATGAAGGAGGAGGGTCTCCCAGGACCAAGCAGAGGCAACCCTGCTTCAAGAGTCAAGTGTCCGAGAAGTTCCTTGTGTTCGCTTTCTAACTCCCATACACGGCGCCCTTGAGGCCTGCTTCAGCCTGATGTTCCATCTCAAAGAAACATAACAAAAGTCCGCTAAAAGTTCCTGAGGAGCTAGCAGAGAAGGCGTGTGGTTTTATGTGGCACACCACCTCACAGGAGCTCCTGGGACCTCTCTCGGGCTCTCCAAGATTCTACCTCTCATGGGAGCTCTCTCTCCTTCCTCTTCTCTCCCTCACAATTCAAACCCACAGTTCCTGGGCTCCTGGCTCCCTTCCCTTCTCTGAACTCCCCCTTATCCGCTCCTTGAGGACCCATTTACTCCTCAAGTTGCTGCTCCCTTCTGGTGGCTCCACTCCTTGACCAGAGCCGTGGATTCTTTCCCAGTGGTGGGAAGGCGTGGGGCTCTGCGGTAGACATGAGGGGTCTGTCAACATTCTGTTTCTCCTCCTCCTGGGCATAAGGTCGAATTGCATGTCCCTGCCCGTTCCCTTGCTTCAGCCAAAGGAATATTCCAGCCTGTAAGAGTTGTAACTCCCCGCTTCTTCTTCCTCCTACCAGAAACACCATCATCCCAGGCGATGGAGTCTCCCTCGGCTTGCACACTTAAGCGAGGAGAGTGTGGAGCCCCCAGCTTAAACTCGGGGTCATACAACATAAGAAAGAAAAATCTCTCTGTGGTTTTAACCACTGAGATGTTAGGGTTTTTGAGCAACATAGGGTAGAGTGCCCTGACCATCCATCATCGCTCCAAGCAAACATACTATAATCTTCCCCATGTTACATGAGCGGGAGCTGGAGCACTGGCAGATTAATGTCACCTAGCTCCAAAGGAGTAAACTGGGATTTAAACCCAGGAAGTGGGGCACCTGGGTGGCTCAGTCGGCTGCTTGAGAGCATGACCTGATCCGAAGTCAGACACAATTTGTGAGTTCGAGCCCCGCATCTGGCTGTCCGCTGTCAGCAAGGAGCCCACTTCGGAACCTCTGTCCCTTCTCTGTTCTCTGTTTGTACCTCCCCCACTCACGCTTCCTCAAAAATAAATCAACATTAAAAAAAAAACAAACCAGGAATTATGGCTCCAGTATATGTGCCCTTCATAACCACCCTTAGTGATGCCCAGAGATATAATACAAGAAAACATCTGTTTTCCTTTCCTTTCTCCATCCAGCCCAGGTGGTTTCCTCACCCTGCTGCATAGCTGTTGTCCTTAGATTGGCCTGTGTTAGAGCCTTTTCCTAGATCTATGGATTTTCTTTCTTTCTTTTTTTTTTAATTTTTATAGTTTATTTATTGTTGAGACAGAGATGACAGAATATGAGTGGAGGAGGATCAGAGAGAGAGGGAGACACAGAATCTGAAACAGCCTCCAGGCTCTGAGCCAGCTGTCAGCACAGAGCACGACGCGGGGTTCGAACTCGCAAACCACAAGATCATGACCTGAGCTGAAGTCGGACGCTTAACTGACTGAGCCACCCAGGCGCCCCTGGATTTTCTTTCTTAGTTTACTCTCTTGTTCTGCTGAAGCTTTCTAAGAGGCTCACAGGAAAAGCACATGGAAGGTTAACATCGGGAGGCCTTGAATTTTTGAAAACATTTTATGCTTCCCTCATTGGGATGGTTAATTTTTTTAAATTTAAGTTTATTTATTTTGAGAGACAGAGAGAGCAGAGGAGGGGCAGAGATACAGAGGGAGAGAGAGAATCCCAGGCAGCTTCCGTGCTGTCAGCGCAGAACCTGATACGGGGCTCGAACTCACAGACTGGGAGATCACAACCTGAGCTGAAACCCAGAGTCAGACACTTAACTGATGGAGCCACCAGGCGCCCCTGGAATGGTTAATTTTACATGTCAACTTGGCTGGGCCACGGTGCCCAGATACGTGTCAAACATTATTCTGGATGCTCCTATGAGAGTGTCTTTGCGTGAGATTAGCGTTCACATAGGTGGATGTTCCGTCGGTCTCAGCAGATGCTGATACTCTTGGCTGGGAATGCTCAAGACACTAGGCTGGGGCTGTACCGCTGTGACAACCTCCCACGGACATTCCCTTGGCTGGCGCCACTGCTATGGTCGGCCGGGCTCTTGTGGTTCTTATGATCAGAAGATGCACATAAGTGAAAAACCATGGTAGAACTTCGAAGAGCAAGATTTATGACTCCCACGTTCTAGAGGTTCATCCAATCAGCTGAAGGCCTAAACAGAACCAAAGACTCACCTCCCCAGAGCAAGAGGGAATGCGGCCAGCAGATGGCTTTCAGATTTGAACTCCAACACTGGCTCTTCCCAGGGTCGCCAGCCTGCCGGCCCAGCCTGCACATTTTGGATTTGCCAGAATCCATAATCAGATGAACCAGTTCCTTAACATAAATACTTTTCCCCATGGATACACATCCTATTGGTCTCGTTTCTCTGGGGAAACTGACTAAATCGTTCATATATAATTGATAGTTTGAATGATACCGTATTCTCCCTTGGAAACAACAGTTCCTCAGAACACTGAAGATACTGTTCTACAGCCTCAGATGGTTAGAGCTGCTACTGAAAGTCTTATATTCATTCTATTCCTGTTCCTTTGAAGGTGGACTTGTCTCACTTCTCTTTAAAAAAAAAAAAAAAAGTATTTTCTTTGTCCTTTTCTTTGTCTTTAATATTTTCTACTTCTTTTGGTTTGGTTTGATTTTATTTGTTTAGGGCCTTAAAAACATGTTGTGCTAGGCCCCAGTATGGGACTTTCCAACACAGAGATTCATGTTCTTCTATTCTGGGAAATTTTCTTCTTTACCTATAAATATACTTCATTGGACAAGAAGCTTTGTGAAGGAAGGCAGGACCATAAATATCTTGTTCATTGATTCATGTATGATGCCTAGTGTAGCACAGGACTTAGAATCCCACAGCTGTTTGAATGAGCAAATGAATGAATACAGAAGAACGCGTATGCTTTGGGGGGAAGCTATTGAGCTGAGTTTTAGACATGTAAACCTTGAGGCATAAGTTGTATGTAGGAGGCTGGAATCCAAGAAAGACATCAAGGTTGTAAGTATAGACCAGGGAGTAATGTGCATATATTTGGTAAGCGAAGCCCTCCCTGGTCATGAAACGAGCCCTTGGAAACGTGTAAGGAGAAAACTTATTTTTCTTTGAATAGGAAAAAATACTTTGTTTCCTAAATCTTCCAAAGACAAGTAAAACTTGAGAAAGATGTTCCCTCATCCTGTAGGTTTCTGTACCTCTTACCAGAATTCTGTAGATTCTTTGAGAAGCATGGGACTAGGTCACCCTAATTATAGGGTCTGCCATCACAACCCACCTCTTCATGCATCAGAGAGGCAGAGAGAAGGAGACCCACATGGGCAGGAAACAGAAGTGGGAGAGAAGAAAAGCCGTTGAGAGGTAAGAAAAGGGACCAGAAGAGAAATTGACCCACCAAGCCCTCAGTCTCCCCTCAGCTATTCAGACTCTTGTTCCCAGGTCCTCTGCTCCTGAAAACGTTACACACTGCTGCACACTCCCCTCACGTAGCCCCCAGTGCTCCACCCCTGCCGTAAGCAAATACTTCTCGCAGGCCTAGCTTCTGGGCCTGACCCACACTCATGTCCCCAAAAAGAAGGCTCAAGTCTCCTGCTATTAAGTCTGTCTTGAACTGAAACCAATATCCTTTGTTTCTTTAAATGTTTGTCTGTTTTGTGAGAGAGAGTGCACACATGAGGTGGGCGTGGGGGAGGGAGGAGGGGCAGAGAGAGAATCCCAAGCAGGCTCTGTGCTGTCAGTGCAGAGCATGACACAGGGCTCAATCTCACGAACAGTGAGATCAGACCTGAGCCGAGATCAAGAGTTGGTCATGTAACCAGATGAGCCACCCAGGCACCCCTGAAACCAATATCTTTTTTTTTACATTTAAAAAAAATTATTTATTTTGAAAGAGAGAGAAAGCACAAGTGGGGGAGGGGAAAAGAGAGAGAGAGAGAGGGAGAATCCCAAGCAGGCTCTGCACTGTTAGTGCAGAGCCCAATGTAGGCCTCAAACCCGACAAGTGCAAGATCACAACCTGAGCTGAAGTCGGATGCTTAACCCACTGAGCCACCCAGGTGACCCTGAAACCAATATCCTTTTTTTTTTTTTTAATGTTTATTTATTTTTGAGAGACAGAGACACAGTGTGAGAAGGGAAGGGGCAGAGAGAGAGAGGGAGACATAGAATCTGAAACAGGCTTCAGGTTCCAAGCTGTCAGCACAGAGCCCAACATGGGGCTTGAACCCACAGACTGCGAGATCATAACCTGAGCCGAAGTCAGACGCTTAACTGACTGAGCCACCCAGGTGCCCCCAAGAAACCAATATCCTTAATTTTGACTGAAGTGAGCTAACTTCTTCAAACACTGGACACCTAGACCCCTTCATCTGACCGTTTGGCCGGCTAACCCACATGTCTTGACCCTCAGGACAAGGTCCTATCCCTGCTTCTCCCCCTTTAAATTTCTCTGCAAGCCCCACACCACCTCAGAGTGCAGCTGTCAGGGAAACCCCACCCCGTGTGGTGTCTTTCTGACAGAACATCCTTGCGGATTAGCTCACAACTGCCCTTGTTTATTTTCATGGTCAGGGTTTGGGCACCTGGGAGCTAATTTTAGAAGATGTATTGCCTGTTGGACAAGATGTGATGAAGTCCACATGCCGCAAGCAGGTCTGGGAATCTGCACCACCACACCAGCTGACTAGAGTCATAAGAGGAAGTAGAAAGACAGTGTGTGTGTATGTTGGAACATTCTATACAGAGATTCAGCTTCCGTTAATGTTGAGCTAGATAATAAGGACCGACCTATCCTCTAAAATGAAACATATGAAGTATTGATGGGACACCTGGGTGGCTCAGTTAGCGTCTGACTCTTGATTTCAGCTCAGGCCATGATCCCAGGGTTGAGACCCGCATCAGGCTCTGTGTTGAGTATGGAGCCTGCTTGGGATTCTCTCTTACTCCCTGTCTCTCTGCCTCTCCCCACCCCCAAAAAGTTTGGTAAAAACAGTAAGGAAGTGAAAAGGTAGTGGGACCTGCCATCTGAATTTGGGGGAAGGCCTGAACCTTGAAGTCAGGGGAAAGCATCTGAGCACCAGAACCATCTCATGCTAAAAATGCTGATGCTGAACACTTCATCCTGAGGTCTCCAGCCTCCTCGCTAAGAGGAGACAGAGTCAAAGCCAAGAACGCACCCAAAAAGGGGAAACTGAGGGAATAACATTCCTTACATCATAGGGACCCCCAAAGGCTGCTGTGAGATTGTGATTTGTTGCCAGGAGAACCAAGCAGGAATAGAGGGCTGGAACTTTCAGTCCCACCAACTGTGATCTGGGGAGGGGAGAGGAGCTGGGGGGTCAAGCAATCACTAATGGCCAGGGATTTAATCAACCACACCTATTAAAGCCTCCATTAAAAGAAAAAAAAAAAAAAAGCAAAAGTATGGGTTTGGAGGGCTTCTGGGTTTGTGAACACAAGATTAGGGGCTGAATGCTTTTCACCCTTTCCCTGTGTCTGGCCCTGTGCATCTTTTCATCTGGCTGTTGATTCACATAGTTTTTTTTTTTTAAAGTTTGTTTATTTATTTGGGGGAGACAGAGAGCACAAGTCGGGGAGACACATAGAGAGAGGGAGACAGAGAATCCCAATCAGGCTCTACACCATCAGCCCAGAGCCCAACTCGGGGTTTGAACTCACGAACCATGAGATCATGACCAGAGCTGAAACCAAGAGTCAGACAGTCAACTGACTGAGCCACCCAGGAACCCTTCAAATCCTTTTTAATAAACCGGTAATCTAGTGAATAAACTGGTTTCCTGAGTTCTATGAGCTGCTTAGCAAATTAATCAAACCCAAAGAGGAAGTTGTGGGAACCTCTAATTTTAGCCAGTCGATCAGAAGCACAGGTAACAACCTGGACTTGGAGTTGGCATCTGAAATGGGATCAGTTTTGTGGAACTGAGTGCTTAGCCTGTGGATCTAATGCTATCTCTGGGGGAGGAGTGTCCAACTGAGTTGGTGCAAGGGGGTGGAGGGAACCCACACATTGTAATTGGAGGCAGAATATTAGCTACACTAAAAAAGAAATGGTAAACCAGCACGAGACTCCCCCTACCTCCCTGCAGTAACAGAACGGGAGAAAACAAGCAAACAAAAACAGAAAGCTAAGAAGGGAAAAGTCTCTAAGAAGTTATGGCTGTACATTTGTGTTTAAAAGCATTTGGACTCAGGGTGCCTGTGTGGCTCAGTCGGTTAAGCAACAAACTCTCGGTTTTGGCTCAGGTCATGGTCTCATGATTTGTGGGATTGAACCCCCCATCAGGGTTGTGCTGACAGCACAGAGCCTGCTTGGGATTCGCTCTCTCCCTCTTCCTGCTTCCACCCTTCCCCTGCACCGTCCCCTCCCCCCCCCCCATGCATGCGCTCTCCCTCTCTCAAAATAAATAAGTAAATAAACTTTTTTTTCTTAAGAAAGAAAAAAGAGAGAAGCAAAGCCTGGGTGAACCAGAGAACCTCAAAGTGAGATAGCTGACAACTGGTATGACCTTGCACTTGGCGGAAACAAATGCAACACCTCTATGAAATAGGGCTCATTTATCCTGGGCACCAGCAAACCACCAAACTGTTCCGAAGGGCAATAATCAGCAAATAAAAATACACAAGAAAGTAAGACAACATGAATAAAAACCAGTAGAAAAACATAAAAAGCTAAAACAGACCCATCTAAATTTTAGATATTTGAATTATCAGGAGCGAAATATATAAATGACAAGCTTGAAAATATCTGTAGAACCATTAAAAGTAACAAAGCAGATTTTGGAAAGAACGAAATAGAGATTCTAGAAACGGATATTATAACAACCAAAATGAAAACTTGAAAAACATGTCTGGTAACAGAAGAATCAGTGGGCTGAAAGATCAATCAAAAGAAATTACTCACAACGTGTAATACGGGAGGCAGGCAGGAGACAGGCAGAAAGACTACCTGAGCAACTCTTGGAAATCGAATCCCAGAAGGAGAGGAGAGAGAGAATGGAGCAGACACAGTGTCTGCAGAGATAACGGCAGAGCACTTTTGAGGAAAATATGAAACACACCAATTCACAGATTCCAGAGGAATTTATGTTGCTTAGGATTTTCACACCTAAATGCATCACAGTGAAACTTCGGAAAGACAAAGACCAAAGGCAGAGCCTTGAAAGCAGCCAGAGAGTGAGAGGAAGAGGGTATTTTCAAAGTAAGCAGCTAGACACACAACTGAGTTCTCAAAAGAAAGAAGAGAAGCCAGAAGACAATACTGTGGTGTCTTAGATAAGCGGAAAGAAAATGTGCCTCAGTCAGAGTTCAAGCAGAGAAATGGAATCAGGAAGAGATACATATGAAGAGACTTGTTGCGAAGAATCAGCTATGACATTCTGGGGGCTGGCAAAGCAGGTCCGAAATCTGGAGGGCAGACTGGAACTCAAATGGCACAGGCTGGAGCTACAAGCCACAGGTAGGATTCCTATTCCATTCTGTGACGCCTCAGCTCTGCTCTATAAGGCCTTTCTATTGTTGGATTAGGCCACTCACGTCATAGGATACTTTTCCTTACTTAAAGTTCACCAATTAGGGAGGCTAAGAACAACTACAGAACACAACTCCTAGATTACTGTTTCATCAGTAACTGTGAACTAGACAGGTTGATACATCCAAAGAACATCACAACTGCCAACCTGAAATTTAAAAAAAATTCTTAACGTTTTTATTTATTATTGAGAGATAGAGAGAGACAGAGCATGAACATGGGAGAGGCAGAGAGAGGAGGAGACACAGAATCTGAAGGAGGGACCAGGCTCTGAGCTGTCAGCACAGAGCCCGACATGGGGCTTGGACTCACAAACCACGAGACTATGACCTGAGCCGAAGTTGTACACTTAACTGACTGAGCCACCCAGGAGCCCTGCAACCTGGAATTTTATACTCAGTGAAAATCTCTTTCAAGAAGGAGAGCTAGGTTCCTCAAAAAATTCAAAATTGAACTACCCTACAACGCAGCAATTGCACTACTAGGTATTTATCCAAACGCTGATTTGAAGGGGCCCATACATGCACGCCAGTGTTTATAGTGGTGCTATCGACAATAGCTAAAGTATGGAAAGAGCCCAAATATCAATCAGCTGGAATGAATAAAGAAGATGTGTTATTTATATGCAATGGAGTATTACTCGGTGATCAAGAAGAATGAAATCTTGCCATTTGCAGCACTGTGGATGGAACAAGAGTATATTATGCTAAGCAAAATAAGTCAGAGAAAGACAAATATCATATGACTTCACTCATATGTGGGATTTAAGCAACAAAACATGTGAACATAGGGAAAGAGAAACAAAAATAATACAAAACCAGAAAGGGAGGCAAACCATAAGAGACTCTTAAATACAGAGAACAAATGGTTGCTGGGGGGTGTTGGGTGTGAGGATGGGATAAGTGGGCCATGCAGATTAAGGAGGACATGTGTTGGAATGAGCACTGGATATTATATGGAAGTGATGAATCACTAAAATTCTATTCCTGAAACCATTATTACACTATATGTTAACTAACTTGGACTTAAATTTTTAAAAATTAAATTAAAAAAAAAAAAAAAGAATTAGAGCCAAATAGGAGTACCTGGCTGGCTCAGTCCATAAAGCATCCAAGTCTTGATCTCAAGGTCAAGGGCTCCAGTCCCATATTGAGGGTAGAAATAATAATCTAGGGGTTGCTGTGAAGGTGTTTTGTAGTTGTGCTTAGCCTCCCTAATCAGGTAGAGTTTACTTATAAAAAAATGAGAGCCAAACAAAGATTTATTTATGTATTTATTTATTTGTCATCTTTTATCTATTAACATATATTTGTTTCAGTAATCTTTATACCTAACATGGGGCTGTAACTCATGATCAAGAGCTGCACACTCCCACGACTGAACCAGCCAGGCTTCCCAAAGATACTTTTAGACAAACAGAAACAGAATTTATCACTAACAGAATTTCTAAAGGATATATTTCAGGCAAAAGGAAAATCATCCCAGGTGGAAGCTGTGAGTTACACTAAGGAATCTGAGAATTGAATGATTTAGAAAAGTTCATTCAAAGGAAGGCAGGAAAATGGAAAGGACAAAAAAAAAAAAAAGAAGAAGAAGAAGAAGAGAACAGATGGACACAGAACCAGAGAAAATCAGGCGTAAAACAAGATGACAGGTTTAAACCCAAATATGTTAATAATCATATTACATAGAGAGAGAGAGAGACAATATACTCCAAAAAAAAAAAAAAAAAAAAAGGGCAACAGTAAATTTTTGACTGAGAAAAAAAACCAAGTGTGGCTTTTCTAAGAGGCACATCTAAATATAAAGATATTCAGGGGCATCTGGATGGCTCAGTCAGTTAAGCATCCTTCACCTCAGGTCATGATCTCACAGTTCATGAGTTCAAGCCCCACATCAGGCTCTGTGCTGACAGCTCAGACCCTGGAGCCTGCTTCAGATTCTGTGTCTCCCTACCTCTCTCTCTCTACCCTTCCCCTACTCATGCTCTGTCCCTCTCTGTCTCTCAAAAATAAACACTTAAAAAATAAAATATAAAGATATTTAAAGATTGGGGTAAAACGATTAAAAAAATTGTATTAATCAGAAGAGTGCTGGAGTAGCTGTATTAATATCAGACAAATGCATCACTTCATGATGACAAAGCAAGTCATCATACAAATATGAAAATTTTAAATTTAGGCACCTGAAAACATAGCCGCAAAATACATAAAGCAAACTTGGACACATTACAAGGAGAAATAGACAAATGGTCTCTCATAGCGGCAGATGTTGATCACATATTCAAAGTTGGTCAGAAGTTTCAAAGAGGCCGGGGTGCCTGGGTGGCTTAGTCAGTTAAACAGCCAACTTCAACTCAGGTCATGATCTCACGGTTCATCAGGGCTCTGTGCTGACAGCTCGTAGCCTGGAACTTGCTTCGGATTCCATGTCTCCCTCTCTCTCTGTTCCTCCCCTGCTCATGCTCTGTCTCTCTCTCAAAAATAAATAAAAACATTTAAAACTTAAAAAAAAAAAGAAGTTTCAAAGAGACCAAAGAGCACTTACGTTTTTATGATGGAAAAATGATGAAGATATCTTAAAAACTGTTAAAGCAATTAGCCTCTCCTAACTAATATATTGCCTTTAGAGAAACTGCAACTACTAATATCTCATTTTTATCAATTTTATGTCTTCCTTCAACTCGAACTCTAACCAAGGATACAATCATTTAAGTTATATACCTTATGTGATATTGTGATTTATAATAAGAAATATATATTTGGTCTTGTCCTATTCCTCTTATTTTTTTTTTATTTATTTCTAGAAGAGAGAGATATAGACAGTGTGAACAGGGGAGGGTCAGAGAGAGGGGGAGACACAGACTCCGAAACAGGCTCCAGGCTCTGAGCTGGCAGATCAGCACAGAGCCCGACGCGGGGCTCGAACCCACGAACCGCGAGATCATGACCTAAACGAAAGTCGGACGCTTAACCGACTAAGCCACCCAGGCGCCCCTGGTCTTGTCCTATTCCTCTTAAATAGGACAAGGACCTCTTAAAACTGTTGGAACTCCCTAATTGACTGAGTGATAAAAGTGTCTATTGTTACCTTAGCGAGGTGATTTTTGCACCTGCTCCAGGGTCACCTAAGGTTGAGGGTTGGATGCCTGGAGAACCAACCACGTAATCAGACTAAAAGTCTGACACCTGACCTCTGAGGAGGGAGGAGAGGTTGGAGTTTAAATTCTGTCACCAGCAGCCAATGATTCAATCAATCGTGCCTATGTAATGAAGCCTCCATCAGAACACAAGGGGATGGGGGTAGGAGAGCTTCCTGGATGATGAACACATGGAGATTCTGGAGAATGGCGCACTTGGAAAAGGCATGGAAACTCGGGATCCTTTCCCCACACCTCACTTCATGCAGCTCTTCCATCTGGCTGTTCCTGAGTTATATCCATTTATAACAAGCCAATCATCTAGTTAGTAAGTACTGGTTTTTTTCTGAGTTCTGTGAACTGATCTAACAAAGTAACCAAGGTGGAGGAGGTGAGGGTGCAGTCTCACAGTAATGAGCCCTTAATCTGTGGAATTTGATGCTTTGCAAGTAGACAGTGTCAGAACTGGGTGGAGTTGTAGACCGCTCAGCTGGTGTTGGAGAACTGCTTGGAGGTGTGTAAACCCACCACCATCTCAGAAGTGGTAATCAATATCATCACCTACAATTGTTGATCTTGCTTTAAGAAAAGAAGTCTTAGGGTGCCTGGGTGGTTCAGTCAGTTGAGCATCTGACTCCTGATTTTAGCTCAGTTCATGATCCCGGACTTGTGGGATTGAGCCCCATGCTGGCCCTCTTGCGGGCTCTATGCTGAGTGTGGAGCCTGCTTGGGAGTCTCTCTTTCTTTCTCCCCCTTTGCTTCTTTCTCTCTCTCTCATAAAATAAAAATGAAAAAACATAAAGAAAAGAAGTTTTCACATTTAAATAACCATTATCGTAGGTTTTTAATAGATAGCAAAGTGAATGCTTCATAATTGTAATAAATGACTTTAAGGAAAACATCAGTAAGATACATTTTATTGAGTTTCAAATTAAAAAGCCTGAAATAATAGCCCAATCATTTCAATCCTTTTAATAGCTTGGTATCAATTAGTAAATGACCATTCAATTCAGTTTCACCCTTGAGAGTATAGCTACAAACAGATATGCCTTGAACTATTTTCTTGGCAAACTCCTCCCAACCTGAGGCATAATAATGGTGTGCCAACCGCACATGTCAGGGTCCTATTAATCCATCGAAGGCTGCAGGACAATTTCTCGGCAGAATTTCTTCTAATGGAATAGGCTCTAAAGAAGTATCTAGTGAAATTTATGCTGTAATTGACGCCACCTGGCTTTGTAACGCTGCTAAGTACAGTCCGTTACCAGAGAAGAATGGAATGGGGAAGACGAAAGTTAGCACGGGCTGACGTCATGAATCCTGTTTCCTGGAGCTACTTGAATCATCAAATTCTAAGGGACCAATCAGACAAGAGGGGGAGACCATCCTTTTAGCGTATAATTTTCAACAACAGATGGCTATCCTGCACAACTTACTAAGCGTCCCCTCTCCCTCATTAGTTTGAATGGTGGAAATTCCCATGAACAAAGTAGACAGTGGGGCTTCCATGGCTCACTTGGCATTCAGCTCGGGGGTGGCACCACTGAGAGAAAGATTTCCAGGCTATGGGGAGACTAGCAGAACATTTCTCTAGTGATATGTTCTTGTTAGAAGATCCTTTGACTTAAAAAAAAAATCTTTAATGTTTATTTTTGAGAACAAGGGACAGAGCGTGAGCAGGAGATGGAGCGAGAGGAAGACACAGAATAAGAAGCAGGCTCTAGGCTCTGAGCTGTCAGCATAGAACTGGACACGGGGTTTGATCCCACAAACTGCTAGGTCATGACCTGAGCTGAAGTTGGACACCTAACTTACTGAGCCACCCAGGAGCCCCCCCTTTTTTTTTTAATGTTTATTTATTTATTTTGAGAAAGCACATGTGTGAGTAGGGGTGGGGCAGAGAGAGAGAGAGAGAGAGAGAGAGAGAGAGAGAATCTCAAACAGGCTCCATGCTGTCTGTGCAAAACCCAGTGCAGGGCTGGAACTCACGAACTGAGATCATGGTCTGAGCCAAAATCAAGAGTCGGCCCCTTAACTGACTGAGCCCCCCAGACGCCCTGACCCCTTGGTTTTTAACCCCCATCTTCACACAGTGCAGCTGAAGTTTATAGAGAAATTTTTAAGATTTATGTCCTCGAATCCAACATTTTATTTCTGAGAGAGACAGCGTGAGCAGGAGAGTGTCAGAGAGAGAGAGAGAGACACAGAATCTGAAACAGGCTCCAGGCCCTGAGCTAGCCGTCAGCACAGAGCCCACCACGGGGCTTGAACCCACGAACCGTGTGATCATGACCTGAGCCGAAGTCGGACGCTTAACCGACTGAGCCTCCCAGGCCCCTCAAATCCAACATTTTAAACAAAGCGATACATGGGTAAAGTCTCAAGTTACGTCCCAAAGTAGGAGATGTCAGAATGACGAGAGGCTGGTTGAAAGGGGCGCCAAGCGTGCAGGCTTCAGTGTTGCCAGATCCCACCCGTTAGCTGTTTGTAACAGTCTTATTCATTTAAGGGTGCCCAGTAAGTGGTATTTTAATCATGCCACATCCTAATATGGGAGTTCGTTACTACATGTAAGTGTGTCAGTGATTTACTAAGTTTTATGTTAGGAAACTGATTTTTTGGAAACTTGCAGGAAAAGAATGAGTTCTGGAAACCAGACAGCTGATTGACCACAGGCAGAGCAGCCGGCGGGCTGCTTGGGTGGAACATAGAGTTTGTCCTAAAAAAAATAGTATCAATAGTATCAAAGGGAGCTGAAAGCCCTGTGTTTCTTGTTTCTATAATCACATGACCTGACTTCAGCCCTCAGGAGTATATCAAAATATCTTGGCATAAATGAGCTTCTTAAGGTTGATCCAAGCAACAGGATATAGAGGGAGAAACATAGATTTTCATGGCAACAGCAAAGAAAAGTTGAGCCCATGAAAGAATATGAGCAGGTATTCTGTCTTCAGGTAAAGAAAAAGAGACAGAGAATGATGGCAGGGCTCTTGGTAATGACAGCTCTCAGTGTGTCCTTGAATCACACTGCTCCACTATAGGTGTCCCCTGTATTTGTGCACAGCTATCATTCTGGTACCTCTTTTCCAATTTCCTCCTTGAAATTCCCTCCGCCTCTCTCTGTTGGATCTCCTGTTTTCCACGTCTGCTTGGCTTACTGTTTGCTGTTGATGGGCACATCCTACAGTAACGTCACCAGAAGGGGCACCTGGGAGGTAAGGTTTTCAAAAGATTGTCAATAAAAACTCTCTTATCCAAACCTGGTGATTTATTAATAGTTTAGCGGGGTATAGAATTTCAGATCAGCAATCCTTTTCCTTCTAGATTGTGAAAGCATCGAGCTGTAATGTTTTGTTTTTTAATTTCATGTATTTTTCATTTCTGGAAATGTTCTTTGGTTCTTTTTCAAAACTGCCATGTCAGGGGCACCTGGCTGGCTCAGTCTATTGAGCATCTGTCTCTTGATTTCGGCTCAGGTCATGATCTCAGGGTTTGGGATTGAGACCTCTGTTGGGCTTAAGATTCTCTCTCTCTTTTTCTCTCTTTGCCTTCTCCCCTGCTCACCCGCTCTCTAAAATTAAAAAAAAAAAAAAAGACAACTGCTATGTCATTCTCACAATTACTTTGTTGGTGAAGATATTTTTAAGTTCAATTCCTTAGTTCTTTGAACTTGGTAAGCCTGGTTGTTTAAAGTTCATGTCTGATCATTCCAATATCTGTTGTCCTTCAGATTCAGGTTTTATTTCCCTGTGTGCTTCTGCTGTCTGCTAGGTATGACCTTTGAAAAATGATTGTGGTGGTTCCCTGAGGTCCAGGTTGGATGTGCCTTTCTGCAAAACTTTCCCTTTGTTTCTTTCAGGTGCCGAAGGGCCACATCAAGGTGTGGGAGCTCCTGACCCACCCGGGTTGTGTGTGCTCAGAATGCAGTTTCGTGTCAGGACCATCCGTGGGCACAACCCCCCTACATCAGCTTCTTTTCCTCTTTTTCCTTCCTGTTCCCCAGGGTACCACCAAGGCGGTTCCCCCTCCCCCCCTCCCCCCAAGGGTTTCCCGCAGTGCAGGGGAAGGAGGGCCAGTCTACCTCGGGTTTGCCATTACTGTTCCACTTGCCTCTCTGGTCACAAGCTCTAGCCCTGAATTTCCTAAGTGTCTATGTCTTTAATGCTTTGAGGTATTTTTATCTTCATTAAGTTATTTTATCCGGTGTTTTTCACTGTTTTCAGCAGGAGGATTACTAAATTTTCTAGCCTGCCTTTACTGGAAACCCAAGTGCCTTGTTGATTTCTTGCTTGTTTCCAGTATTACTGTGAAGTAATCCAAAATCCAAAGCCATCCTTTATATACAATCAGGGTGGTTGTTGGTTTTACTTTCTCTGAAGCTAATAAACCTGGATGCTAGTTTTGTTTAAAATTAGCTTAACATTTCACAGTCTCAGAAGTGCAGTGGACATTGGGGAACAGAAAAGGACACAGAGGGCGGGACAAGGTGACGTTCACGTGGTTATAAAAGCCAAACCAAAAGGAAGCCATGCCCCGGTGGGAGACCACACTGAGAAATGGGTGCTTCGGTGGGAGCCTGTTTTATCCACTGTACGGGGCCCTGTCAGTGCGTCCCTTCAGTCTGAAATCCCATCCTTAGATTCTGAGCAATGTCCTCAAAACCCTGCACTGAAGATTCACTTTGCTCAGTTTTCTCCATCTCTCCAGGAACGTGTATTGGATATTGTACCTTGGGGACCGGCCCTCTGTTACAGACTGAATGTTTGTGTCCCCACACGACTCATAGGCCAACATCCCATCTAATCCAATGCAATGGTATTAGGAGGTTGGAATCCTTGGAAGGTAATTAGGTCAGGAGGGTGGGGCCTTCATGAATGGGATCAGTGTCCCTAGCAGAGGAGACCAGAGAGCCAGCTGCTCCACCCACGTGAGGATGCAAATAGAAGCGTGCAACCCTAAAGAGAGCTCTTCAAAGCTGACCCTGCTTGTACTGTGATCTCAGACTTCCAGCCTCCAGAGCTGTGAGAGGCACGTTTCTGTTGTTGAAAAGCCCCCTGTCTATGGCACTTGTTTATAGTTCTTGAACTGACTAAGACGCCCTTTAATTTTTGTAATCTTTCTCTCCTATGTTCTGCCTCTGGTGTTTTGCTTTATTTTATAGAAAATGTTACTCTAGGGTCTAATTCTGTGACTGAGTGTTTCACTCCTGCTTTCATATGGAACATTAAGACCTCTTCTTTTTGTTGTTTTCTAAATGGTCTTTTGGTGGCATCCGTTCTCATTTTGCGATTGGAATACCCATGTCTGAAAGGGGCTTTTTTAACTTTAAAAGGCTTTTACTTCCCTGGCTTGGTCTCTCTTTCTATAGGTTGCCTGCTTGTTTGTTTTTTTGTGTGTGTATGGGTCTTTATAGTCCACAGAGGGAGTTTTCCATTGGTGCCTAGTGATCTTCGGTGGTGTGTTCATTCTTAAGGAGGCTAAAATGCTGGCTGGAAGATCTGAACACCCTTCATGATGGGCAATTTTATTAGGGAGACTCCACTGTGCTCTTTTTACCCTATATGCCAAGTTCTAGAGCCAAGTCGGGGGAAGAAGGCTAGGGCAGTCAGTCGCAGTATCTTGTGTGCCCACATTCACCTATTATCTTTGCTTATTTTATATGTACCCTCAACTACATCTGGTGTTCTCCAGTACACAGAACCTTTTAGCCTCTCCAGGGAGGAAATCTGCGGCCTAGGGGAGGTTGTCCAGACATAAACTAGGGAGTAGATCTGGACATTTAACTCCTGCTCCTTCTCCTTCTCTTCATCCTGCTCCTCCTTCTCATCTTCTTTGAAAAACATTTTATTGAAATGTAATTTACATACCAAGAAATGTACAGACTTCCAGGGTGGACCCAACTTTAATTTTAAACAACCTTAATTTTAGGGGCGCCTGAACGGCTCAGTAAGTTAAGCGTCTAATTTCAGCTCAGGTCGTGATCTCAGTTTGTGAGTTCGAGCCCCTTGTCAGGCTCTGGTACTGACAGCTCAGAACCTGGAACCTGCTTCGAATTCTGTGTCTCGCCTCTGCCCCTCCCCCACTCACACTCTGTCTCTGTCTCTCTTTCAAAATAAATAAAATAAACAAACAAATAAACATTTTTTAAAAAATCCTAATTTTAGCCCATCCTTCACACTAACTTCCTGAAGTACGTGGCACAGCCCATTCTTGAGCCTTGGGGAATTCTGTGGTGTAAATGGAGTTAGTAGTATAATCAGTAGGAGTGAGAGAGGGCCAACTGTGGTCATTAATTCTCTCAGGAGACCTATCTTTTCTTTTTTTTCTGGCCCCGGCACCAGGCTGAAATAAACAAGTTAATCTTTACATGCTTCACCTTTACTCAGGGGCAGATAGCTTCCTTCCCTGCCTTTCCGAAGAGGGCGTGGCTCTTCAGGATTCCTGACTTTCTGTGGGGTGTCTCACTTCCAGTGTCCCAGGCATTGGCGTCTGATGCTCCGTGTCTTGTGTCCTGTCTCCCGCATGCCTCCCCTCCGCCCGAGAACTCTGGGTTCCTCATACTGGCAACTGCCCTCAGGGCCACATGGGGTTTTGGCATTAGTTCACCATGATATATTCCTGGTTTTCAAAGGATATTTACTGTAATTAATTCAGTGGTTTCTGTGTTTTGTAACTGGAGGATTTTTCAGGATATCTAGCAGAATATTGCTGGGAACGATTCATCTTATTAAATCCTATTCATTTTTAAGGGCTCAACTCAAAGGTCACGTCTTATATAAAAGCTTTCTGTATTTCTGGAGGAGTGAGACCTTCTTCTTTAAGCCTTCACAGCCCCTCATGACCCTCCTACTCCATTGCTATAACTCACTTGGAAGGTGGCTTTAACGGTGTACCTACATATCTGTCTCCACCACCAGTTCTGAGCTACTCAGACTCAGGGCAGACACTTCTAGATGCCTCTCTTATCTTCTGCATCTAGCAGAAAGCCTGCCAGCTGGGGGTGGGGGTGTTAATGCTTATTGGATTCAAAGAAAAGTAACCGATAATGTGCTAATGCCATAGTTCAGATTCTGCTGAAGCTCCCAATCATATCTGTTAGGAGATATTTGTCCACATATTTAATGTAAACATGTATTGCTGCCTTCATTCTGTCCCTGAAAACCTGTCAAGTTTTTCCTAGCTGAAGGTCTTTGCATTGCTGTCCTTCTTGGAATGCTGTTACCCTGGACGTTTGCATGGCTACCACCTTTCCCTTATGTAGATCTCAACGTGAATGCTACTTCCAGGGAGAAGGCTCCCCTAACCACCCCACCTGCATTCCACATTATTCTATTTTCTCTTCTTCATAGCATGTATTACAGCATATGACTGTATAATCACCTAAAATTAACTTATTTATGTGTTTTTTAAAAAAACATATAAGTGAAATCTATGCGGTAGCTTCCCCAGAACCTAAATTAAGCCTGTCACATGATAGGTATCCAATAAGTAATTTGTTGATTGACTGCCTAATATGTACAAGTGCAATAGATTTTAGAAACGAATAATTGGGAGCCATCTAGGTGGCTCAGTTGGCTAAGCGTTCAACTTTGGCTCAGGTCATGATCTTATGGGGTTGTGAGTTTGAGCTCCGCATCGGGTTCTCCACTGTCAGAAACAGAGCCCCCTTCAGATCCTCTGTCTCCCTCTCTCTGCCCCTCCCCTACTCATGCTTTCTCTCTATCAAAAACAAACATTTATTTTTTTTTAAATGAATAATTGGCCCTTACAGGTTCATTGAAAAGTTCATTAGATCAAAAATAGATATTCCCGTGGACCATTTTTTTTTAAATGTTTATGTATCTTGGAGAAACAGAGCACAAGTCAGGGAGGGGCAGAGAGAGAGGGAGACACAGAATTCAAAGCTGGCTCCAGGCTCTGAGCTGTCAGCACAGAACCTGATGCAGGGTTTGAACCCAGGAACCACAAGATCACGACCTGAGCAAAAGTCTCATGGCCTGAGCCAAAGTCAGATGCTTAAGCAACTGAGCCATCCAGGTGCCCCTCCTGTGGATCATTTTTGAGATTGGCAGATATGGCAGACACCTAGTCCCATCTGTCTTTTTCTAGGGCTGAAGTTCTCTAAGTTATACTCTGTAATTCTGGGGACCCCAATGGTCATGTAATCCTGTATTAGAGCAGATTGAATCTCGCTTCCTAGCTAAGGTCCTGGCTTTGTCTGTAGGTAGTGCTGGTTTTGGTCCCACTTGTCATGGACATGGGTCAAATTCTTCCAGACGGGATTTCGCTTCAGCCGACCATTTTCTTCTAAAGGATGCTCACCTCTACCAAAGTAGTTGGCTAGGTAGGAAGGGAGTATGGGACTATCGATGAGGGAGAAGACACCTCTAAGTAAAGATTTGGAAGAACTAGATGGCACAGGGTACCAAGAGTTAGAAGAGAAGGGAGGCCTAAAATGTGGGATACGATGGGGTGTTGGGTGGGGGCAGGAATCAGAGTAAAAAGCTCTCAGAAATAACTTAGACCAACTTTGATACTCAGTCCAGGGTCAGCGTTGCCCAGAATTGGTCTGAAAAGATACAGTTCCTCATAAGTAAGAAACCTGTGTGACAGTGGGGGAAGGAAGGAGGCTCAGGATGGTACTTCTCTGTCCTAGGACCTGAGCTTCTTACTGGATAAAGAGTACAGTGAGACAGGACATTGATATCTTCTTCGATTCTAAAGATGTTATAATCTCTATAGCCCAGTGACCACACTGCCCTTCACCTTCCGCCTGCTACAGGAAGTCAGGTCATGGTGTGAGCCAAGGTTTGGCTCTGCAGGCTAAATAAATGCTCTTTGGAAGTGGTTTGGCCAGGCTAGCTGCATGGGACTATCGATGAGGGAGAAGACAGCAGTCCCTCAGCCTAGTGTACGAAGGGGTTGGTTAAAAATCCCCATCCTCCTCAGAATTTCTGGGTCAGCAGGTTTGACACAGGGTCCAGGAGTATGTTGCAAACTAGTGCCACAGTGGTTCCGCTAAAGGCAGTTTGTGGATCACTCTTATAAAATTGGCTTTTAGAAAATAATAATAAGCTACTATTTACTAAGTTTTTGCTAGGAGCCAGGCACTGTACTAATACTTTATGTTGTATTATTTCTTTTCTTTTTTTGAGAGAGAGAGAGAGAGCATGCATGCACAAGTGTGTGCATGAGTGGGGGAGGGGCAGAGAGAGAGGAAGAGAGAGAATTTCAAGAAGGCTGTATGCCCAGCTCAGAGCCTGACTCCAGGCTCGATCTCAACAACCGTGAGATCATCACCTGAGCCAAAATCAAGAGTTAGACGCTTAACCGACTGAACTACCCAGGTCGCCCTATGTTGTGTTAGTTCTTAATCCTCACAACAGCTCAGCAGTTAATCAAGCACTATCATTAGATGTGGAAATAGGCTGAGAGATCAGCTGTGATGTGTAAGTGGTAAACCCTGAATTTAAATCTAAGGGTCTCTGACTTTAGATCCCCTGCTCTTTCATTGGGTTAGGGATATTTTTTGAAATCTTACAATTATTTGTAGGATTCTCTGATACCTTGCTACTCAGTGTCTCCTTGGAGCACACATCTCCTGGGAACTTGCTAGAAATGTAGAAAGAAACTCAGGCCCTGCCCCAGACCCTGTGAATAAGTATCTACATATTAACAAGACTACCAAGTAAAGTTCTTATCCATTAAAGTCTGGGAAGTACTGTTATAATATATTTTACTTATTTATTTCTTTGTACCCCATTACATGCCAAAATAAATTAGCAATATAGTTTCCTATTGTATATATATTATGGAAATGCCTTCTGATCTTGAGCCCAATGTGGGGCTTGAACTCACGACTCTGAGATCAAGACCTGAGCTAAGATCAAGACTTGAGCTGAGATCAAGAGCCGGATGCTTAACTGACTGAGCCCCCAGGCACCCCAGAAATCCCTTACATCTTGTACATTGTGATTCATGTTGAGTTATGAGCTTTAATTTATCCATTCAACTAGATTTAGCGGAACTAATTTTATCATTTCTCACCCGAACTATTACAACGATCTCCTATTTGATTTATCTGCCTCCCATCTCTCCTATCTTCTATCCATTGCAAGACATGTTTTTCAAGTAGTGGGATACCTTATTGAAATAAAACTTTGGCAAAAGGCCTACAATGATAAGATAAAAGTGAAGCTTCTCCAGTTGAAGTGTGGGATCTTGCAGGAGGGGAGGTTGTTAGAGCTCTATCCTTTTATCTTTCCCCTAGTCCCCAAGGTACCTCCCATGAACCCCCAGCTGTCCATGGAGCACCGATGACCATCTTTGCTCTAGTGGTTTTCAACCATGGCATCATGACTCTTTCATGATCAATTATGAGGTGCACTGCACATAATTTAGTAATAACTCAAGGACCGAAGTTTGTGATAAATTTAGTTTACAAGAACTTGGAGTGGATTCAAGTCATGCTCTGTCTTGAGGTCATTCTGTTTTCTCGAGGATGGAAACCTCTGTAGTTACACATGGGGAGATAGGAAGACATGAACACAGATGCCATAGTGGAAAATGACTAAGAGTCATGGATTTTGGTTAGCCTCCATGTTGCTGGCAGAGAGTTTCCTTAAAAGTATCACCCTCTTTGGGGGCACCTGAGTGGCTCAGGCGGTTAAGGGTCCAACTTCAGCTCACGTCTGATCTCACGATTGGTGAGTTCGAGCCCCACATCAAGCTCTGTGCTGATAACTCAGAGCCTGGTATCACCCTCTTTGCTTATCAGCTCAGCCTACAGAATTGAGATCAATCTACCAACCTCTGTTTACCTCTGTCACCTCTTGTCGTTCCTCCCTCAACCCCTCCAGGACTCCAGTCCCTCATCCTAAACTAGACCTTCCAGGAATCTCCGTCCACACAGGTCCTCTTCCCTCTGCTGTCAGTGGAAGTAGGAAAAGGAACAGAGAGAAAAGCAAATTCCTGACCTTCGGAGCCTGCCTCTAGTCCCTCCTGGGGTCCAGCTGTTCTTCTGCCTTTGGGCTCTTTGATACCCTGACATCGTCGGGTCTATCTGGTCCTTCTACATTTGTCTGTGAGATGCAGAGATCTGCTCTTACTACCTCTGTACCCGCAGAGTCAGGAAGGCAGTGGGACAAGTTCACTCTGCCTTTCTAAGTAGAGCCAACCAGGAAAAGAAAGCTGTCTTACATTTTAGGGCTTTTAGATCCCCTTTTCTTTCCCTTGCTCCAGGTGACACTGGCAATACTTCTTTAAGTCAAAGCAAAATACAATGTGCTACTCAGGGCTCTAACTACACATAGAGATTTTTGAAGTTCTAGTTTTCCTATATTAGCAAGAATTATTTATGTCAATTTCCTCAAGACGCAGAGGTACTTTATCACCCCAATCATTTTCCATTTGCGTGAGATGCACAACAGGAATCTCCTTCTTTGTGTCAAACCCAGCAGTGCACAGGCTTTTTAGAAAGTAATTCATTCATTTGGGAATAGGAAGTGACAAGAGGTAATTGATCTATTTCAATTTGCTCTCACGGGAGATAGCCTTTATTTATTTGCCCCGGGGCCCCTTTCAATTTACTGTATGTATTTTCTAGAAAAGTTTCCTTTATTTTATTATTTTATTTTGTTTTTGCAGTTCAACAGGGAGGAAAATTTAGACTACTTTAAATCACACGTGTAGACCTCTGACTTAGTCTCTATTTTCCTACTACAGCGGAGAGTGTGATTTACGCCATATTCCACTGTGTCTGTCTCTTGCCTTCACTCCCATCTCAGTGTGTTCTCCAGCCTTGTTTATCCTCTGCTTTCTCTCCTCCACAGAGATTTTAATTTCGTTAAAATGTTTGTACTGTGGCTGTGACTCAAGCGGCTCAGCTAGATGCAGAAACACCGCGTCACTTAATATGCCAACCCGCAGCCCAGACAGCTTCACATCAGGTCATTTGGAGCAGGGCTGTTGAGACAGCTTTATGACAATGATTGGCAACCCCCCGCTGCTGCGACCCAGACCGCAGAAAACCAGCTGGTGGGCTAAGTGCAGTAATTCCACGTTCTTTACCAGACTACAAATCAGAGCCAATTTAATGGAAGGGAATGCTGTCACCAGATGACAATTCGACACTAAAGTCACCCTCTTGATTCCCTCTGCCTTGGTTGGCTAAGACCCATTCATTAATCCATCTGCCGTTCATTCAACTATATGCAAAGTGGGCCTATTGAAAGATAGGAAGTATGCAAAGGCAATGAATGCATAGGACACACAACAGCGCGAGCACCGCTCCTGCTACGGACATCCCTGTGGTGCACTGGAGAAGGTAGACTTCCAAAAAATATGTACAGGCGTGGGTGAGGTCCAAAATTATGATCTGGGAAACCAAAGAACACAGCACCTGACTCTAAGAGGGAAATGAAAGATGAATGAAAGGGACTTACAAGGGCAGGTAAGATTTGAGGTAAATGCTAAGGGATGGATTGGTATTTCCAGTGAAGGAAAGGGACAGATGTATTCCCAGAGAAACATGGAGGCTGCTGATGGCAGTGCCATTAACCAAGGTAAAGAAAAGGAAATACGGGGTTGGGCTGGATGGAATGAATTCTGCTTTAGGAATATTTGCAGTATCCGTGGTGGATTTAGAGCTCAGATGAGATTTGGGACTAGAAATGGAGATTTGGGAGTAAGTATCTATAGTTCATAGCTAAAGCCAGATGAGTTAATGAAATAACCTAGGAAAGTGCAGAGGGAGAAGGAAAAAAAAAAAGTCCATGACGAAATCCTAGGAAGAGCAACATTTTTTTAAAGTTTATTTATTTATTTGAAAGAGAGGACATGCATAGCCACCTGCACAGGTAGGATAGGGGTAGAGAGAGGGAGAGAGAGAATTCAAAACAGGCTCAATCCCTTTAGTATGGAGCTCAATGTGGGGCTCATTCCCATGAACCACGAGATCATGACCTGAACTGTTTATGTCTGTGCCCCAGATCTCTGCGACGGGCTTCAAACTGAAGTTCATTTGCATATTAGATTCCAACTGGACATTCCAAACATCCTATACCCAACACATCTAAAACTTTGCTACTTGAGTCTCAAATTTGCTCTTTTGCCTATTCTAGATTTGTTCTAGATCTCAGTTCCTATTATTACCATCCACCTATCTTCAAATTAGAGCCTAGGTTTACTTTGAATCCTCTCTCTCTCTCACCACGAATGTACCTTCTCCTCTCCATTTCCATGCTTATTCTGTGCTATAAGCTGCCATTATTTACCATGTCCATAGTCATCTTCCTGCTTGACTCTCTCCCTATTCTTTACGATGTTCCTGTCCATCTACCCTGAGGTTGTAGATCTGTCTTTCTGAGTCTTGAATCTGGATATGTCACTTCCCTGTATGGAAAACTCAGCTAACTTTCTGCGGTCACAGAATAAAGCTCGAGCTCTTTACATGGCAATAGAGACCCTAAAAAACTTGCCTTCATTACCCACCCTGCCCAGTCTTGTTTCCTGACCTCCTCACTGTGGGTGCCTGCTCCATTTCCCCTGTGATCCCAGGGGAAGTAATGTGCTCCCATGACTTTGCTCAAGTTGTTCTCCTTCCCCAGAATATCCTTTGCCCTCCTTTACATGGTGAAAGCCTAGTACTCATTGGTTAGTTAGACTTAGACTCCACAGCCAGAACTCATCTCGCTCATCTCACGTGAGCCTGAATATATAAAGTTCATGACCATGTGCCTTGCATTTGCACCCTCAGCCGTACAGTCTGATGGAGCTGCCAAGTCCTTGAGAACACGACACAAACCTCATTTCCACCTCTATCCTTCTCCTGTCTAGAAAAACATTGGGAGATTAATACACAGTGTTTGAATTGAGTTGTTATAACACAATATTATGAAAAGAACTCTGAAACTTTATGGATTCATGCCTGTTAATCACAGCCAACTCTGAAAGATCTAGAGAAATAGAAGAAACTATATATATATATATGCACACTTTGCATGCATACCTATGTGTATCATATATATTCTAAAATACCAGATTTTGGAGAACAGTCACTTATATTTGATTACTTAAGAGGGAGTCTGGGGCACCTAGGTGGTTCAGATGGTTAAGTGACCGACTCTTGATCTCAGCTCAGATCTTAATTTCAGGATAGTGAGTTTAAGCCCTGACATGGGCTCTGTGCTGGGCTCTTACTT